>NW_017306456.1:1406501-1428535 GCF_000935625.1 Nanorana parkeri
CCCTTCACATCATGAATCCTCCCTTTCACATCAGTGGTCCCCCTTTACATTAGAAGCTCCCTCTTTTTACATCAGGAGCCTCCCTTCAAATTAAAAGACCCCCATCATATCAGGAGCTCCCCTTTTACATCAGAGCCCCCCTTTCATATTGGAATCCCCCCTTTTAGATCAGATTTCCCACTTCAAATCAGAGTCCCATCATCAGACAAGGTTGTGGCACCCCTGAGGAAGCAAGAAGACTTCCCTTTGCAGCCGAGTGCCTCTTCCTGTAGTGCTGGCTCAGGTTGTAAACCTGCACACAGACACCATGTATCCATTCCAGAGACAAGGCAGTCTGCTGCAAAACAGAAGTTCTCCCCAAGCATGAGAAGAGATACGGATTTAAAAGGACGAGCAGCAAAGAGAAGGCAAACTACCATGGATTACAGTAAGGCGCACATTACAGTATTGGTTTATGTTAAAAAATCTGAGGGTTTAATGTCACTTTAATCTTCTCACTTCCAAAGAGAACATATTTAATTAAAACTCTGCATTTTTATTGATGTTCAGTGAATGAGGACTAATGTGGAAGCAGTGGTCTCTCTGCAGAGTTTTAGCATGCTGTAGAGGTCTGACATGTTCCCGCAGTCATCAAAGCCAATGCTCCCTGGTAACTGGAAACCTCGAGCACTGACTCTTTTTGTTTTGCTGCACCTACTTTTGTCAATTTTTAAACTGAAATTTCAGATCCGCTTTGAATTTATCAAATCCATTCTGCTACTGTGCACAAAGTATCTCCCCCCCTCCCCCATCCCTCCCTTCCTCTCCCCTCCATCTCTTATACAATGACACACATCCTAGATGGAGACAGCTTGACGCATTAAGAACACTTGAAACCTCCTCAGCTCCATAAGAGTCCTTCAGCTTCTGCTACTTGTTATCTCAACTCGGAGACAATTCTTCCAGCCAATCAGGGAAGGCCAACTTTTAACTACTCCAAGTTACAGAAGGCGAGGAAAGTTTCACCTTTCTTTGCCTCCTTGTGAAGCACCGGAATATGGCGTCAGCAGAAAACCAGAGGCGGTTTTTGGGGATTTATCAACCTGAGGTCCTAAAAAGGGGGCAGGAGAGATAATTGATGGCTTTGTTTATGTTCAATACATTTTAATAGCATTTAAAATTTGTAACAGTTTCATAGCATTAGTAGAGGATTGTATCGTGTTACCCATGCAGGAAGTAGGAGTTCAGGGGGTCTATATACACTATATTGCCAGAACTATTGAGACGCCCCCCCAAATCATTGGATTTAGGTGTTCCAATAACCTCCATGGCCACAGGTGTAAAAAATCACGCACCTCGGCATGCAGACGCTTCTACAAACATTTGTGAAAGAATGGGTCGCTCTCAGGAGCTCAGTGACTACAAGCGTGGTCAGGGCAGCCATCAGAAATTTTGGGGCCCCTTACACGGCTTTAGGCCGGGCCCCCACCGCGCCGCTGGACGCAGGGCTTAGTGACGCGCTGGACGCAGGGCTTAGTGACGCGCTGGACCCTGGACCCACCTGAGAGTGACCCTGCAGAGCCCACCATAGATGCTGCACAGCCCATCTGAGATTGTCTACGGTGGGCTCTGAAGGGGTCTCAGGTGGGCTGGTCAGGGCTGCCTCCCTCACCTCCTTTCCTTCCTTCCTTCCCAGCTCCTCTTACCTGCACACATAGCCTCGTCTGCCATCGGATCAGCCAGAAGTGACGTCACATCACTAACGTGACATCACTTCGGGCCACTCTGACATCAGACGAGCAGCGTCGCTGATGGAGCCCTAGCTTGTCTCAAAGCCGCTGGAGCGGCAATGCTGGGGTCCTGCGCTGCTAGGGCCAGGCCTCCGCCTCCTCGCCCTTCACCATCGGCCGATAGTCAGGTAAGGGACCCGCGTGGGCCCCCCAGGCTGCCGGGGTCCCTTACATGAGTATCAGCCGTACCCCCCTGATGGCTGCCCTGAGCGTGGTACCGTGAAAGGTTGTCACCTGTGCAATAAGTCCATCCGTGACATTTCTTTGCTACTAAATATTCAGCGGTCATCTGTTAGCGGTATTATAACAAAGTGGAAGCAACTGGGAACAACAGCAACTCAGCCAGGAAGTGGTAGGCCACGTAAAATGGCAGAGCGGGGTCAGCGCATGCTGAAGCGCACAGTGCGCAGAAGTCGCCAACTGTCTGCAGAGTCAATAGCTACAGACCTCCAAACTTCGTGTGGCCTTCAGATTAGCGCAACAACAGTGCGTAGAGAGCTTCATGGAAATATCAAAGCAAAATGAACAGACCGGGCAAGTAATAATTAGTGATGGATGTATTCCTTCTCTGGGCAGCACTGCATCAGGTTTTCATTGCCGTCTGTGTCTCAGTTAGGAAGCTATCCCTTCACTTCCCTTCCAGTTGGCCCAGGGACAGAAAGTGATGGGAAACCCAAAAATTTACAGTTGTTACCACAACAGGGGGTAAGGGCAAATCTCCCAATGGGGGCATCTTGTTTTTAAAATCACTTTGTTGCCATTTACCTTCACTTCCTGTTGTGTCATCGGGACAGGAAGTGAGGAGCAATTTGTGTAACAGACACAGACAACAATAAAAAACTGGAATAGGTTCTAGCCCCTTTAGAAGGCAATAGCAACATTTTGGCTGCAGTTCCAACTGAACCAGAGGTTGCTGCAATGTCATTCAGTGTTGTTTTTAACAGTAAGTCGACTTATCAAGGGAAGTTTATCTGATAGACTTGACTTTTTGCAGACCTTGACGTTTGCAGGTGCTGCATCACATGACTATGGCCATATTATGAACTTTGAACCTCCGCAGTTCAGCAGGCGATAAGGTGCCTTCGTCAGGGCCCTGGCAATGGGTATTATATTCCCTAACGAGCTCCTCTTCTTCTGCAGACGTTTCTCTTAGAAATAAGCGGATAAAAAAGAAGCAGCGAAAGGTATTGACATCAGCCGTTGACGTTTTGTTGATTCCTGGAGTCTTGCGATCGGTGTGGAGAATGAATCTGAGCCCATTACAGACACGGAGCCCCCGCGGCGCTGACAGGTAGACTGGCTCACACCTTAATGAACCAGTTGCCTAGGTGGGCACAGACGCTGCACACGGTACATCTTCCTATTATCCTGGCAGGAAGTGTCCTGTTTTCGGGCACAGGGGGGCAATTATGATCAATTTTCCTCTGTCCCTCCATGTTAACCCATATGCTGCTGCTTCCTCCCCGATGTCGGAGGATTAAAGATGGAGGCTGCTCATCACTGTTTACACTGGCCACAAGTTAAAATGCAGTTTTAACAGAACTATACCTTCTGTTACAGAACATAAAGGGAAACTCTAGGTCCTGCTGATTGCATCCCAAAAATTGGACCTGTAGTAGTAAAAATAAAATTAAAGCTTTTGCGGCAGTACTTCCCTTCAATCTGATGCTGCCGCTCCCCTGCTTAAGGTCCGATCCATCCTGATGCTGTTATTGGTCACTTCCTGTGAGCGCAGGCTGTCATGGATCCTCCCTCTGGGAGTGTACTATCATGCCAACCTAGGCTTACATTCAGGGATGGATTTACTTTCTCTGCTGCCCCAAGGCCAGGTTCCTCAATGCGCCCCCCTACCCACAAACACCAACCCCCCCAATGGAGAATGGCAGACCTGCAGGCGACATACAAGTGATCTCGGCGACAAAACAAGCGGCGGCTTCCCTGCTGTACATTTAGCACTGCTTGCCCAAAGCAGGCCTAAATATAGAAAACAACTACCCGCCCGGCACCCCAGAACTGCATGTCCTGGGCATCAGGAGATAGGAATTCCACACCCCTGCTGCCCCTCTACTCCCTGCTGCCCCAAGGCTGGGCCTTGTAGGAAATTCGGTCCTGCTTACATTACTCCTTGATTGAGCAATGTTCGTACATCATTATGATCTGTCCAAATAAAATTGATCACCCTGATGAACTTGCGACGAGAACTGAGGCAGAGAGCTGTGATGTTTTCTGGAAGCTATGTTACAGCACCCTGCATGCCCCTCCCACAAGCCATGATCTGCCTGCATTGTATGGAGAAGCACAGGGACTCAGTGATGACATCACTAGGTCTAAAAACCAACCGTTCAGTGTCTGCATCTCCACTCTGCCAATCCCTACACTGGCTTCCTCTCGCACAAAGGATAAAATTCAAAATATTAACAATCACTTACAAAGCCATCCACATCTCTGCCCCAGGCTATATATCTCAAACCTTGTCTCAAAGTATCACCCTTACCGTCCACTCCGCTCATCCCAAGACAACCTGCTTTCCAGCTCCCTCGTCAACTCCTCCCATGCTCGCCTCCAGGACTTCTGTAGAGTCTCTCCCATCCTCTGGAACTTATACCCCAACCTGTCCATCTGTCTCCCACCTTGACTGCCTTTATGCGATCCCTAAAGACTCATCTCTTCAGGGAAGCCTATCCCACCTCAACCTAACCGCTCAACCATCACGTTCTCAAACAATTCATCCCCACACAGCTCCCTCCTCATGTATAACTGGCCCCTCAATTTTAGATTGCAAGCCCTCATGGGCAGGGCCCTCCTTACCATCTTGTCTTGATTTGTATTGTGATTGTAATGTCTTCCTTATATTGTAAAGCGCTGCGCAAACTGTTGGCGCTATATGAATCTTGTATAATAATAATAATATGTAATGAAAACAGAAAGGTTTAATTTAAAAATGTAATTTGCATGTTGATGAGGGAGGGGAGGAAGGGGCATAAGGAGGAACCAGAGAAGGCAAAATATAAGCAGATTAAACTTCAGCTTTAACATATTACCCATTAAAAGTATCTCCGCCAAAGGTTAATGATCTGCACATTGGATATTCTTGCAAGTCAGGGAAATAAAATAACCAATAACTTGATTTAGCAACTTCAACAGCAAATCTGAAATTATTTTGTTCCTTGGACCGGAGTTCTTCTTTAATCAACAGGTCGGCGAATCGTATCTGAGCGTGAGGGATTGCGCCACCAGAGCTGCGTATTCAGCATCTTCGTCGGGCTGTAATTAAGTGTTAAAAAAAAAAGAAGGAATGACAAAATGAGCGAGGGCCGCGGGCTGTGGGCACTGCGCATTATCCTATAAACGGAGGCAGAGGAGGGGAAACAAAATTGCTGTTTAATTTCAATAAATCATAGAAATGCCAACACTCTCCCCGCTGCTTAATATCCCTCCTGCGACGGCTAATAAATTAATCCATCGCGAGCGGGCGGCTCCGTAATGAGCAGATGGAATATTGCTCTGGGCGGTATGCGGGCACCGCGTCTTTAACTGCTCATCTGCCGGGCTGAGTCGGTTAGAATCGGCCCACCCTGGGAAGTACTTCAAGGGATACAACTTTCAGAGCATGACTTTGTGTGATTGGGTGCAGGGCAGTGTGGTGTATGGAGTGCTTGTGGATTCACATTACTTATCACGTACCTGGTTAGAGGCTTAAGTGAGCAGAGCGTATCTCCTACACCTCCGGTCCATGAGCTGCTGGTATGGTGGACAAGGGATGAGATGGGTGCCAAATGTTCTTGTAGAAAGCTCTGGGGATGGCTTTGCTGCAAAGGTGCTCTCAGAGGCAGGTGATGGGTGAAGTACGGTATGTCACCAAAGAGCAGAAGTAGTCACCACAAAAGGCATGGTGCAGATTGGATAAGCAGGCTGGAAACGTAGTCGAAGGAGCAGCTGAAGTTGGCAACCATGGAGAGAGACAGCAGACAGGGTATCAGGCAGAGTCATGGTTAGGAGGCAGCAGTTGGCAACTGTGTACACTGACAGCAGGCAGTGGTCAGGATGAATGATGGAGAATCAGTAGAGGCAAACCATAGGAACTAGCCCAGTTAGCAAAAGAAAAGAAAGGTGGAATCAGGTTCAAGACAGGCCAGGTCAGCAACAGGTGTGCAAGTAATGGCAGGTCCAAGAGCAAGTCCAAGTGCAAGCCAGGTCAGCAACAGGTATCTAAGTAAAGGCAGGTCCAAGAACAAGTCGGGTCAGCAACAGATAGCTAAGTAAAGGCAGGTCCAAGGGCAAGCCAAGTCAGCAACAGATAGCTAAGTAAAGGCAGGTCCAAGGGCAAGCCAAGTCAGCAACAGATAGCTAAGTAAAGGCAGGTCCAAGGGCAAGCCAAGTCAGCAACAGATAGCTAAGTAAAGGCAGGTCCAAGGGCAAGCCAAGTCGGCAACGGGTAGATAAGTAAAGGCAGGTCCAAGGGCAAGCCAAGTCAGCAACAGATAGCTAAGTAAAGGCAGGTCCAAGGGCAAGCCAAGTCAGCAACATTTGGCTAAGTAAAGGCAGGTCTAAGGGCAAGCCGGGACAGCAACAGATAGGCAGAGTAGAAGTAGATCCAAAGGCAAGCCAGTTCAGCAATGGATAGGCAACAGGATCAGATCCAGTTCACCGGGTAACACCATCTAGCAAACTCTTCAGCTCTGCTCCTTAAATAGGTCTTCTGGTGCCAATTCTGAAATTGGGCACGTGCACTCGTGTGCTTGGGTGCCCATGCAGCGTGTATGCGCAAATCATCATGCTTATGTAAACGCGCACAAAGCACTTGCAGTCATTATTACAATTGGGAGATACTTTGTATCTATTATTGAATTTATGAAATAAAGTAAAAAGTACCTAAGAGCGGATTTTTTTTTTTTTTTTTAAGTCCTGGCTGCAGATGTGGAATACATTTTGCATATGACGCATCAGTGCTCAGAGACCTGACGCTGGTACCGTACAGCGAGCAGTGACAAGGGACTGCGCAGAAGGAACTGATAAGATCTTCGTAGAGACATGGCGACCTCAGGCATTGAAAATGTCACGTTCTTGTCTCCCCCTCCTCTTTCTCTGTTATGTGGTTTGCGGTCTTGAGCATAGCCCCCACCACCCCCCCAGCCTGGCCTATACAGATAATTGGGAAGATATAAATGTCAGACCCCCGGACCTTGTGTTGGGTGATTTGATGGCTTTAGACTGGTTATTACCTCTGTGAGTCAGCAATTGTGGAAATGGGTATAAAAGCAATGAAGGGATCCATCCTTCTTACCATCTTGTCTTGAATTGTATTGTAACTGTAATGTCCTCCTTATATTGTAAAGCGCTGCGCAAACTGTTGGCGTTATATACATCCTGTATAATAGTAATAATGTAAAGGGGGGATAGCAATTTGTTAAAGGAGTTGTAAAGTCCCGGAACATCCTCTCCTGTTATATGATCAGCATTGTAATAGGAATACATATTACAGTTGTTTACTTGAAAAAATCCCTTTTCTGTAGGGAGTGCCGCCTTCTGTCTACTCATCACTTCCATCAACTTCCTGGATTCCCAGAGTGATTTGTGTCTCTTTCTCTGCTGTATGATGTGATGCAATCTCCATTTCTCAACACTACATATTCCATCATGCATTGCTTCCAGCAAGCAATGATAATGTTACAATGTTTAGGGCGTGTCAATGAGTAGTCCGTAGGAGCCCAGATGCAGGGGACTTGCCAATACAAACAGTACCTCCACACGAGTAGACCTGGGTAATGCACGGTCCCTCATGTGGTGGTGACCAGCACAGGAGCAGTCCAGAACTTCGGCTAGCATTTGTATCTGCTGACGTCAGGGTGCGGTCATCTCCGGAGGCGGGGTTCTTCCTTAATTGTTGAGCACTGCACCTTAAAAGAAGATACACAGTGCGCGAGTGCGCACTACCCGGCGGCTCCACGCGGCGGACATCACAGAGCGGCGGAGAGTGAAGGAGACAGGTGCCACTGAGCTCGGGGGTGCGGGTGAGAGCATGACCGACCTGCGGGTGTCTGCAGGGACCCCCTTCATAGTGCGTAGGTGGATATTACAGGGAGTGAGCGACACAAGGAAGTGCATACCCACAGGGCTGAGTGAAATTGGGAGTAATTCTTATGGGCATCATCCATAAGTAAATGTATAAGCTTCTAGATTAATAAGGTTATTAAGAGTCTTGAACCAGCCACTCCATCTCCCTCACTTCATCTACCTAGAAAACCTTTTATGTAGCAGCCAAGAGAGTAGTGAAGGGGAATACTAAGGAGAATACTATAGAATGTAAGTTGAGTGACAGCTCTGAGGTGGAGAATACTATAGAGTGTAAGTTGAGTGGCAGCTCTGAGGTGGAGAATACTATAGAATGTAAGTTGAGTGACAGCTCTGAGGTGGAGAATACTATAGAGTGTAAGTTGAGTGGCAGCTCTGAGGTGGAGAATACTATAGAATGTAAGTTGAGTGACAGCTCTGAGGTGGAGAATACTATAGAGTGTAAGTTGAGTGGCAGCTCTGAGGTGGAGAATACTATAGAATGTAAGTTGAGTGACAGCTCTGAGGTGGAGAATACTATAGAGTGTAAGTTGAGTGGCAGCTCTGAGGTGGAGAATACTATAGAATGTAAGTTGAGTGACAGCTCTGAGGTGGAGAATACTATAGAGTGTAAGTTGAGTGGCAGCTCTGAGGTGGAGAATACTATAGAATGTAAGTTGAGTGACAGCTCTGAGGTGGAGAATACTATAGAGTGTAAGTTGAGTGGCAGCTCTGAGGTGGAGAATACTATAGAATGTAAGTTGAGTGACAGCTCTGAGGTGGAGAATACTATAGAGTGTAAGTTGAGTGGCAGCTCTGAGGTGGAGAATACTATAGAATGTAAGTTGAGTGACAGCTCTGAGGTGGAGAATACTATAGAGTGTAAGTTGAGTGGCAGCTCTGAGGTGGAGAATACTATAGAATGTAAGTTGAGTGACAGCTCTGAGGTGGAGAATACTATAGAGTGTAAGTTGAGTGGCAGCTCTGAGGTGGAGAATACTATAGAATGTAAGTTGAGTGACAGCTCTGAGGTGGAGAATACTATAGAGTGTAAGTTGAGTGGCAGCTCTGAGGTGGAGAATACTATAGAATGTAAGTTGAGTGACAGCTCTGAGGTGGAGAATACTATAGAGTGTAAGTTGAGTGGCAGCTCTGAGGTGGAGAATACTATAGAATGTAAGTTGAGTGACAGCTCTGAGGTGGAGAATACTATAGAGTGTAAGTTGAGTGGCAGCTCTGAGGTGGAGAATACTATAGAATGTAAGTTGAGTGACAGCTCTGAGGTGGAGAATACTATAGAGTGTAAGTTGAGTGGCAGCTCTGAGGTGGAGAATACTATAGAATGTAAGTTGAGTGACAGCTCTGAGGTGGAGAATACTATAGAGTGTAAGTTGAGTGGCAGCTCTGAGGTGGAGAATACTATAGAATGTAAGTTGAGTGACAGCTCTGAGGTGGAGAATACTATAGAGTGTAAGTTGAGTGGCAGCTCTGAGGTGGAGAATACTATAGAATGTAAGTTGAGTGACAGCTCTGAGGTGGAGAATACTATAGAGTGTAAGTTGAGTGGCAGCTCTGAGGTGGAGAATACTATAGAATGTAAGTTGAGTGACAGCTCTGAGGTGGAGAATACTATAGAGTGTAAGTTGAGTGGCAGCTCTGAGGTGGAGAATACTATAGAATGTAAGTTGAGTGACAGCTCTGAGGTGGAGAATACTATAGAGTGTAAGTTGAGTGGCAGCTCTGAGGTGGAGAATACTATAGAATGTAAGTTGAGTGACAGCTCTGAGGTGGAGAATACTATAGAGTGTAAGTTGAGTGGCAGCTCTGAGGTGGAGAATACTATAGAATGTAAGTTGAGTGACAGCTCTGAGGTGGAGAATACTATAGAGTGTAAGTTGAGTGGCAGCTCTGAGGTGGAGAATACTATAGAATGTAAGTTGAGTGACAGCTCTGAGGTGGAGAATACTATAGAGTGTAAGTTGAGTGGCAGCTCTGAGGTGGAGAATACTATAGAATGTAAGTTGAGTGACAGCTCTGAGGTGGAGAATACTATAGAGTGTAAGTTGAGTGGCAGCTCTGAGGTGGAGAATACTATAGAATGTAAGTTGAGTGACAGCTCTGAGGTGGAGAATACTATAGAGTGTAAGTTGAGTGGCAGCTCTGAGGTGGAGAATACTATAGAATGTAAGTTGAGTGACAGCTCTGAGGTGGAGAATACTATAGAGTGTAAGTTGAGTGGCAGCTCTGAGGTGGAGAATACTATAGAATGTAAGTTGAGTGACAGCTCTGAGGTGGAGAATACTATAGAGTGTAAGTTGAGTGGCAGCTCTGAGGTGGAGAATACTATAGAATGTAAGTTGAGTGACAGCTCTGAGGTGGAGAATACTATAGAGTGTAAGTTGAGTGGCAGCTCTGAGGTGGAGAATACTATAGAATGTAAGTTGAGTGACAGCTCTGAGGTGGAGAATACTATAGAGTGTAAGTTGAGTGGCAGCTCTGAGGTGGAGAATACTATAGAATGTAAGTTGAGTGACAGCTCTGAGGTGGAGAATACTATAGAGTGTAAGTTGAGTGGCAGCTCTGAGGTGGAGAATACTATAGAATGTAAGTTGAGTGACAGCTCTGAGGTGGGGGGCACCCAGCAGCAGACTCAAAGCTTTTGGCTGTCTACCTAGGGTTGTTTAGCCCTTGCTGAAGCACTTAGCTGATAAAAAAAATGGAAAACGAGGCATATTTATGACTGTATATGTAACTGCTGCCAACACAGCAGAGTCGGATCTCTGCTCTCACACTCAAGCTCTCCTGTGGTCCAACACGCCCCCCTGAACACTGCTCTAATGATCATTGATCTTCCTTCCTGAGCAGAGCTGTTGATTAGAGCAGTGTTCAGTATGTTGTACCAGATCACAGGAGAGCTTGTGTGTAAAGGCCGAGGTCCGACTCTCCTATGTGCCGGCAGAGGTTGCATATGCAGTAATACCCGGAAGGGGGATGTCAGAGATCTGGGCTGCTGCTTGTGTACCAGAGGGACAGCCTGAATTTCCTAGGGATTGTTGACCTACGGGGGTTCACATGGGCTTTGAAATGTAGCTGTGCCAGGATTACTTTATAAGCATCTTGGATTTACCTTTGAAGCATCCTCCATTGCCACAGCTCAGTTAAAAAACTGTGCTATATCTAGATATAAATGACATGACACTCCTCCATCCCACCTGCCTAAGTGGTCATTGCAAGCGCCAAGCTCTGTCACGTGATGATGGGGGATGACAAGCATAGCCCTGCCTACCTTCTGACTTTTTAGAAAGTCAGCACTTATAAAGGAATTCCTATGGACTCTAGATTGGGGTGGGGGAGGAGCACATTTAGGTGAATGTGGTATGGAGGTTTCAATGTATGGATTAATTAATTTGCCTATTGATTGAACTTTGCTTTCCTATTGTATGAACACCCGGACTTGTGTCTTGTTTCAGGGCTTGTTCACACCAAATGCAGACCAGATCTGCATGAGTTTCTGCACACGCAGTGCAGTGGGTTGTGCTGCGTTTGTGTCGCGTTTTTGATGTGTTCCGGGCCAGTTTTTGGTTAAAAAAATTTTTTTAAAGTTTAGAATGGGCTTTTAGTGCATTCCAGGGCATTTGCGTGCATTTTTTGATGTGTTTGCATGTGTTCCAGAGCGTTCCAGAGCAGGTAAAATAGGGCTTGCTGCAGTTTTTTTTACATGCTCTGGAAATGAACGCTGCGGTGTGAACAAGAGCCCAAAATACCATTGGAATACATTGGACCCAGTTTTGATCTGGTCTGTAACTGCTCTGCTCCTGGAATGCGCGTGGTGTGAACAAGGCCTCAACCTAACTCTCACATGAACCAGTTACTTTGTCTACCATTGTCAAACTACAGGTTCACTTAAAACAGCAAGACAAGTGATTTCCTCTGACGGCTCAGTCCTGGGAATTCCAGAGCTGTGAAATCTTACGCACATAAGAGTCTGCATTTTCCTTTTGTTCCCAGGATGGAGGCAAACGTTTTGGAGTGGAGGAAACCAACGGGGCTCATGTGGGAGGCATCAAAGTCAGCAGGGGATACAAAAAAAGTATTTGTATGACAAGGTCGCCTACGACTTTGATGCGTTGGAGGAATCACATATCGTGTGTGAAAACTGCGGCAGCCTTGGCGTCCCCTGAGTCCCCCATTGGCCGGGAGGATGGCACTCTGTCAGGCCCTGTTTATTTCTAGTCATATGAGCAGATCGTCAATTGCAGGCGCAACGTTCCTTCTTTTAGAAGAATGCAAATATAAAAATAGGAAACATTATAACAGAAAATGCTCAACAGTGAAATGTATATTAGCATTTGCTAATTGTTCATTTTGAATGGCAACCCAACTCAGCGCATGCAAAGCAGGTTAATGCCAGAAAATGTGCATTGAAAACTCTGTAACAGACTTGCATGGTATTAATGGGTATCTATCTGGCTTCATATATCTCTTAGGGATGTCAGAGTGGACATATCCCAGCCACTGGGCAATCCAGAAAGGACAGCTCTTAACCATTGGGGACTCCAGAGAAGACATCTTTCAGTCATCGGGGACTCCGAAGAGGATATCTCCCCACCAGTGGGGACCCCATAGAAGACATCTCCCACCACTGGGGATGCTAGAGAGGACTTCTCCTAGCCATTGGGGATTTCAGAGAGGACTTATCCCAACCACTGGGGACCCCAGAAATGACCTCTCCCAGCCATTGGGGATGTCAGGGAGGACATCTTTCAGCCATTGGAAATGTCAGAGAGGACCAGTGATTGCGGGCTCCAGTGAGGACATCTCCTAGCTATTGGGGACTCCAGAGAGGATGTTACCCAGCCATTGTAGACTTTAGAGAAGATGTAACCCAGCCATTAAGGACTCCAGAGACTAGATCTCCCAACCATTGAGACTCCAGGCAGGTCATTTCCCAATCATTGGGGATTCCAAAGTAGACATCTCCCAACCACTGGGGACTCCAGAGAGGACATCTCCCAACCATTTGGGACCCCAGAAAGGACATTACCCAACCAATGTGGACTCCAGAGAGGACATCTACCAGCCATTGGAAACTTTAAAGAGGATGTCTCCCAGCCATTGAGGACTCAAGATAAGACCTCTCCCAGCCATTGGGAACTCCAGAGAGGACATCTTCCAGCTATTGGGGACTTCAGAGAGGACATCTCCAAGGTATTGAGCACTTCAACGAGAATGCCTCCCAGTCATTGGGGACTCCTGTGAGGACATCACCAAAAACATTGGAAACTTTAAAGAGGACATCTCCCAGCTATTGAGGACTCCAGATAAGACATCTCCCAGTCATTGGGACTCCAGTGAGGACATCTGCCAGCCATTGGGGACTCCAGTGAGGACATCTCCCAGCCACTGAGGACTCCAGCGAGGACATCTCCCAGCCATTGGGGACTGCAGTGAGGACGTCTCCCAGTCATTAAGGATTCCCGAGAGGAAATCTCCCAGCTTAGTTCCTACTTCTATTTCTGGAGCTTTTGATATTTTTGCTTTTCCTGTTGAATCCTTCACAATATAAATTAAATAGAAAACAAAAAACGGGGACCACCTTGTAATAACTATGGAAGGTGTGCATTACTAGGAAATAATTTCCCCCTCCGATGAAGCCCCCAAAAAAACTATTAGGTACTTTAACTCTCCAGCATCCTTGAAAAATGTATACTTCAGCTTTTTGGGTGGACTTACCCTTTAAATTCCTCTCATCTGCATGTGTTCTAGACTGATCTGAAGCCAAGCACCCCATGTTAATTAAGTCAATGATCCAATATTTATTATACAAGCCAAATATCTCTCAGCTTATTAAACTGTTCAGCGTACACAGCAGCGGCACTGTAGCGAGGAGCTGCGTTCAGTTCGTGGAATGCGATATTCCGTGAAGAAGTGTTAAGGTTATCCGGCCACCAGAGAGGCAGCGGTAAATAACACGCCATGCTGTTCGTTGGGTTCACTGCGGATTCGTTCAGAAGGTTGCAGTGACCGGACATTATTTTTAAAACTGAATTTTAGGCAATTGTACATTCAGACCAAATACATGTTCAGCCAAAATGTGTTTTTTTTCTGCTGTCAGGGGCTGTGTTAGAGAGATTTCCCCTCATTTCCTGTCCAGGACCTGCAAGGGCCCAGGAATGAGGGAGCAACAACACAATATAAAGTCATCCTACCTGTAATTCCTACCTACAGGAATGTAGTCTGTGGCTGCCAGAGTCTTGCAATGCCTCATGGGACTTGTAGTTCCACAACAGCTGGATTGGTGAGGTTGCCCACCCCTGCTTTAGGGTATACAGAGCGTAGCTGCTTTTAGCTTGACACAGTCACAAGTTCCCTGATTGGCTGACAGGTCAGCAACATCATTATCTATTTAGGGAACTGCCGCATGTCCAAGAGCTCTTTGCTGGGTGAATTCAATTCAAAATAGCAAATGTATTTCCCACCGAGGACAATACGGCAGCTTTTCCTGTCATATGGACTGTATAAAGTTCATACAACGATGATGTTTGTTGAACACAGAGCTCGCCCTGACACCCGCTGTCGGCCCCCATCCCTCATTCAAAGTTTTACGCAGTAAGCACGGAGGGCAGCGTCAGCATTCTTGGTGCAAGCCCAGCAGGGCCAGAGGGAGATGTAGGTGGTGGAATGAGCCCCAGCTGTGGCTCCATAGGCAAATGTCAAAATTTGCACATTTTCCGATATCTGGAGCAGATACGCGGACTTGTCACTTGTAACTTCACTTCGCCCACCCAAGATGTGACAGAGCAGACAAGTCTTTTCACAACTGAAAACTATTGTAACTCATGAAAGCTTAAATGTATTATGAAACAGTGTTGTTAAAGTGCCACTGACCACCAATAAATGTGGGATTGTTTTTGCAAAGATGGCGGTGGTGATGGTGGTATTTAAAGTGCCACTGGCAACCAATGGATGTCCACTCCAGTAATTCAATGCTGAATAACTTTAATTAAACATCTTCACACTGGGGAGAGAGGGTATCAGGGTCCTAGACATCCAGCGTGAAACAGACATAGACTCCAGACTCACCAGTCCTCTTAGGCATCTCAGTTTAAATCCACTTGTGGTACAGCAAATAGTAATGGGAGTATCAGGTGAGCAGAAATTAGTACAGATCCTAAGTAGGAGAGACAACAACCCTGCTCCTGAGGTCCTCTATCTTCCAGGCACCTCCTTAACCCCATAGTTCTCCTTTTAACCATCCCAATACCTCAATAGAGCAAGTGGAGAAGTGGAAGCATTTCAGTCCAGGAGAGGACACAACTGTGCAAGACTGAAGGGAAGGCCGGAGTAAAATCAATTCCCTGATCATTTGCATGCTGGACTCCCCAGTTATTCACCATAACTCGTACTCTAGACTCACCTTCAGCTATCACGTGTATCTGTAGTGGTTTTGTGAATGACAGGTGCTCACGGATCCTCTTCTTTGCTCTTAGCATTGTTTAGTTAACCTGTCACACAAATATTGCCACGGACCCTTATACTGTGTTTGGTAATGATCACTTCCATTCTTTCTTCTTTTCTATTTCAGGAAATACAGTACTTAAATAAGTTTACCGGCGGTAATTAAAACCGGCCCCCCCAAGGACGGCCTCTTCAATGAGCTCGGCTCGGATTGCTGGTTCTGTAGACGATCATGAAATAGGCACTTAGCAAGTGGAACTTGTCAACAGGCGTTCGTCTTTAATGAGAATCTTAATTCCTGGGCACTCTACGAGTCCTTATCCTGCTGAGGGATACGGACAAGGACCGAACTCCTCATCATGGCGCTTACAAATATTGCAGCTGCCGCGGCGTCATCTCTTAAATTAATTTTCCATCTTGGAAACCCGCGGAGTATAGCCGGGCAGTTAGCGGCTCGGTCTGATTTAGTCGGAGGGAGCGGGATGGGAAATCTTGTATAATTATCGCTGACGCAAGGTATGGAAATTACAAATTATTTATACTTTTCCGGAGCTCTAATCTGCGCCAGAGAGGGAGAACCATTCCACAAAATTATCAGAGAGTGTTCTGCATGTGGATGTTTAGACGTTAATTGCAGCCAACGAGACCTGTGAATTAATTAGTTTAAGGTGCAACTCCGCATTCCTGAAAAGGTAGATGTCTGGCAGGTTAGCTGGCTAAATGATGCTACAGGATGTGAACATTGTTACGTTCCATTATAACTGTACAGTTTTCTGTTGCCTGCATTGCTAAATTTAAACTTGTTCACGCTAGAAGTGAGGCGATTAGGAGGGGACATGATTTTAATGTACAAAATATTTGGTGGTGATGGCAACATCAGCAATAAACTTTTTACACTAAACTCTCTAACAAAGACTAGAGGCCACCACCTAAAATTGGTGGAGAAAAGATTTAACCACAAGGGTGCCCATGAGGTTGATCGCGATCTACCAGTCGATTGCAAATCGAACACTGGTAGATTGCGATCGGCTGTGTCCTGTCCTCCTGAGGTGCTTGTGCGGATGCCGGCTGAATGTGTCAGACGGGAAGGGGGCGGGGCACCTCTCCTTGTGTGCAACATCGGCCACACGATCACTGCGTGAGGACCGGACGCCGGCGCACGAGAGGAGACCTGCTACAGTGGAGGTAGGAAAAGACAGACGGGAGAGACAGCAGAGAAAGTGAGAGAAGAGACAGCAGAGAAAAACAGAGAAATTGAGAGAAGAGACAGCCAAGAGAGAGGGCGGTTCACACCACAAAGAGTTCGATTAAGTTGGGGTTGGGTCCTTACTTAAAGTGCTGGTTATCTCTCTTTGCTCCTGGAAAAGAGCATTAGGGGGCAGAGCGAAACTGAGTATGTGCAGCAGGTTAATGAAGTAAGCCTGCATTGACCAAATACAGGCTCAATTGACGACAGGTTCCAGAAGCACTGGGATGGGGAAGGATGCTGGACTTTCCTCCACAAACAGGAACTGATGGTAGTTCTAGGAGGGCACTATGCAGTGGTTACAGGGCCGGTGCTAGGATTCTTGCCTACACAGGCAAGGTGCATTTTGCGCCCCCCCTCCCCCTGTAAAAACAGGGCATTTTGACAAATACTTGTACTTGTCAAAATGCCCCGATGTTTGCGCTATGGTTTTTTTTTTTTTCGAGTCGAGAAATCCCCTGTGAGCAAAAAAAGGGAATCGTGAAATCACAACACACTAAAAAAAAGTGCACAAGTGTGCCATTGGTCCTCCTCTGATGAGGAAGGCCCATAATTTCCTGAACCCCGGGGCGCAAGGCTCCTGGCAGGGACAAGAAAGACTTAGGTCCACCTACCTGAAGGCCGGTGGACCCCTCTCCTCTGGGACCTGCCGAAATAGGTCCACCGAGTACTAGGTTGGGGGCTCCTCCGAAGGAAGACCCCCGAGTGGGAGGAGGCAGGGAAGCCCATAGAGGTCACAGAACCTCCTCCCCTACTTCAGGAACAGGCCCTGAAGGTACCCGCACCCTCCGTCATTCTGGGAAGTCAAAAGTGCATCTGTTCATAAAAATAGTGTTTAAAATAAATAAGGTGCCAGTGCACAAACCTGGCAGGCCGTCCAGGCCAAAGTATAAAAATTCCCCCGGACTAGCCAGAAGGCCCGCCCAAGAGGCGCGGTGCAGAATATAGCTTTGAGCGCTGTGACCAAGTGCTGGTAAATCAAGTGGGGTCCCAAACCCAAGTCCTGGCCCTGACACGCCACTCCCAGGGGGCACAGTACCGCGGGCTTCTGCGCTCCCCGAACCCTCCGGCCAGACACATGCAACCCCATCCCTACCAGAAGGCACTAGGTGGATTTCCTGCCTACAACTGGGGACAAGCCCGGCATAACCGGACCAGAATCAACCCAGGAAGAAAAGGAAACTTCTCCGGCACCCATTACATCAGAGAATACTAAGCATCCATCTGTGCCGGGGATGGAGCTGCTGGTTTTTTTTTTTTTTAAAGCCTGTGGAGCGTACTTTGAAAACGAAATCCCCTGTGAACAAAAAAAGTGAACAACACACAAAAACGTGCACAAGGATGCTTTGGTCCTTTCTAATGAAAGGGCCACAATTTTTCCTGATCCCCCGGGGCGCAAGGCTCCTGACAGTGACAAGAACGACTTAGGTCCTCCAACCCGAAAGCCGGAGGACCCCGATCCTCTGGGACCTGCCGGAACAGATCCCCAAGTACTAGGCTGGGGGCTCTCCCGAACAGAGACCCCCCACAGGTGGGAGAAGGCAGAGGGGCACCTCTGTGGGTCACAGAACCTCCTCCCTAACTTCAGGAAACAGGCCCGAAGGTACCTGCACCCTCCGTCAATCTGTGAAAGTCAAGTGCCAAATCGTGCATATAGTGCATAAATAAAAATCTAAAGTGCCAGTGCACCACGCTGACAGGCCTTAGGGGCCGGAGTGAAAAAATATTGCCCCAGGACTAGCCAAAAGGCCTGTCCAAGAAGGCGTAGTGCAGAAAAAAGCGAGTAGGTGCCGTGTCCATGTGCACAGTGAATCACTTGTGAGGTCCCACACCCTAGTGATTTTCTGGCACCCCTGGGACGCCTACACCAGGGGGCAAAGCACCACGGGCCTCTGCGGCCCCCAGCCATCCGGCCAAACTAAGCAAGTAGCTGTTCTATCAGGAGGCATTAGCACCTTCAGGGATTCCTACCTACAACTGGGGACAAGCCCGGCGTAACCGGACCAGAATCAACCCAGGAGGAAAAGGAAACTTCTCCGGCACCCATTACACCGGTGAATACTAAGCCACCATTCCCCCCGGACTAGAGGTGGCGTCGTTCTTCCTGCGGCAACTGATAAGAACAGATACTCTGCCCGATCTAAGCCAACAGTCCGAGAAGCGATCATTAAAAATGCCATAATTGTGCCCTATGTTCCTGATCAATGTTGTTTACCCCGAGCCATCCAGCGGTCACTTCCTCTGTGGGGGATTAGATACAATCCCGGAACACGGTGAGATACAATGTTACCATCTCCCTGAGCACACCGTGTTATCTGTCCGCATAGACAAAACAGCCTGGCTGGCATCGGAACGCGTTTCCTGACGATCTGTGCACCCCCCCCCCCCCCCCACGGCTCGCAGATCAAACATGCAAATTGCCGCTAATTCTGCTGCCTGATTTCTCAGTGGGAAGCTGCCGCTAAGTTTTCTAAACACCGAGACGGCGGCCATTTGCATCTGTTTAAATTCATTTGCAAGTATTAAAATTTCTCATCTCGAAGTCGCATTTCATAACGGGCTGGAGGGGGAGTTCTAGCGACGGAGAGAGCAAAATGTCTCCAAAAGTTCTGAGTTGGCGCCAGGACAGGCGGATCCTTTATTTGTGTGTCTTCTACATGAAAAATTACACAACATTTCAAAGTATGTCTAAAGCTTTGAAAAGAGTAAATGGTTGAAACATCTGCAAGGGGAGATTCGCCTTCACTTCCTGTCCCGGTGTCACAACAGGAAGTTTGCGAAAATACATTCAAAGCGTGGGGAAATCAACTCTCCTGATATGGTGCGCCCATAGGAAGATACCCCTGACATCCTGTTCCAGTGACACATGTAAAATGTTCGGCTTTCCATCACTTTCTGTCCAATTGACAAATGGACACCAAAGAATCTGGGTGAGCTTTGTGTGTTTCTTCCAAATCTGTGCAGTAATTGAGTGTGACCCTTGGAGCTTCCTGTAATAAAGACCGGTCACTGCTGCTCTCTCTCTTTGCACAGGTTGACTGGTCTTGTCTCTGCCCACTCCTGTAATAAAGACCGCTCACTGCTGCTCTCTCTCCTTGTGCAGGGTGACTGGTCTTGTATCCGCCCCCTTCTGCATTAAAGACCGCCCACTGCTGCTCTCTCTTCTTGTGCAGGGTGACTGGTCTTGTCTCCGCCCCCTCCTGTAATAAAGACCGCTCACTGCTGCTCTCTCTCCTTGTGCAGGGTGACTGGTGTTTTCTCTAGGCGCCTGTCCCTTGACATCCTCACTTCTAATGCAGGTGAACTGGCTGATGACGCCAGCATGGGTTAGGCCGCCGGAGCCTGGGTGAGAAGAGGCTGCGGGACCAGTCTAGCAGCCAGATGGGAGGAGGATTGGATGAGTATATTGAGGATGGAACCCTTGCAGTGCAGGAGGAGCACCACTACAAGGGGTAACTTTTTTAAGTTTCTGGACTTCCTCTTTAAATGAAAGATTTTGTGTCTGCAGTTTAGCTTTAAATGAAGTCTGCAGATTCACATGGCTCTGCAATTGGTGTTCCGCGATACCATTTATGGGTGACAGGGAGACCCCCCACCCAGAGCCCGATTTACATTCTCTGCTGCCCCAAGGCCAGGTTCCTCAATGCGTCCCCCTACCCGCCCCCCATGGAGAATGGCAGACCTGCAGGCTGCATACAAGTGATCTCGGCGAAATGTACAAAACAAGCGGCGGCTTCCCCGCTGTACATTTAGCTCTCCTTGCCCAAAGCCGGGCTACATGTAGAAAACAACTACCCGCCCAGCACCCTGAACGGCATGTCCTGGGCATCAGGAGATAGGAATTCCACACCCCTGCTGCCCTTCTACTCCCTGCTGCCCCAAGGCCGGGCCTTGGTTGGCCTTGTGGGAAATCCGGCCCTGCCCCCACCCCCATTTTTGAATAGACACATGTGATTTATGATTGAGTTATGAACATCCATGTAGCAGGCATGTAGTACCAACTGCATGGCATAAGTTGTGCCGGCGGTATCATTGTGCCTGGAGCTGAGCTTTAATACTGAAATATTCTGATTCTATTCACCGCCAGACGCATCACCGGAGGTCAGATATGTGAAATGTCAATTGACATATAATGCCTGAGATGTATGTATGACAATGACACGAACACGGGTGTAGCTCGCTGATGCGGGACCTATGGCATATCTATAGATCGGGCTAATAAATTCCTGGCTCTTCGCCGTCCTTCATTGGTGGATTAATATTCCGCCCCGCGTCGCCCCCTGTGCAGGAATCCGCCGCAACGTCTTATTGATTAGGAAAGACAAGGCCGGGAAAGGAAGGAGAACATTTCTTTATAATTGAGCAAATCCCCTTCAAGCACCCGGCGCCCAACCCGGGGCCCGGACTAATTCATATTAATCTGATATCTCTCTGCGGCGCGTGGAGGCGGCGGAGGCACAACGCCAGGCATGAGGCTCCATGATAATAAGACCATTATTTGGCAGGAATTGAATGAAGCGGAGTGAGTGGTGTCCGTGCGAGCCGAGCCAAGTAATATGTGACAAATCAAATGTCATAATCAAATCGCAGGGGGGGGGGAGGGGGGATAAGTTGTAACCCTTCAGGAACCGCGTCTGCTTAAAGCGCATCTAAACCCAAGAACAAAAATTGTATATGTTGCATCTCTCCGGTGCGTAGGTGTGGCGGCTGCATTCGTTTTCTTTTTCAGGCTTTTTCCCCCCCTTTATTTTCACCCGGGTGACAACACTCACTCAATCTACTGTATCTATGGAGGAGCAGCGTGCTGCCCTAGGACAGGACTACAAACACCTTCTTCTCTTCTCCATAACATAAGGGAAAGGTGTTCTGTGGTCCTCATAGATCAATGTACGGTATCTGTGGAGGAGCAGCGTGCCGCCCTAGGACAGGACTGCCAGCTCCTCCCCCTCTTCTCCATAACATAGGGAAGATGTGTTCTGTAGTCCTCATAGATCAATGTACTGTATCTATCGAGGAGCAGTGTGTTACTCTAGGGCAGGACTGCAAACACCACCTCCTCCTCTATATAACATAGAGTTAAGGTGTTCTGTAGTCCTCAGATATCAATGTAAATCGTTAATCTCAATGTACTGTATCTGTCAAGGAGCAGTGTGTTACTCTAGGGCGGGACTACAAACACTCTTCCCCTCTCCTCTTCGACATAACAGATGAGAGATGTGTTCTGTAGTCCTCATAGATCGATGTACTTTATCTATCGGGTAGCAGTGTGTTACTCTAAGCTAGGACTACAAACACTCCCCCCCACCTCTCCTTTTCGACATAACAGATGAGAGATGTGTTCTGCAGTCCTCTTAGATCGAAGTACTGTATCTATCAAGGAGCAGTGTGTTACTCTAGGGCAGAACTACACCCCCCCCCTCCTCTTCTCCATAACATAAGGGAGAAGTGTTCTGTAGTCCTCAGAGAGAACTGTAACTGATAAAAAAAACAAAAAAACAAGAAACAACACA
>NW_017306456.1:1428610-1458675 GCF_000935625.1 Nanorana parkeri
GCTGCGTGTAATTGCGTGCAGCTGCCTGTACCTCCCTATGGATCACTCTGGATTTATTTTCAATTTATTTGCCTAGAATTCTGCTTTAAGTGTCTGTCTAGAGATCTACTTTAAGAACACTTTAGCACTTTGCCTTTTTTTTTTTCTCGTTAAGGAACCTCATCAATTAAAATAAACGCCCTTCTTTGGGAAAAAAAAAAAAAAAAAAAAGGCAGCACGACAAATATATCAACAGATATATATTGCACTTGTTGAGCAGATATAAAATTACAGTTAATTGTGTCAATGTGATATATAACAGACCACAAGGGAGCAATTAAGTTGCATTCATTTGTAGGGTGGGCATACCCTTTAAATTCACCGGCTTCAGGGAAAAGATCCTGAACGTGACCAGGAAAAGTCATTTCCACATAAAGCATTCCTCTACTGAAATAAATGGATCCCTTGCCAAGGCTTCGCTCTGCCTGCACTTCCCATTACCCATTGCCTGCCACACCATCATCATCCTCATCCTCATATCACCCCTTAGATTGGTCACACAACACAGAGAGGAGAGACCCAAACCATTCAGGAGAGGAGTTTCACCCATCCATTATAACATTGTGTCAGGCGTTCCTGCTGGAGGCGGCCTTCTCTCCAGAAGAAAGTCATTAGGAGGGAGAAAATTAGATCTGTGCAGTGAAGGGGCCGCGCTGTCTATAGAGATGTATGTGGCAGTTCATTGCTAATGACCTTTGTTACCAGATGTACATTCTGAGATGTCAGGGAGAGAGCTGGAATAGAGATGTCTGGGTTGCTACAGACTCCGGGGTCACCTCCAATCACCCCCGAGAGGTTTAAAGTCCACGCTCCCCTCTTTGCATGATCTACCTGTAAAATTCCATATATGTACATATAATTTTATTATATATTATATTTATTATATTACTTTATTATTTATTAATTTTTGTTTGCCTTTTTGAGGGTTTTTTACTTTTACCTTTTGGCTCCCCCTTTTCCTGATTTTGCTGGTTGTCACGGGTGAAGATGGATGATTACTAAACTCCTGCAAAATAATATTTTGGAAGACGCGGCTTGAAATGGGAAGCATCGGTTTTTTTAATGATTTTGTTTTTAGTTTTTCCCTAACTTTTAGCTTAAGCCCAGTCCTAACTCCCAATCTATTCTTAAACCGAATACCTAAATCAAAACAAAACCCTTAAACTCCAAACATAACTCGTTTACCTAACCCCAACATTATCCCTCAGCCCACCACAAACCCTCCTAACACAAACTAAAACTCCTAACACGGACTGTAATACCTATCCTACAACCAAACTTCTTAACCCTCAACCGGAACTCAAACCTTTTTTTACCTTATCCCAACCTAAAATGTAACTCCTAACATATCCCTTAACCCTAACCTTCAACTTAACTTCCTAACCTAACTCCAATATTATTAACCCTCAACCTACTCCTAACCCTTAAGCCAACGCCTAAACTTCAGCCTAACTTTTTAACCTAACTCAACATTAATACTTAACCTAACTCTAAACCTTAACCTAACTCTGAACATACACCTTAACTCCTGTTCATCAACCTAACTTCTTAACCTAACTCAACCTTATTTCTTAACCTACTCCTAACCCTTAACCAAACTAAATGCAAACCTGACCTGCTAATCTTCAACCTAACATTTAAACCTAAATCAACATGAATCCTCCACCTACTCCTAACCCTTAACTTAACTCTAAACACAAACCCTAACACCCAATCTTCAACCTAACTTTTTAACTTAACTCCAACCTTATTCCTCAACCTGCGCCTAAACCTTAACCTAACTCTGAACATACACCTTAACTCCTGTTTATCAACCTAACTTCTTA
The DNA here is from genome assembly GCF_000935625.1 of Nanorana parkeri. NCBI lineage: Eukaryota > Metazoa > Chordata > Amphibia > Anura > Dicroglossidae > Nanorana > Nanorana parkeri. The sequence continues at coordinate 1,430,476 of NW_017306456.1, forward strand.
ACTCAACTTGACCCTATTCCTCAACCTACTCCTATCCCTGAACCTAACTCCAAACACAAACCTTAACTCTTAACCCAACTTTTTTAACCTAACTCAGCATTAATCCTCAACCTCCCCCTAAGCCTTAACCTAACGTAACGTCTTAACCTAACTCTACATTAATCCTCCACCTTCTACTAACCCATAACCTAACTTTGAACACAAACACTTACCTGCTAACCTTTAACCTAACTCAACCTTATTTCTCAACCTTTTCCTAACCCTTGACTCTGAACGCAACCTTAACTCCTGGTCTTCAACCTAACTTTTTTTTAACCAAACTCCATCCTTAATCCTTATCCTACTCTTAACCCTTAACCTAACTCTGAACACAAACCTTAACCTAATCTTCCACCCAACTTCTTTACCTAACTCTAACCCTAATCCTCAACCTTCTCCTAACTCTTAACCTAACTCTGAACACATGCCTTAACTCCTAATCTTCAACCTAACTTCGTAACCTAACTCAGCCTTAATTCCCAACCTAACCTCAACACTCAACCTAATGCCTAACTACTAACCCTCAGCCTTATCCTCTGTCTAACCCAGGGCTAATTTCTAAAACCAACTCATAACCTTCAGCCTGGCTGCTATGACATAATCTAACCCTCAACCTAACCCCTTACACTAACACCCCTCTAACCATCAACACTTCCCCAATGCTGACTTTCAGCCCAACCCATGAACCGACAATTTTACCCACCAAAGCAAATTTGTTAAATGCTTTTTCTGAGCTGAAATACTGTATAATATTTCAAGGCAACTTCCCTTGCGGCTCATAGATATTATGTGCGTAGATATGAGAGCTGAAGAGGCCAGACTGGGAACCTTTGGCAACCACAACCAACTAGCACTTTCATTCTAGGGACAGATTTCAGTGGGCTAAAGAAAGTCTACCATTAGTGCCACAGTGACTGGTGGGCATTGGGAAAGTTGGGTGTTCCTATAGAACATGGTTTACTGTGACACACCTTATCACATGTTCCACCATCAGCTTCCTGTGTGGCTCTCTGCATTTGGTCACATGATATCTGTGAACCGCAAAGGAGCTTGGCCTTGGAAGACTTCTACTTGCCAGATGTTGTGATTGCAGTTCTGATTAGGCAGCAGGTAGATATATAACACCCAACAGATATTATTGGCTATGGGTCCCTCATTGATCAATATCAAGTTGGGGTATCTCCTCTATGGGCCACCAGCCCAACATACTTTATCATTGCTAGCTCACGGGTCAAATTCCCAGCTACCCAAAGCCCAATATTCCGATGTATGGGATTACCTCTGAAAAAGGTGACATTGAAAGGCATTTTGGTTATAAAACTGAATACAGAGAGTAAGTCCTCCAGCTCTTGTCACCTCTGTTCTGTGATTCTGGCTCTCAATGTAATCAGAAGGATGAAGGGTTTGGAGATCCCATTCTCAGCGTTTAATTAGTCCTGCCGCAGCTCCTTCTCGTGAGTCCAATTATTCCAATTGTTTGTCGCCGCCGTCATCGCGGTTGGATAATGTTAGACGGGTTTCCCCGGAGAAGGAAGAGGTGATACATAAATCGAGGTGGACGTGAGAAGCCGGAGCTGACTCCTTGAGGACCAGCAAGGACCATTCACTTCCTCCTTCATTCATCAGCTCATTCATTTCCTAAATATTGTTAGAGGAAAAGGTCAGCCCTTCCCCCGAGTCACGGCGCCATGTTTCAGAATCGGTTAATGTATCTCAGCAAGAAGAGATAAAAGGAAGCTGCAAATTCATAGTGACATATCTTAAAGTGACGGCGCCATTTTGTGAATGCGTAGACTGGCGGCAGTCACGTCGATGGTCCAGATTCCGGCGCAGCTGCATTTTTCACATGTAGTGGCGTGTCTGCTGTATCTTCAGATTTATCTGATACATGACCTCATTGATAGTTAAAGAGGAACTCCAGGAAACGAAATAATTAACCCCTGCGGCGGGGCTACCCCTTCAATGCAAGGGTTAACTGCTTGTTTTGATCTAGGGGGCACTAATAATAAATAATATACACACCTGATCCTCAGTCCTGCCTGGCTGCTAGATGGGTTCCTGAAGCCTTTTTTAGCTTGGGTTCTGGTGGTCTGAGCCCCACTGATGTCATCATGTCTAATACAGGGCCATTGACTTGCATTGGAAGTGAGGACACTGAGGGACATTTCACAGCTGGAGTGGAGTGGGGGAGAGGTGAGTGCTGAACGGGATCGAGGATCAGGTGAGTATATCTTCTATATTCTGGACCCAGCTCCACCTTTTATCATTAAGTCTTTGAACTCAAGCCAGTGACCTTCCCTAGGCTTAGTTGATGTCGTCAATGGGTCTGGGTGCTTCTCTACGCAATGCAGAGAGATCATGACTGGTGGGAGGGGCCGGCAGGGTGCTGTACATAGCTTCCTGAAAACATCACAGCACTCTCTCTCAGTACTCCCCTCAAGAGCATTCAGCCCTGATGCAAGCAGTGGGCTGGCTCCTGGGAGGAGTTATGCAAATATCAAAATGATGGGTGGATGTCAGTCTGGAGGAGTGGGCGGTCCTAGACTGGCTGTGATTGCATGTAGACCACTCTAGGTAACGCCCACATGTGATGTTGAGCCTCCATGATTGAAAGAACTGAAATCCAATGAATTAAAGGGGGGGGGGGGGCAGGGACACTCAGGGTAGGGATGAAAACACTAGATGATACTGGACGTCCTCCAGCCAGGGAATGAGGGAGGGCTCTATCTGACTTGCTGCAGCTTCTAATGTACATTGTGAGAAGCTCCCAGTGTGCAGTGACATCAGAGGAAGAGGAGAGGAGCCGGTACAACTGTACAAGACTGAAGGGAAGGACGGAGGTTCAGATATAAGACTGAAGGGTAGGACGGAGTTCAGATATAAGATTTGAGGGGTAGGCCGGAGGTCAGATAGAAGACTGAAGGGAAGGACGGAGGTCAGATATAAGACTGAAGGGAAGGACAGAGGTCAGATAGAAGACTGGAGGGAAGGACGGAGGTCAGGTAGAAGATTGAAGGGAAGGACGGAGGTCAGATATAAGACTGAAGGGAAGGACAGAGGTAAGATAGAAGACTGAAGGAGAGGACGGAGGTCAGATAGAAGACTGGAGGGAAGGACGGAGGTCAGATAGGAGACTGAAGGGAAGGACGGAGGTCAGATAGAAGACTGGAGGGAAGGACGGAGGTCAGATAGAAGACTGAATGGAAGGACGGAGGTCAGATAGAAGACTGAAGGGAAGGAGAGAGGTCAGTAATGGAAGACATTCTTCTACTTCTCCTTTAAAGCGATCGGTTGCGCTGCATTAATGAGGTCGGAGTTCTTCTTTATTATTACAGAACATATCCGACACGTCTCCCGGCTGAGCTCAGGATTTTCCTGCCGCGGGGCGATTGCGGTAATTATTTCGGTATTCTGCGTCTGCCGGCTCCTAGGATGGTGGCGGTTCCCCTCGCAGATATACAGCCTTCCCGTCTGAAAACTAATATATGTGCATTTTTTACGCCGGGAACATTGGAAGAACATTGTGTCGGAGAAACAGCTTGAAGCGTGTGGGGTTCAGAGTCAGCGCGACCCCCTGATTGGCTGCCTAGACTAATGTCATTATTCCTGTGCAGACGGCTGCCGAACACACAGCGGCCACTCTATCCCAGCTATTCAGGGGGGGGTTGTAGGGTAGGGAAAAACAAATGTGTGTGTAGAGAGGGTGGAAAGGACACGGTTGAGTCGGGGTGACCAGTCTCCGAAATCCTATATGAGACACATGAGACGCCCCCCCCCCCCTCCCTTTGCCATGATAAGACGAAGCTACATCAAGAGAGAAAAGAGAGAAAGGCAAAAAAATAATTCCTTCTTGCAATCTGATTCTGCCTGTAAGTCTGTGCATGCCACATAATGACATAATGGGGATGATGTGTAAATCTTATACGTTGGCAGATCCCATGTGCACATCACTACCAATAGATGGCGCTGAGGAGCTTAGAAATTTCTATGCTCCATCTAGTGGTGATAATCCTGTGCAAATGGCATTCGGCCAGCGTATTGTGGAGTGAATGATTTATAAATCTTCTGCTACTACTACCATTGATCACTAGGGGGAGGGGAGACTGAGGATATGCCCCCTCCTGCCTGCAGCAGTCTGTTCATTTGAGGAGGGGTGACTGAGGATATGCTTTCTTTTGCCTGCAGCAGACTGATCACCTGGGGAGGGGAGACTTAGGAAATTATTCCTCCTGCCTGCATCAGACTGATCACTGGGGGAGGGGAGACTGAGGAAATGCTACTTCCTGCCTGCAGCAGACTGATAACAATTATCTCAGCCCAGGCATAGTCACTGGACTGGAGATCAAAGACGGCTTCTTATTGATAAAAGGCGGAGAGCTTATCTGAAAACTGACACTGTTGCTGTACATTGTAACACATTGGGAATTGTTTCATGGAGATTAAAGTTTACTTAATTTTGTGACTTTATGACTGTGGTAAGAATGTCAGCTCTTGGGATAAAATGTCAGCATTAGGATTGGTGGATGGGAGTATTTGTAATCTGTGTTCTGCCACTACAGAAGGTGCGCGGTTTTCGATGCGTCTCCATGAATATTTTGTTATCTTTTTGTACATTTTTTGTCTGGTTCTCAGTAAACATATAAATGAAGCCGTTGATGGCGTTCGCTCCGCGCGCAGCTTTCCACATTCATGAGAATCAGGAATCAATTTTACAAGGTAATTCCGTCTGTATCAGCAGATGAAGAGTCGGCCCCTCGGTGGATTCGCCGGCTTGTCTTGTGATACAGTGCGGCACACAAAGACGTAGTTTGCATGCATTCCCTGGACGGCCTCTGTTCATTCAGCCGATCGCCTTCGCCGCAGGAATGCAAATAAACCAGTGCGCAAGATGGCCGGGGTCTACAAGACACGGAACGGGTCTAAATAAAGATATCAGATGAATGTTGGCTAGCCCAAATCTCATGGGATGATCCTGCGCTGTGCTGTGCCGTCTTCTCGAAATAGGAAAGTCAAGAAACTATTTTCCCCTCCACATTTGCTTTTTTCATCTGTGTGATTCAAAGTATTAACACCTATGCAGACACCAAGGCTGGGATTATGTAACTAGAACGGGGGGGGGGGGGGCCCAGAGGGTTTAATGTCACTTTAACACTTACCAGGGAGTTTCCAACTCTCTTTGGAGATTAAGTAGGATTTTGAATTGGATGAAGGTGTCTGTGCTACCTGTGTGGATATAAATGCTGGGGTATGTTCCTGGTATAATGGGGGTATAAATGCTGGGGTATGTTCCTTGTATAATGGGGGTATAAATGCTGGAGTATGTTCCTGGTATGGTGGGGGTATAAATCCTGGTGTATGTTCCTGGTATTGTGGAGGTATAAATGCTGGAGTATGTTCCTGGTATGGTGGGAGGTATAAATGTTGGGGGATGTTCCTGGTATGGTGGAGGTATAAATGCTGGAGTATGTTCCTGATATGGTGGGGGGGATAAATGCTGGGGTACCTTCCTGGTATGGTGGGGATATAAATTCTCGTGTATTTTCTTGGTATGGCAGGGGGATATTTACTGAGGTATGTTCCCTCTTGATAGGGGTATAAATGCTGGGGTATGTTGCTGGTATGGTGGAGGTATAAATGCTGGAGTATGTTCCTGATATGGTGGGGGGGATAAATGCTGGGGTACCTTCCTGGTATGGTGGGGATATAAATTCTCGTGTATTTTCTTGGTATGGCAGGGGGATATTTACTGAGGTATGTTCCCTCTTGATAGGGGTATAAATGCTGGGGTATGTTGCTGGTATGGTGGAGGTATAAATGCTGGAGTATGTTCCTGATATGGTGGGGGGGATAAATGCTGGGGTACCTTCCTGGTATGGTGGGGATATAAATTCTCGTGTATTTTCTTGGTATGGCAGGGGGATATTTACTGAGGTATGTTCCCTCTTGATAGGGGTATAAATGCTGGGGTATGTTGCTGGTATGGTGGAGGTATAAATGCTGGAGTATGTTCCTGATATGGTGGGGGGGATAAATGCTGGGGTACCTTCCTGGTATGGTGGGGGGAATAAATATTGGAGTATGTTCCTGGTATGGTGGGGGGTATAAATGGTGGGGTATGTTCCTGGTATGGTGAAGGTATAAATGCTGGAGTATGTTCCTGATATGGTGGGGGGTATAAATGCTGAGGTACCTTCCTGGTATGGTGGGGATATAAATTCTCGTGTATGTTCTTGGTATGGCAGGGGTATATTTACTGAGGTATGTTCCCTCTTGATAGGGGTATAAATGCTGGGGTATGTTCCTGGTATGGTGGAGGTATAAATGCTGGGGTATGTTCCTGGTATGGTGGGGGGTATAAATGTTGGGGTATGTTCCTGGTATGGAGGGGGGTATAAATGGTGGGGTATGTTCCTGGTATGGTGGAGGTATAAATTCTGGGGTATGTTCCTTCTTCCTTGTATGGTGGAGGTATAAGTACTGGGGTATGTTCCTTGTATGATGCGTGTGTAAATGTTGGGGTATGTTCCTGGCATGGTGGTGATATAAATGCTGATGTATGTTTCTTGTATGGTGAGGGTATAAATGTTGGTGTATGTTCCTGGCTTGGCGGGAATATAAATGCTGGGGTATGTTCTGCTTTAACCCTTACCTAGTCTATCCAGAACTGGAAAAAAAGAAGTTTTGGCCATTGATACACTTTAAGGGGCTGTTTTAAAACCATTTGCACAGCTGTTCATGGGGCGAATAGTTTTGCAGCTCTGTATGGCCACTAGATGGAGCCGAGGAGCATCGAACATTCCTGTTCTCCCCATCTCCATCTAGGGGTCATACAGAGCTGCAGATCTCATTCGCACAGGGTACTGCTGTGCGATTGGTTTATAAATTAGCCCCCAAGTGAGCGCTCACTGCAAAAAAAAAGGAACCCAGTCGGGTTAACAATTACAATAAAGGAGAGCACTGGATAACCGAAGCCAGTGGCTAAAAATAGGAAAACGAGTGAAGTGGGTGGAATCATTTCCCTGGAACCAGATATAGCGCCAACCTACGAAGGAGCCCCCTAATATAGCGCACACTTATGGAGGAGCCCCCTAATATAGCGCCAACCTACGGAGGAGCCCCCTAATATAGCACCAACCTACGGAGGAGCCCCCTAATATAGCGCCAACCTACAGAGGGGCCACCTAATATAGCACCAACCTATGGAGGAGCCCCATAACATAGCGCCAACCTACAGAGGGGCCCCCTAATATAGTGCCAACCTATGGAGGAGCCCCCTAATATAGCACCAACCTACGGAGGAGCCCCCTAATATAGCGCCAACCTACAGAGGGGCCACCTAATATAGCACCAACCTATGGAGGAGCCCCATAACATAGCGCCAACCTACAGAGGGGCCCCCTAATATAGTGCCAACCTATGGAGGAGCCCCCTAATATAGCACCAACCTACGGAGGAGCCCCCTAATATAGCGCCAACCTACAGAGGGGCCCCCTAATATAGTGCCAACCTACGGAGGGGCCCCCTAATATGGCGCCAACCTATGAAGGAGCCCCCTGCTCAGCCTCTTCTAACCCTCTGGCTGTGAACAGCCCCTGTAATGATACAATTAGACATTCAGGAGGAAGCCGAGTCCTCAGAGGAATCTCCTCCTATTGAATATACTACAGATCCTCGCCGAGAGCCCTCCAAAAATCAGAGCGGCGCGATCCTACAAATTGCGAACAATTCGCATTCCACTCGGCGAGCCCTCCGGAGAACGACGCCGCCTCATTACTGCAAATAAAGTTACGTACACACAAAACCGGATTTGCAAATTTTCTATCTGGCTGGAACATCATCAGCGAAATCCCCGCACATAGAATTACAGATCAGAGCCGCGGCTGCTTGCTCGGCCTGAATCTTCGTGCCTGCGAGTCCCCCTAGTGTCAGTGCGGTTTATTAAAGCTTAATACTGTCTGTGTGTAGGACGGGATTGACTTTCCTTCCACGCAGAGACTTTCAAACTACCCAAGGATGTCTTTGTTTTTGGTCTCCCGTCACCGGTCTGCACTGACCAGGGAGCATTTTTGTATAGATATTGTGTATAGATATATATCATTTTTTATATATATCTATACACTATATTGCCAAAAGTATTGGGACGCCTTTACACGCACATGAACTTTAATGGCATCCCAGTCTTAGTCCGTAGGGTTCAGTATTGGGTTGGCTCCGCCCTTTGCCGCTATAACAGCTTCAACTCTTCTGGGAAGGCGTCCACAAGGTTTAGGAGTGTGTCTATGGGAATGTTGGACCATTTGTGAGGTCAGGTACTGATGTTGGGGGAGGAGGCCGGGCTCACAGTCTCCGCTCCAATTCATACCAAAAGGTGTTCTATGGGGCTGAGGTCAGCACTCTGTGCAGCCAGTCAAGTTCCTCCACCCCAAACTCCCCCATCCATGTCTTTATGGGCCTTGCTTGGTGCACTGGTGTGCAGTCATGTTAGAACAGGAAGGGGCCGTCCCCAAACTCCTCCCACAAAAGTTGGGAGCATGAAATTGTCCAAAATGTCTTGGGTGAGGGAGACTTAAAGGTGAGAGTGAGGAATGAGAGAGAGAGGAAGAGTAAAAAAGAGGGAGATTCGCAGGGATACTGAAAGGAAGAGTGGAGAGCAGATGAGAAAGGAAGAGAGAGAATAAAGAAACAGAGGTGTTTAAAAAAATGAAAGAGGAGAATGACAAAAAGGAGGAAAAGTGGAGCACAGATTGAAAAGCAGAGAGCATAGAATGATTAAAGTATAAGAGCTGGTAAAAGGAGGAAAAGTGAAGCAAGAACAAGGACATTTGTTTTGTTGAAAATAATTTACTTTATTTATATATAAAATATATAAAAAATAAATCCTTAATCGGGATACAAATCAGTCTGTACTAAGACGCAGCGCAATAGAACATTACATGGCTATAGAGTACAATCACACAAATAAATTACATTTACTCAGCGGCATGATGCCTGACGTGTAGACAAAAGGTCCTGGGTCCTTCACGTCATTCATGACACCGCTTTACTGCATACCAAATATGTGGTCCATTACCACCGGGTACTAGAGAAATGTCAGACATGCAGCGCCCTTATAAACCCCAGCTCCTACATGGCACCGCAACAAAAACAATTTATATACAATCAACCTTCAAAAAGCAACAGGTGGGATGGAGGGAGAGGGATAAGGGAGGGGGAAAGATCACATGCTCAAAGCTTTATTGAAGGACAAAGACACAGACATTCACGCTACCTAGACACGGGGCCGTCTTTAACGCAGGGCAAAGAGGGCACTTGCCCCGGGCCCAATAAAGGTTGTGGGGCCCGAAGCATCTGCCCCTTGAGCCCGCTGCCCGCCGAAAATTGCCGATCGGATCGCATAGTAAAATTCGTTATGGCAGCGGCCGCATACGGCAATGCCATAACGTATTGTCCTATGCGATCTGCACGATCGCATCCTAAAGGTAGCTCCTCCCCCGGCCCCCGCCCGCATAGCGTGACATGTCACGGGCTTCCCTGGAGGACGTGAGGCTGTGCGGACGGGTGCCTCACTCACGTCCAGGACATCCGGAAAGAGGCAGACTGGCACGAGGCGAGGACTGACTGAGGCAGGTAGGTGAGAAAATAAAAAAGGAGAAATATAAAGGAGATATACAATTTGTATATCTCCCTGAAAAGCTCACTCCATATGTATGTGAATAACATGATAGAATTACAATTCATGATAGTAGAAAGCCATGATTAGACATAATTAACATGATTAGATAATCAGAGTTAACAGAGACATGATTGTTTGTAATTTGACATGATACAGCGTTTTTGAAGGTTTAACAGAGGAGGAGCCTAGTTTTCTCTCAACGTTTTGCGCTTAGTGGCGCTGTAATGGATGTGGTATATATTCTTCAGGAGAGGGAGGTTGTCATTCAAATGGGTCAGTGTGTGTGTGCATCTCTGCAGGGCCGTCCAGGCACAGCACCTGGGTCACAGTCACCGAAGCAGATGAGGGGAGAGAGGCCCGGACCACGAATCCCACCCGGAGCAGCATAAACTGAGAGGCATCGAGGGTAGCCAAAAGTCCTGGAACTGCTTATTTCCCCGACCAGAACCGAGGGGTGTCCGTCCTCCTCACACTATGGAGCCCCCAGCATGTTGCACAGTCGCCCCGGGCTGCACATTTGAATGACAACCTCCCTCTCCTGAAGAAGCGCCCCTAAGCGCGAAACGTTGAGAGAAAACTAGGCTCCTCCTCTGTTGAACCTTCAATAACGCTGTATCATGTCAAATTACCAACAATCATGTCTCTGTTAAGTCTGATTATCTAATCATGTTAATTATGTCTAATCATGGCTTTCTACTATCATGCATTGTAATTCTATCAATCATGTTATTCACATATATTGAAGGACAGAACAGAAATGGAGTGAGATTTTCAGGGAGATATACAATCATGTTGTAATTTTTTACATTTTTTTTTCTTGGTGGGGGGCCCAAGAAAATGTTTGCCCAGGGTCCGATCAATATTAAAGACGGGCCTGTCTAGACACAGTCAGTGATATGATAATAGCTATAGCAGTCCATGCAGCTGCTACAGGGCCTGGGGTGGGGAGGGGGCCCTATAAGGGAAGTTGTTCAGAAGAAGTAAACTGAGAAGTTTGCAGTACAGAACGGCTGAAGTCAGACCGCAGGATCATCTGTGCAATAAGAAGCATGTGATTAGCTATCTTAGCGGTGTAGATTTATTGTCCTCTGAACTTCTACTGCAGAATGAAATGAGCACTGCGTGCCTAATGCCATCCCAAACCCCAGAGCGCAGCGAGTTACATCTTTATTCCAAACCCCAGAGCGTCTCCTCTAATAAAACCTTATAGGACGGCGGATATCATTATAATTATTATCGTTATTGCTACTACAACCAGAACGTTTTACAAGCACTGCTGCCTTGTAATGCACTGACTATGCTGATGGCTCTCCTGCTGCCTGTCCTTGGTTTAGGCGCATTCTATTGTAAGATCAATGACACGTATTGTCACGTTTGTAAGCTGCTACAGGGCATGTTAGCACGGGGGGCCCCATCCAAATTTTGCCATGGGGCCCCATGATTCATAGTTACGCCCTTGCCGGCAGACACTTGGTCTGGCTGTTTTCATGTGTATGAATTCTGCTGATCAGTCCTGGGAGAGTTATTGATTGATAGAGAAATTGATCGCTATTGTTCCCTCTGTGATAAGTGTCATCAGCTACATCTATCAGTCCCATTGTCTTCCTCCCCTCATCCCCACATCAGAGACATAAACAGGAATATTGGGCTAAGCTGAACATGTGCTCGGACAACACAGGTGCTGGAGGGTGTTGTACGGTACCTACATGGCTTACCTGTGCTGAAGGGTAGGTATGTGTGTTTTATGGCCCATTCGCACCAGACACTGGCCGGAAAGTACTGGATCGCATTACGGCCGGCTCACTTTGTTGTGGGGTGGGAGGGGGCATGGTAATCCATTGAACTCTATGGCACCGTAGCCACGCCCTCCGGCTGCAATGTGAACGGCTGCATGGGAACGCAAGGCACATCAATGCCTGAGGTCCGGTCAGAATAAATGCTGCAAGCACTATTTTTTCTGACCATACCGGAAGGCAGGCAGTGCCATGGGGCCGATCACATTGCCGCCGGAGGGTGTGGCTGTGGTGCCATTCACTTCAATGCACCGCCACGCCCCCTCCTGCCCCACAACAAAGTGAGCAGGCCTCAATGCGATCCAGTGCGTTCTGGCCAGAATCGGGCCGGAACACACTGTGTCTGGTGTGAACGGGCCCTAAGGGACAGGGAAAAGCAGTTTTACATACCTGTTCCCCTTTTGTCTGTGTGTACCTCTTTCCCCTCTGTGTCTGGTGTGAACGGGTCCTAAAGGCTCATTCAGATGGGATGGTTTTACTGAATATCCCCCCTGTTGATCCTACCAAAAATCTTGTGAGCTGATAACTTCCTGTGCTGTCTGCAAGTGCTGCACTGTTATAAGTTCGCATTCTTCTCTGTTGTCTTTGCAGACAACAAAACACCTTTCTCATATTATGCAGAGGAAGTAAGGAGGAGGTACTCTGCAGTTCGGTCCAAGGGTGACAACACTGCTTCTGCACTCATACAATACAGTGGGTGAGTGTTGTCACCCACAGGAAGGGGTTCATTTATAAAAGTTGCCGTTCTTGTTCTCATCAGCGCCATCTAGGGGAGCTAATGCCGAGTGCATAGCATCCATAAGACATATAACTTTTATACATGAACCCCAAAGTTTGTAACTGGTCTGATCACCAGTGAAAGTAAAGGACTAATAAGCTGCAATATATTACATTTTTGTCCTTGGGTCTAGATTCACTTTTTGATGCATATTGTACACGACTTGAAACTCATAGAAGTTGATCCAATGAAGTGAGAGTCAAGGTGGGAAACGCAGGAACTCAGCAATCAGGCAGAAGTCGTTCTTCATTGACTTGGCTTTGGTAAGTCGATATCTGGTTGGTTGCTACGGGTTATATCATTTTGCATATCCTCATTGTTCTTTGCTTCGCCTCATTAAATATTCATCCGAGAGAAGCGGAATGTACAATACAATACGGGGTCTCCTCTGAGCAACAAATGAACCCATTGTTCACCATGTTCACTATGTTACACTTATGATCCTTTTATAGGATTATGTCATTTTCGGAAGCAATAAACTTGGATCAGGTTCCTGTCTAAACTGGTGACCGAACCCATTCCTCCCTTCTAGAGTGGAAGAGGTTAATGTGGATTCATTTAGAGTCTGCTTCTCTGACATCAAACATATAGAGAAGAAAGATGAAGACGTACCCCAAATTACATCACAGGCTGCTCCATCATTGGGCCAGGGGAGGTATAAATAGGGGAGGCAGGAGGCTGGAATAGCACAGAGGAGCCAGCATAGCCACCACTTCTGACAGCCTGTCCCTGACTACTGGAGCCAACTGACTGGAGAGAGGAGAAGAGCCCACGCTGCACAGGTAATACATCCCACCCCCCACCCCATCCCCTTTTACCTGCTCTCCTTCCTTAGGGATACCTGCCTGTGACAGTTCCCAGCCTGTAGCCAACAATACAAGACTCTGTGCAGGCTGAGAGGGGGGCTGACTGAAAGATTTCTACAAGATTCACAATCTACAAGACTTGTCACTGTGTGTACTGTAGATGTGTATTCCTGTGATTTGTGTTCTCCGAGAGAGAGAGAGAGAGAGAGAGAGAGAGAGAGAGAGAGAGAGAGAGAGAGAAGTGTGTGTTTGTGTGTGTGAGAGAGAAGAGAGAGAGAATTGTATAGTTCATTATGGTACTTTTGCATTTCTGATGAGGGTGGTGGATGGTAGTGAGATGGATAATTGGAAAGATAGGTAGATAGATAGATAGATAGATAGATAGATAGATAGATAGATAGACTTCATTTGGCATTGTCAAGAAAAACTTGTTGAGAATTGTGTACAGCTTCAATCACTGAAAAAAAAAGGGAAGAAAAGGAAAGACAGTAAGAATGATAAAAGTATAAGAAAGAAAGAAAGTAAGAGAAAGAAAGATAGAAAAAGTACATTGTTATATATTATACTATAATAGATAGATAGATAGATAGATAGATAGATAGATAGATAGATAGATAGATAGATAGATAGAGAATATACATTCTTATATGCTATACTATAGATAGATGATAGATATGGAAAGAGAGAAAGAGAAAAAGAAAGAAAGAAAGAAAGAAAGAAAGAAAGAAAGAAAGAAAGAAAGAAAGAAAAAGTACATTGTTATATACTATGATAGATAGATAGATAGATAGATAGATAGATAGATAGATACATAGATAGATCATATAAATTCTTATATGCTATACTATAGATAGATGATAGATATGGAAAGAAAGAAAGAAAGAAAGAAAGAAATAAAGAAAAAGTACATTGTTATATACTTAGATAGATAGATAGATAGATAGATAGATAGATAGATAGATAGATAGATAGATAGATAGATAGATAGATAGATAGATTACCATGTCACATGGTTCTCCAGGAATAATTGGCACACGTTACCCCGGGTCTGGCACAATTAGATGTACCTGAGAATCCCTCCTCATTGGTATTGAAGTTGCTGTAGCACGGCTCGGGCTGAACAATACGTTGCTGGGTTTATGTTCCAGGATAAAGAGATGATTAACTCTCATAGTTCATTCAGATTAATGACTAGAAGATTGCGGAGGGGATACAGTTATGTCGCTATTATTTTTATAATGACTTTATTTCCAGTGTAGATTTGTATATGATCCCATCACTGACAATCCCTCCAGATAGTTGAGCATCCTCTAGTTAAAAACTGGAATATCTCTGTTCTGGTATCAATAAATCCTCTGAATTCTATGAGGATTCCGGTTCTTTAGGTCGTGTGACTTACGGGAAGACTTGACCTGTCAATCACAGTGCCCGCGCCATGAACTGACATCATATATATTCCATACATATAATTACACGTATGATGTCTGGATGTCCGGGAGAGCACAGACTGAGGTTAATGGTTGATTTGTAATGTAATGGCTTCTTTATATTGTAAAGTGCTGCGCAAACTGTTGGTGCTACATAAATCCTGGATCATAATAATGGCAATTATACCATCTGGAAACCTTTCATTAGAAGTTTTGCAATTAAAATAAATCAATTTCTTTGACATTAACAGACATTTATTTTTTAAACAAAAGGCAAGACCGTGTGTTAAGTGTCAGTAACCTCTGATATATAATCCGATTCCCCCCTCCCTCATAGAGAACAATGAAGGACTAGTGTGAGCTAGATACTTTGGGTTAGCACACTTTGCATGTCAATCCGAATAATAATAATAATAAACACAAATAGATACAAATAGATAGGAGAACAAAATACTGACAGCTGTGGTGGAACTACAAGTCCCGTGATGCATTGCAAGACTCTGACAGCCACAGGCATAACTCTCAGAGCCAGGGGATGGTGGGACTTGTAGTTTAAACACGGTTGATCCACAGCAAGCCATTAAAGCAAACCAGTCTTCTCTGTTCTTATCATTCTAAACATGCTTCTGCCCACTTATTGGCAGATGGAAGCAATCACCTAATTAACATTCTTCCATGAAGTGTAAAGATTAGTAACTGTGAGCATTCAACCCTATTGTAAAATAATCAACACTATTGGCTAGAACTAGTTCCTGTAGAAAACAATTTCACAGCTCTTACTGTAAAGAACCCTTTTACACTTTATTTTCTTTGACTAAAAAGACATAGGGGGGAATTTATCCAAATGGGAGCAGCTGTGCATGGCAACCAATCAGCTTCTCTCTTTCTGTTTAAATCTTAACTGAACAAACTGAAGAGAGAAGCTGATTGGTTGCCCTGGACAACTGCTCTAGATTTTGTCTGCTCCAGTTTTGATAAATTCCCCTCATAAAGTTTTCACTGCCTCTGCCTCCCTGACGGTTTTGGGCTGTAGGTCCATTGGAGGTTGATGTCTCATATTCCATTGTACTTTGTTTTATTTCACTTCATATTAAGTAATTTGTGCTAAAATGAAAGTGACACTAAACTCATTACCTAAACCTTAAAAATACATTCAAGTACCTGAACCATTAACAACAATGTATCTTATTTGTGTATGACTCGGCTGTAGATCCTCCAATCATCTCTGAATTGGTTCTGACACTGTCCTTCCTTCTGGAGGGGGGCTACTTTTGTCCCCATGGTCACGGCTCCAAGCTCACTCCCGGGCTGGACTACAATCTCACGTTTAGTTTACCCATTTGTATTGAGATTGTACTCCATCCCGGGAGTGACTGGCTCAGTGATACATAGCGCAGCAGCACTCGCCACTTACATTCTTCACATAAGAGCTGCAGTCCTCTGTGCCTGGGAAGCTGCAAGGAAGCATGGCTGTGGCTACTCATCCAATCAGGAAGCTGGGAGAGAGGAAGAGGGAGAGAGGACATGACCACCTGCCAGATTCCATGCTTTATTACTGCACCCCTGCTAGAAGACGTAAGGGACATTAGAAGAGATGGGAATCTGGGATGCCTTAGGTCTGTGTATGTATGTGTGTGTAATATATATATATATATATATATCCGGGTGCATGTGATATATACTGTATATCTATCTATCGCTCTCTCTCTCTCTATATATATATATATATATATATATACGCGTGTGTGTTTGTACTTTTGTGTGCAATAATGCAATAGGCTGCGCACGCAACAGGGACCTGCCTTGGGTACCGAGCTGCAGGGGGTTCAGCGGGGTGGCAGCCTCTCCTGCCTTGGCATCACCCAGCCATCTCATGCACTGTGCAGGACCAAGCTATCAAACTGATAGCTCAGTCCTGCAGATTACACAGGGAGATGGGGCTCCCCCCATGTAACCAGCGGCAGTTTGCTCTGCTGTTGGCAGGACAGCCGCCCCCACTCTTTATCCAGAGCTATGTGTGCTCCTAGTAAACAGAGCACAGCACCTAATTGCCACAGAGCTCCAATGATTACACAGGGTAAGCCACATTCTCCCTGTGTAATCTGCAGGACAGAGCTATCAGTTGGACATCTGGGGTCCTGCTCTGCATCTATTTATGATTGAAAGATAACATTGTAACTTTTTTTCATAAATTACTATGTTTTTAACTTTTAAAAAACATTTTGGCAACCTTTAGTGAACACAGATTATTAACCCCTTCATCCCCTTCTTCCCGTAGCATGTTTTTCTTATTTTTGTATGTGTCTGTAAACCTTTACATTTATATTTATTTGTGTTTGTAGAACCAAGTTTGCTTTGCACCAGAAACATGATTCTAGCACCTAAGCACATTATAAAACTTGTCATGAACTGTATTTAGTTGTTTTAACCAAAAAATTTGTAGTTAAAATTTAAGCTGACATTTATTATTTTGTTAACTCTTTCATTGCCTTATTTATTAAATTATTTTTACTGTTTGTATATAAAAGATTAGAATTTTGGTTTCCTTAATGCCCATAAAAACAGCTCGAGATGGGGAATGTACTTTGGCGTTCTCATCTTGCATGCCAGAGGACTTCGTCCCGGCACTGTGTCCCTGCATTTAAGGTGCACTTAATAAAGCACATATCTCTGGAAATAATTGAATCATTAACAACCTACTAATTTTTAATCCAATATTGATTCATTGTTAGCTACAAGCTTTGGTTTACTTCCCGGAACACTGCCAAACACCTACCTTGTCTTAGTTTACAGTGTGAATGCGTTTGAATCATAGTATAGAAAAACACTCCCACAATAATTATATATAATTTGAGGCATGCAGGAAAAATATGTATTACAACACCATTCGGATAAAACAAAAACATAACTCGTTCCACCAATATTCACTTCGAGCTAATCAGAGATCTCAACCGCGTTCATTCGGCAGTGCCGCAGTGTTGCAGTTATTGAATTAACGCATGTTATTGTAAGGACTTGTGTACATGAGCGATGTTTTCCTTTACTTGAATCTGATTTACCATAAATTGTATCTAAAGCCAGAACTTTTTGTTCATTTTGGATAGAATAGGGAATGGTTCAAACCTTTAG
Source organism: Nanorana parkeri (assembly GCF_000935625.1). Taxonomy (NCBI): domain Eukaryota; kingdom Metazoa; phylum Chordata; class Amphibia; order Anura; family Dicroglossidae; genus Nanorana; species Nanorana parkeri. The sequence continues at coordinate 1,448,121 of NW_017306456.1, forward strand.
GTTTTTTTTGCCAAGCGTGCCACATTTAGGAGATTTTGCTTCACTTCTTGTCCTATAGACACAACAGGAAATAATATTATAGCTCTCCAAGGCAAGGGAAATTCACTGTCAGACAGCTGTGACTGGAACAAGTGTCCTTATTGGAAGATTTCTCCTCTATTCCTGTTTTGGTGTCAACCAGAAATTTTAGATGTTTCCTTTCTTTTTGTCCCAAACTTAATTGTCATCTAAATATATATATATATATATATGGAGAGAGAGAGGGGGGAGAGAGAGAGAGGGAGAGGGGGAGAGAGGAGGGGAGAGTGATAGAGAGAGGAAGAGAGGGATAGAGAGAGGAAGAGAGGGATAGAGAGAGGAAGAGAGAGAGAGGAGGGGAGAGTGATAGAGAGAGGAAGAGAGAAAGAGGAAGAGGGAGAGAGAAAGAGAGAGAGAGGAGGGGAGAAGGATAGAGAGAGGCAGAGAGGGAGGAAGAGAGAGAGGGAGAGAGAGGGGGAAGAGGGAGGGTGAGAGAGAGGGGGGAGAGAGAGAGAGTGAAGAGAGAGAGGGAGGGGGCATAGAGAGAGGAAGAGAGAGAGAGAGGAAGAGAGAGGAAGAGGGAGAGAGAGAGGAAGAGAGGAAGAGGAAGAGAGAGAGAGAGAGAGAGAGAGAGAGAGAAAGGGAGTCCTGCAGCCTGGGGTTCCTCCAGAGGTTGCATTGGACGATTTCCCCTCTATTCCTCTATTCCTATTCTAATGACAACCCAAACTTTTGGTTGCTTCCTTCCTTTTTGTCCGAAGCTCAATGGAGATAAAGAGAGAGAGAGTTAATTCCGTTGCCTGGGGTTCGTCCAGAGGTTGCATTGGACAATCTCCCTCCTATTCCTGCATTAATGACAACCCAAAATTTTGGTTGCTTCCTTCCTTTTTGTCCCAAACTAAATGAACATAAAGAGAGAGAGAGTTAATTCTGTAGAGCATCCTTTCTCAACCAGGCTTCCGTGGCAGCCTAGGGTTCCTCCACAGGTTTCTCATTGGAACATTTTCCCTTTTCTGGTGACAACCCAACATTTTAGATTGTCACATTCTTATAGTCACAAACTCCATGGTCATCTCTTTCTTTCTCAGGAATAGGGGGAAATCATCCATTGAGGAGCAACCTCTGGAGGAGCCCAAGGCTACCAAATAAACCTGTTTGAGACACAAAGAGCCATTACTGTAAAGCAGCCTTTCTCAACCAGGGTTCAGTGGAACCCAAAAGTTCCTTCAAAGGTTTCTATGGGGTTCCTTCAGCAATGAGCAGTTTCAGCTTCTCAGAGAGGTAACTATTGACACTAATGATCACCAATATTATGGGGCACTTTTCCCCATTAATGTAGAGGGACATTTCTCCACTGACCAGTGACCATCACTGTACACTACAATGTTCACTGTCCTGTCCTGTTCAATGTTCGCTGTGGACTGTCCCTCGGCGTCCCCCCAATACAATGTATGACTGAAAATTGTTTTGCATAGAGTTGTCCTGGCTTTCAAATACGCCAACTACACCGCATTCCTTATTTTTTTATTTATTCCTATATTTCAATGTATTCTTCAGACTAATGTGCCGTATGCAGACATAGTAATTACTAGCCAGTATTCCCAGAGACCAAGAGTTTTAACGGTTCCTCCTCATTAAATAGGTTGGGAAAGGCTGCTGTTTTCAATTATATCTAAGAATATATTATATAACAAAAGAGTTTTTGGCTAGAATATGGAAAATTGCCAATTTGTTTTCTGTCCTAGAGTGAAAACAGTAAGTGAGAGAATATCTCTACAATGTCCAGGGAAATCACCTCTTAGACAATTACCACTGAAACAGATAAAATCCATAAAAAATTATATATTTTCCATTTGTTTCTGTGCCAGTGACAGTGGTCACCGGGACAAATAGAGAGGATAGATCTCCCCAGGTGGGACTAAGACAGCTATGAATAACTCATGTTCAATAACCCGTCCCCCCTGGGTCAGCATAGAAGGGTGCATGACCAACGATGCCACCATATACAGCACAGTAAAAAACTAACAAGGGCTCTAACCCTTCAGCACTCTATCCAACTCTGAATAAACACTTTAAAGCTCAACTCCATGGAAATGAAAATGTTTCCCTTGCAGTGGGGCTACCTCTGTATTGCAATGGTTAACTGTTCGTTAAGGGCTAGTTCACACCATATTCAGTGCATTCTGGCCCAATTCTGGCCAGAACGCACTGCATCTCGGCCGGATCACTTTGTTGTGGGGCAGGAGGGGGCGTGACGGTCCATTGAACTCAATGGCACCATAGCCACACCCTCCAGCTACAATGCGATCGGCTGCATGGGAACACAAGGCACATCAATCCCTGCGGTCTGGTCAGGTCAGAATAAATGCTACAAGCACTATTTTTTCAGACAGGACCAGAACGCAGGCATTCATGTGCCACGTGTTCCCATGTGGCAGATCGCATTGCGGCCGGAGGGCGTGGCTGCGCTGCCATTCACTTCAATGCACCGCCATGCCAACTCCCGCTCCACAACAAAGTGAGCTGGCCGCAATGCGATCCAGTGCATTCCAGCCAGAATCGGGCCGGAACGCACTGTGCCTGGTGTGAAGGGGCCCTAAGGGACAGGGAAAAGCAGTTTTCATACCTGTTCCCCTCATTGTCTATGTGTACCTCTTTCCCCTCTGCTCTGGCTGTGGACTGTCCCTCGGCATCCCCCCAATACAATACAGGGTTATAGAGCCGGCATTGTACTTGATGATGTCAGCAGGCCTCCAAAAGAGGCTGGTCTGGTACCCTGATGGGAGCCAGGGGAGCAGGAATTAGGTGAGTAAAACAGCATTTCCCTATCCCCGGGGCATAAACCAGCATTTAACCCTTGCAATACAGGGCCAGCCCCACTGCAAGGGAAAATGTTTAACTTCCCTGGAGTTGGCTTTAACGGATGACAGTTGCTGTTTGACGCGCTTTGCATTGCATTATGCAAGATGTCCTATGTAGTTACAGTTGCATTGCTGGCAAAGCAGGTCAAATTGTGCCTTTTCCTGCATTTTGCATTTAAACTCACAAGTTCGAGCAGCGCTGCATTCAAATGGAAAACAGGCAATGTTTGACAACAAGCCCATCTACATAAGCCCTTACGTGCGGATTGGCACATGTGCGGGTGCCCAGACAAAGCCCTAAACCCATTGCACATGTGCTGATCTTATGTTCCTTCAATTACCTCCCTGTCTGTCTCACTGAGGTGTAGCAGATTGCCCAATTAGGGGGAATTTTCTGATTCGAAGTAAAATCAATGCATTCGAGACACCGGCTGTATTGAGGCTGATGAATGGCGCAGCACGTTATCTATTCTCATCGACCCATAGAAGACTAAACAAAAAATCTATAGAGAGATCTTCGCTCAGTCAGGTTGTCCCCATTATACCATTTGCTGTTCCAGGGAGGGTATCGAAAACATCTTCACCATATTAACTTCCAGAAATCAGTCCATTAAGTAAGAGCTCCACTCAGCACCATTAGCATTTAAAGTGAACCCCAGTAAGAGCTCCGCACAGCGCCATTAGCTTTTAAAGAGAACCTGTAAGAGCTCCGCTCAGCACCATTACTATATAAAGTAAACCTGTAAGAGCTCTGCTCAGCGCCATTACTATTAAAAGTGAACCTATAAAAGCTCAGCGCCATTACAGTTTAAAGTTAACCTATAAGCGCTCCGCTCAGCACCATTACCATGTAAAGTGAACCTGTAAGAGCTCCACTCAGCACCATTAGCATTTAAAGTGAACCCCAGTAAGAGCTCCGCTCAGCGCCATTAGCTTTTAAAGAGAACCTGTAAGAGCTCCGCTCAGCACCATTACTATATAAAGTAAACCTGTAAGAGCTCTGCTCAGCGCCATTACTATTTAAAGTGAACCTATAAAAGCTCAGCGCCATTACAGTATAAAGTAAACCTGTAAGCGCTCCGCTCAGCACCATTACCATGTAAAGTGAACCTGTAAGAGCTCCACTCAGCACCATTAGCATTTAAAGTGAACCCCAGTAAGAGCTCCGCTCAGCGCCATTAGCTTTTAAAGAGAACCTGTAAGAGCTCCGCTCAGCACCATTACTATATAAAGTGAACCTGTAAGAGCTCAGCGCCATTAGCTTTTAAAGAGAACCTGTAAGAGCTCCGCTCAGCACCATTACTATATAAAGTAAACCTGTAAGAGCTCTGCTCAGCGCCATTACTATTAAAAGTGAACCTATAAAAGCTCAGCGCCATTACAGTTTAAAGTTAACCTGTAAGCGCTCCGCTCAGCACCATTACCATGTAAAGTGAACCTGTAAGAGCTCCCCCCAGCACACCATTACAATTTAAAGTGAACCTGTAGGAGCTCAGCTTAACACCATTATCATTTAAAGGGAACCAGGAAGAGCACCGCCCAGCGCACCATTACAATTTAAAGTGAACCTGTAAGAGCTCGGCTTAACACCATTATCATTTAAAGTGAACCAGGAAGAGCTCCACTAAGCACCGTTACCATTTAAAGTGAACCCGTGTGCACAGAAACTTGAAAGCTGCAATTGATGATTTTTTCTCAAAGGTGCAGGCCCCTGGACTTGTTCTGAACAAGGAAAAAAGCTCCATATCAAGCTAAAGAAGGAGCTTGTTCAGCTCGGTGCGAGTTTTGCATGATGTTTTGGAGAGGGCAGGCCGACAATACTTTTTTATGGTTGTCCGACCCAAACCTGCATTTAAGCTTGACCCCCTTTGCAAGAAAAAGAGTTACATAGTCAACATATATGACATTGTCATCTTGTCCAGAGATCCACTTTAAGGCCACTTCAAGACCATAAACAAGATGAAAAGATGTTATATATGCTGCAGTCTTTAATCAGCATTAACATGACAGTTTATCGCCCCCCCCTCCCCCCACATTGAACAGTTTTATTAATTGTTGGAATGGTAGATCCATCATTTTTCCACTTCCTTTACCAGGCCCAAGCTGTCCAGCAAAAGTCTCAACTACAGGGGTTGGAACAAACCATACATAACTGCCGGGGGGCAGGGGCTTAGAAGGGTCAGCTTTTATTCATACGGTTTCAAGTTTTTTCCAAAAGAAAACAAGACGACCTGTTATTGTAGCTCCATGTGGGTATCTTCATCTTAGGCCAGGTTCACACCTGGGCGGTCCTTGACCACGCGGCAATCGTGCACGATACCGCGCGGATTGCCATGCGGTCACGGAGTCGCCCACCTTAGACACAATCCGTGTACTCATTGCACTCCTTACCGCTAATCCGTAATGATAGGTTGGGTGCGTCAGTAGTCGACGGATGGCCACCGTCTGAATAGAGTATAGGAAATTATGGACACCAGCACTCCAAAGTAGAATAACGTCTTTTATTGACGTTTCATGCAACAAAACACTTATTGCAACGTTTCGGGGTCACACAGGATCCCCTTCATCAGGCAGATGATCCATGATAGGTTGGAGCCATGAAATAGCAGCTTTGTATGGTACACGAGACCTGTTCAGTTCTGCTGTGACAGGCAGTGCAGGCTTTTGAAGTATGCATTGTTACTGAAGAGAACTGTATCATTGCCTTTAATGTTGCTGATCTCAGGGGACAGTGGACGTGTCCCTAGAAATGTCCCTGATATCTAAAATTGAGCAGTTGTAGCATGACATTTCCCTTTATCAGCCAATTAGTATTACTGATCACCTATTAATGTTGATTAAATGATGTGCATTTAAAGCCGAACTTCACCCTGCTTATATTTTGTCTCCCCTGGTTCCTCCCGCCCCCCACTTCATCAACATGCTAATGAAAATTTTAAATGCAACCTTTCAGCTTTCATTGCATGACTTATTTTAGTCCCAGTGATGTCATCATTGGGTCTCTGTGCTTCTCAAATAGCAAAATACCATGGCGAGCCGATGTCAGTCTGGAGGATTTGCTGTTCCTAGACAGGCTGCATTTGCTTTTTCTGACTTGCTGCAGCTTGTAATGCACATTGTGAGAAGCTGACAGTGTGCAGTGATATCCGAGGAAGCCATTTAAGTCCAGAAGAGGAGCCGGTACAACTCTGAAGACTGAAGGGGGTTTAGCCCTAAAGTAGTGGCCCAGCAACTAATGGTTAATTATTTTAATATGTTGCCAACTTTGGAAATGATCAAGCAAAGCCCACCCGAAATGCATGCGTCATTTATAGATGGACACTGGTTAGTTAATCACCCACCTGGCTTCCTGATTGGATAGGAAGCCTGGGAAGCTGCAGCCATGCTCTCCTGCAGCTTCCCAGGCACTGAGGACTGCGTCTGTTATGTGAGGAATGTAAGTGGCAAGTGCTGCTGCGCTCTGTATCACTGAGCCGATCAAAGAGAGATCTTTGTGATCTCTCCACTGGCTCAGTGACTAAAAACACAGCACCCGCTGTTGCAGTTCCAGTGTTGCACTCGGGGTGATTAGGGTGTGCACGCCTATGGCTGGTGTATTGCTGGTGTGATGCTGTATTTGTATCTGCGCTGAGTTCCCGGGTCTGTACACCTGCTGTGCCCAGCCGAGGTTCAGCTTTAAAGGAGAACTAAAATTTGAGTGCTTTTCACTCACCTCATAGTTCTAGCCGACCTGTGACAATGAGACTGTCACAGGTCGGCTCAGTAAATTGGGAGGTGAGCGAACACATACCGGCGTTCGCTCACCTCTCGATCCTGTCACGGCTCTCTGCCGTGACAGGGTAGGGGCTGGATTCCCCCCTCCCCGCTCCGATCCTCCAGCGCTGACTGGCGGAATGGATGGGGGAGGGGGCGGGCACAGCTGGCTCTGACTCTAGATAGGCAGAGCCAGCTGTCACTCACGCAGCTGGGCGGATCCCGGCACAATTGTCGGGATCCGCTTCAGCTGCGGCGTCTCAGTATACCGCGAGCTGCAGCTCGCGGTATACTGAGCCTAGGGTGACGGGAGGATGCTAGTTTGTGTCCTCCCGTTACCCTAAGGAGAACTATGGGGAAAAGCCCTGACCCCATAGTTCTCCTTTAAGATAATAAGCAAAATCCATTGGAGAAAACAAATTCTTTCTCCAGGCTTATGATCATCCTCTGATCTGACTGTGATCAATGGTTCTTCGGTTGACCATACAAGAGCCAGTCACCAGCCCTAATTTCACTATCCAAAGAAGTAATATAAATTGTATAACATCATCCGAAGTGTTGAGTGTAAGATAACCTGTATAATAATAGTAGATGAAGAAGTCATTTAAACTTAATAACATCATCCAGAGGAATGATACAATTTGTCTACTACACAACGGAGTCACATAAATTGTATAACACGACACAAGGAAGTGATATAACATGCACAAAGGAATAATATTATCTGTATAACATCAAATGAGTAACAGAAATTACATCCTACTGCACAAAGAAGTCATAGAGACTGTACACCGAGTGGCCAGATTATTATGACCACCCCATCAGTACTTCGTTGGGCCGCCTTTTGCCTTCAATACTGCGGCGATTTTTCTTGGCATTGACTCCACGAGATGTTGAAAGGTGATGCGAGGAATCTGACGCCATGCCTGATGAATAGCGCTGTCCAGTTCTGTGAGATTTGATGGTTGTGGAACCAGCTGCCTGATTGGCTCTTTCAACTTCGTCCCACAAATGCTGCAATTGGATTGAGATCTGGTGATTGTGGGGGCCACCTAAGCAAGGTAAAGTCTCCCTCATGTTCTTGAAACTACTCCTGCACAATACGAGCACCGTGGCATGGCGCATTGTCTTGTTGGAAGAAGCCATCTCCATTGGGATACGCCATCAACGTGATCGGATGAGCTTGATCAGCAACGATACTTTGGTATGTTGTGCTATTCAGACGTTGTTCCACACGAATTAAAGGGCCCAAATCATGCCAGGAAAACACGCCCCAAACCATAACACTCCTGACCGCGCGGCAATCCGTGCGGAATCGTGCACGATTGCCGCACGGTAGGGTGTCGCATAGGTGTGCACACCTCTCCTTCTCTGAGCTCTGCTGTACAGGGACTGCAAGAGGCTGGTGCCGTGTCAAATGTAGGCACTTGCACGGTTTCCTTTAATAAATGATGTATTAGTTATTGCAGAGCTGCATTGAGTTGTGCCTGGAGTTTGCCTTTAATGTGACTTTGCCTGAAACAATAGCAGTGTAAAACCTGGCTTTGCTGTCAGTGTGATTTGGGATTTCGGAGTCATCTCTGCAGATAAAATTACAGTGTGTGGTGCATTGTGGAGGCAGGTTGAAGAGCTGCGTGTAATTGGGAAGATGTGTAATAATTATATGCAAATCAGGCCGAGCTCTTTAAACGAAGTGAGCCGCCAGTATCCGGGTACCTGCGGGTCCACACATTGCGATTTCAGTGATGATCATTTCCATTGAGACGTGCTGATCTGCAACAGCGGGAGGGCAGCTTATGTAATAGCAGAACAAATGAAAACTCAGACATTGCACGAACTGACCAATCAGAAGCTTGCCCTCATTTTCTAGCTTTCTCTAAATAAACAATAACTGGAATTTCATTGGCCACGGCAGGCAGTACTTCCCCCTTCACTTGCACTAGGATTTTCACTGGTCAAATTTGACAGTTAAAGGAGAACTATGGAGTTAAGGCTTTTCCACATAGTTCTCCTTAGTGTAACGGGAGGACACAAACTAGCGTCCTCCAATCACCCTAAGCTCGCGGTATACTGAGACGCGGCAGCTGAAGCGGATCCCGACAATTGTGCCGGGATCCGCCCAGCTGCGTGACTGACAGCTGGCTCTGCCTATCTAGAGGCAGAGCCAGCTGTGTCCGCCCCATCCCCCGTCCGTTCCGCCAGTCAGCGCTGGAGAATCGGAGCGGGGAGGGGGGAATGCAGCCCCTCCCCTGTGACGGCAGAGAGCCATGACAGGATCGAGAGGTGAGCGAACGCCGGTATGTGTTCGCTCACTTGCCGATCTACTGAGCCGACCTGTGACAGTCTCATTGTCACAGGTCGGCTAGAACTATGAGGCTGAGTGAAAAGCACCCCCTCATAGTTCTCCTTTAAAGTATATCAAACCCAGTAGACATGTGCGATCCGTTTGATTCCGAATCATAATTCGTACGAATTTTCTGAAATTCTGACATTCAGACCCATCCGAATTTCCAAATCCCAATTTATCCAGATCTGAATTTCGGTTTCCGAATTTCGGATTCCATCATGCGACTTTTCTGGAACAAATGTGTTTTTCGGTTTAATGCATCCGAATGGGTCTGAATACAAATTTGTGTTACAGCAACATGGGAGCCATATACATATAATACTAAAGCTGAGGCTCCCAGACCCGAATGGCATGCGGGATCCGAATTTCCAAATTGCATTGGGGAGCTCCCGAACGCCATTCTGGTCTGGGAGCCTCAGCTTTAGTAATATATGTACACTGAGTGGTCAGATTATTATGACCACCCCATCAGTACTTCGTTGGGCCGCCTCGTGACTCCACGAGATGGTGAAAGGTGATGCGAGGAATCTGACACTGCACTGTTGCCCTTCTGTTGTCTTGTACCAGTCTTGCCCCTCCCCCGTTCTGCCCTAACATTGACTAGTCGCTGACGGCCACAATTCGCACGTTCAGACCCAGATTTTCGGCTGACAGTCCGGTCTTTAAACACTTTAACAACAGCTGCTCTTTAACATTTAACGAATTCTGCTGTTTTGCTGATACTCGCTCCATGGCTCCGAGCGCCAACAATCATCCCACGTTCAATGGCTGTTTAATCGTGTTGTTTCCCCGTATCTTCAGAAACAAATAATTTCTACTGTCGTGGTAAACAACCCGCTTCCCTATTTATAATGGTCTGGCCCTCTAGCAACTTCAGCGCCAAATTATAGCTAATTTGCCTACAAACGTCAGGTGGTCATAATAATCTGGCCACTCAGTGTATATGGCTCCCAGACCCGAATGGTATTCATGAGCTCCCCAATACAATTTGGAAATTAGGATCCCAGATGCCATTCGGGTCTGGGAGCTTCAGCTTTAGTATTAATATCTGTATCTGGTTTTCTGTGGTACTCACAATGAAAATTCGTTCATAAACTCATCCGAAACTAACGAAAATTCGGATTTCGTCCGAATCCTCAACCTCAAACCGAATTTCGTACGAGAATCCCAAAATAACGAACTACCCGAACCGAATCTTTCTGGAGTTTACATGTCTAACACCCAGTCCCTAAAATCTCATAGGGGTTTAACATGGTATTGGAAATGTAATAGTCATTTTCAGTTATTGTAAAGAAGAACTGTGAGCAGAATAAAACATAACCCTTGCAGCTGGGCTACCCGGCTCGTTTTGATCTAGGCTCTAAAATAACAAAGATATACTCACCATAACCTCAGACCCGTCTAGCTGCTAGACCGGTCCCTGCAGCTTCTCTACCTCTCCGCTCCGGCAGTAGAATGTCGGCATCCCTAACATATTACACCATATTAGCTATGATGACTCACGGGTCCTTAGACCACCGGAGTGGAGGGAAGTGATTATATAATATATATATATGTATATATATATATATATATC
>NW_017306456.1:1459090-1462568 GCF_000935625.1 Nanorana parkeri
TATATATATATATATAAAAACAAAAGTAACCAAAACACATTGTAGCCTCCCGTTAAGGAACCGGGGCACTGCATATAAGCAAGGTGTATCTTTGTGTCATTTGAGAGCATTTCTAGCGGAACGTTTGCTGCATTTGTCATTCTCTTTGTGTCTTACAGTCGCAATGACGCCCACTTGGTGGCTGCTACTTTTAGGAGCTGCTTTGCCGCATATGGCGGTGGCGCAGGAGCAGCCTTTGCCTGATGATGAGGACTCATTGGCAGATGAAGGTGGAGATCCTAGCAGTACACTGAAGAGAGCACAGGGGGCGCTAATCCGCAGTATTCTCCGGAGGATTGAAGAGGAACAGGCTGAGAAAGGTGAGCTTGTCCCTATAGAGAAGCTTTGCTTACAAGGTCCAGTTTGCATAGTGTGGGGGGGTGTGCTGGTGGTTTAATTGTCATAAAGACTAGTTTAGGCGGCCAATGCTGGTCTCTCCTTCTGGAAAGGCTAGAGTTTTGACTATGCTTGTTGAATGATCCATTCGGGTCTCAAAGTGTTTGTTAGTGACAGCCATGAAAATAACTTTTCTCTATAGTCCATTGAGGGACACAGGATCCAATACAACATATAGCACGGCCTACAGGAGGGATAGACACTAAGATAAACTGGGTACTCTACTGGTTTCTGTGTTACTCATTAAATAATAAACTGGGATTTCATACTTATCATAGAATGCCGTTCCCAAGGTCCATAGAGCGACACAAGATCCAATACAATACCATGGGTTGTATGGCACTGCCTATAGGAGAAACGGACACCAAGCTAAACTGGGTACTGTATTGGCTTCTGTGTCCCTCAATGAATAATAAAGAAACTGGGATTTCATACTTATCGTAACATCCCTTTCCAGAGTCCATGGAGGGACACAAGATCCAGTAAAGTATCATGGGTTGTATGGTACTGCCTACAAGAGAAATGGACACCAAGCTAAACTGGGTACTGTTTTGGGTCCTGTGTCCCTCAATCAACTCTGAGAAAGGGATTTCATGGTAAATATGAAATCCCTTTTCTCCATTGTCTATTGAGGGACACCGGTTCCAATGCAGTATTCCAGTTTACTTTAGTGTCCATTTCTCTTGTAGGCAGTACTATACAACCCATGGTACTGTATTTGATCTTGTGTCCTCAATGGACTAATAATAGGGATTTTAAAGTGAGTGCAAAATCCTGTTTTCTTTATCATCTATTGAGGGACACACGATCAAATGCATTACTCAGTTTAGATGGTGCTGCATAACCCAAAGTACTGTATTGAATCCTGTGTCCCTCTATGAACTTTGGGAAAAGGATTTTGCAGTAAGTACAAAATTCTATTTTTCTTTGTCATTCATTGAGGAACACAGGATCCAATACAGTTTAGCTTAGTGTCCATTCCTCCTGTAGTTGGTGCTGTATAACCCATGGTACTCTATTGGATCCTGTGTCCCTCCATGAACTCTGAGAATGCGATTTTATGGTAAGTACGAAATCCCATTTTCATTATTATCCATTGAGGGAAGCAGGAGTCCCCCTATGTATTTTGGGAAAGGGATTTTGCGGTAAGTACAAAATCCTATTTTCCTTATCATCCATTGAGGGACACAGGATCCAATAGAGTACTCAGTTTAGCTTAGAGTCCATTCCTCCTGTAGGTGGTGCTATATAATCCATGCTACTATATTGCATCCCGTGTCCCTCAATGAAATTCAAGAAAGGGTTTTTGCAGCAACTACAAAATCCTGCTTTCTCTATCGCCTATTGAGGGACAAATGAACCAATACATTACCCAGATACAAGCAGTCGGTGATCAGTGATCGCTGAGTGTTTGTAAATAATTGAGGACAGAGTATGGTTACTATCTCCTCAATTATGAATGAATGAGAAGTGATCTACATCACCTCCTACATCACTTCCTGTCCATTCATGATCGTGGTTATAGTAACCATACTCTGTCCTCATGTTATGAATGTACAGGAACACTCAGCAAGGAGGCTTCCTGTTCATTGATAACAGGGGCTGCACAAAAAAGAGATTGAGGACTCTTTCCACGAAGCCCCTAAAAGTAAAGTAAAAAATAAAAATACTTAATAAAAAATGAATACATAAATAAAAATAAATATAAAAAAATTAAAAAGTTTATAAAAAATAAATTAAAATAACATATTTTTAAAACATTTTAAAAATTAAAATAAAAACATTTTCGGGTTTGGCTTGACAATTCTTTCTTATTTCGGTTTCGTTTCAGTTTTGAAATTTGCATTTCGGTGCACCTCTAGTAAGAACCCATGTCAGGTATTAATTGCTGTCTATGTTCCCACTGGGGAGATGTATGCTCTCTATCTGTCCTGGAGACCATTGCCAGAGGAATTGAATGTGATGGGAAATTTACAATGTTTACAGTTGTCACCAGATCTAAGAAATAATGTTTCCTTACTTTGGAGAGATTTAATTTCACTTCTTGTTGTGTCTTCAGGACAGGACGTGAAGGGAATTTCCTCTGTGAGATACAGACAGCAAATAGATTTCGAACAATTTCAGAGTCTACACAAGAGAGAAATAAATTGTATAACTCAAAGGAGCAATAATAACTGTATACTGTATTCAAGTCCACTGTTGCTGTGTAAAGGATTCAGTATTGATAATATTGTATTGAATCGGCCTTGTCCTTTGCAGACTCCGACTCTCCCGCCCTGGACTGGATCTCCAAACGCCAACACCCAGGGAAAAGGCTCCTCGAGGAGGTCGAGAAGAGGCAACACCCAGGCAAACGAGAGGAAGGGGACTGGTATCTGGAGCTGCCCAAGAGACAACATCCCGGAAGGAGGTCCCCCTTTGGAGACCAGCTGCTCGACAACTCAAACCCTCCTTTGGGCCTCATGACTGACGTCTCCAAGAGGCAGCACCCCGGCAAACGCGGACTGGCCTACGCCAAGCGCCAACATCCAGGCAAGAGGGGTTGGGATGAGGAGGAAGATATGGATTTTGGAGACTTCCAAGAGGTTGACAAACGCCAACACCCAGGTAAGAGGTACCTAGAGCCCGAGAACTTTGACTATGTGCCACCATGTGAAGGACCAGACCCGTTCAACTGCAGCAAAGGAAGCCTTTTGTTGGAGCTTCTAGATAACGTCAACAGGGGCCGACAGGAGGAAAAGCGGCAGCATCCCGGACGGAGGTCAACTTGGGAAGCAGAGGTCCCCGTAGCTCAGGAATGACTTCCCCTCCAGTCCTCCGAAACCGTCAAAGAACACACCTCTAACGACCCCCCCCTTCACTACAGGGAAACTGACACCATAGCTCCAATTGTGCTATCCCATGACTCTAAATAAATTTACCACCAGCACTGTGTCTGCAGGGCACCGAAACACGCAACATGTCGCGCAGTGTTCTGGTATAACCCAGATCCTAAATGTAACCCGAACCAGTCCCCCCCCCCCCCCCCCCCAACGGGCCCACA
>NW_017306456.1:1462707-1465718 GCF_000935625.1 Nanorana parkeri
CCCCCAACAGGGTCCACATAGATATTGCTGTTCAAAGTGCTGTTTCACTTTATTCCCTGTTATTACCCGTTTTTGGTTCCGTTTTATTGGTTTTTGTCTTAAATGGCGGTCAGGATCCTTTTTTTTTTTTTGTGTCATGATTTCTCATCAGGTCTTTAACAGATGTGCAATAAATGGTATTTGAACCTTTGAGTGTAATTTAAAAATTAATGTTCATTCTTTTAATCAGAATTCTCCTTTTATCCAATGAGACATTGGTTCAGGCGATAGCCGATCCAAATGGTGGCCGGTCAGCCCTTGCTAGGTGTTCATTGATGCGATAGAACTGTTTCTTCTTATTTTTTTCGTTCTTGCTCCATCTTTGACATGTCACCCCTCTTAAACCTGCTTGTAAAAATCCACATTGTCCGTTGGGAGTCTCCCTTTGTTTTTTTTGGTCACGTATTGTCACTTTCTCCTGTTGTCTGTGACCCATTCTTTTTACCCTTCTCCAGTCTCCTTGTTTGGGTAACTATTGCCATCCGTATCATATTTGGTGAGTTCCTCCCAATTTTGTAGAAAGTATACGTATCTTGCTTGAACTGCTTTCCGGATTTTGAGAAAATTGCTAATGGGTGCTCGCAGTGACCACGGTGGCACCGTGAAATAATCTGAAAATATACAGGGTTGTCACCAGCACACCAAGCTGTTGTGTTGAGCAAATGTCCATTTTAATGATAACCAATGTCATTCATATGCTATTAAATGACATTGGTTGTCATTAAAATGGACATTTGCTGAACACAACAGCTGGTGTGCTGGGGACATCCTTTATACCTCCCAATTTTGTGCCCCAGTCACAAGTGGTCACTGGGACAGGAAGTGAGGAGAAATCTCTCCAAACGGGGACACAGGCAGAAATGAAAATCTGACAGCCCTGCCCCCACACTAGTTTTGATTGGAGTTCCACTATAACGGTCACTGTGCACACCTGACAGTTACCCAAGCGATCCTCATGGGGTGTCAGTAACTGGTCCTGACATTAGGCAAGAGATATTTTTTTTTTTAGACATGTGCGATTTAGTTTCGTTCCGAAATCGAAATTCGGACGAAATGTCAGAGATTCGGATGTATCCGAATTCCTGAATTACAGATATATATCGAATGCAAACGAATCCGAATTTCCGATTCCCAAATTCGTTAGCGGTACTCTGTACGAAATTTTGTTTGTTGGACGAAATTTCGTTTTTGTTTTTCTTTCCCCCTCAAATGTCACTTTACTTCAACGAACAAACGAAACGACAATTCGTACAGACTACCGCTAACGAATCCGAATCCCGAAACGAGTTGACTTTCGGAACCCGAAATCACGCAAAATCTGAATCAAAACGAAACAAATGTTTTGCCGCTGCGCATGTCCAGTATTTTTATTGTGACCGTGCTGGATTACAGGGAAAGATTTATATTCACCAACGTTTGTAGCTTTACTTTGTCTGAGGATGACTCTGGAACTGAAATTCAGAATAATAGACCCCAAATATCCGTCAGCTGCTGTCATCCCAATTGCCTGCCCTCGTGTTGATTAAACTGGCTTTCTTTCGGCTCCTGAGTGTGCCCCACGCTCATATGTCAGCCCCATAGCCATCCTCGGAAAAAGGAAGCAAAGCTGAAGGTGCGAATATTAACCTTTCACCGGCCAACCATCACCATTATAATTGTCTAAGATCAAATATTCAACATTGTCTCTAATGTAGACATGTGCCATTCATTTCGTTCTGAATCAAAATTCGGACATCTGGACACATTCGAATTTCCAAATCCCAATGCATTCAAATGCGTCCGAATCCGAATTTCCCTTTCCGAATCCCGTCCGAATTTCGTTCAAAAACTAAACTGAATCGGACATGTGACTTCTCTGGTTTTCGGTTTAATGCATTCAAATGGGTCTGAATCCGAATTTTGGAATTGCATCAGGGAGCACCTGAATGCCATTCGGGTCTGGGAGCCTCAGGTTTAGTTTTATGTATATATGGGTCACAATGTTGCCGCTACGAATATTTGTTCGTATTATAGAAATTCGCCAGCAGCAATAGAAGGAGTTTCCTTCAATGTTCGGAGGAGCTCAGGTTCAGACCGGGTTTGGTCACGCAGAGCCACCATATTTTACCTTTACTTGCTGCCAGTCAGGAAAGTAAAAGATTAATTCTGATTGGCCAGTTGTTGCTCTTTTTTTTTTTGCCCCTCAGCTAATAACTTCCTGCACATACAACTGTGATCAACGAACCCTCGAATCCTACTGTCCCAGTCCGCCTCTTGTAAATCAGATGTTGTCACCCAGTCATTGTTGTCTTGTACGAGTAGATATTTTCCCGATTCGCTCTCAGAAGCCCGCGGTTCTCTGGGGTCAGTTGATGCCGCGTGTAAATCCTCTAAATGTGTAAAGAAAAAAAAAGACAAAAAATAAATAAAGATTAAATCCGTCATTGCAGTCGCCGCTTTCCTGGGTATTAAAAAAAATAAAATAAACTCAAATGAATGTGAAAAATTATTTTTATAGACAAAGGATCTTTTGTGTGTTGTCGGTATTTATGTGTATTATGTACATAGCTATTTTAATATGGATATTGGAAGCCTGTACATATGACGCATGGTCCTTTTACCATCTGTATATGACTCAATAAAGGATGCATCTGAACTGACGTCTCCACATTATATTTTACACTGCAGGCAGACGAGGTGGATTTGTTTTTCCAAAACAAAACAACAAACAACACAAAAGTAAAACAAACATTGTAAATGTATTTGTATTTTTTTTAAATGTATTTATTAATTAATTTTGTTTATTTTATTTAATTATTTGAATTAATATTTTATTTTTATTTTATTTTTACTATTTATTTTTGATTGATTTATTATTATTTATCTAATTATTTATAACTATTAAATTTGAATCTATTTTTATTTTTTTATCCGTTATTTTTAAATGAATTTAATTTTTATTTCTTTTTAAATTTTGGTCTTTTTATTGCTAT
>NW_017306456.1:1465761-1467723 GCF_000935625.1 Nanorana parkeri
AATTAATGTATTTATTTTAGTTTTGTATAGAGCGGCTTTTTTATGATCTGGGGCTCAGTTAGAGAAATTTCTTCACGCTTACCATCCCGGTGACAACAGGAAGTGAAGGGAAATCTCCCACGGGAATGCAGACGCATTAAACATTCGCAGTCCTTTGTGCGTCTGCTGACTGAGGCCCCACCGCAGATTCAGCCAATAGGATTAAAACATAATCGAAAATCAATTTGGGATTGGCACGCCCCCTCTCTTAAAGGGAACTCTTCATAATTACCTTATCAAAATTGCTTTTCCATTTCAATTTGCCTTCAGCCGGCATGATCTCCCTTGCAGGTCGAAATTCCACTGTTAAAAAATGTTGAACTATAAAACGTATGTTTACATACATATAAATCAGACATTCAGGAGGAAGCATTTCCTCAGTCTTCCCTCCCCCGTGACAGTCTGCTGCAGGCAGGACGAAGCATTTCCTCAGTCTCCCCTCCCCCCGGTGATCAGACTTCTGCAGGCAGGAGGAAGCATTTCCTCGGTCTACCCCTCCCCCAGTGATCAGTCTGCTGCAGGCAGGAGGAAGCATTTCCTCGGTCTACCCCTCCCCCAGTGATCAGTCTGCTGCAGGCAGGAGGAAGCATTTCCTCGGTCTACCCCTCCCCCAGTGATCAGTCTGCTGCAGGCAGGAGGAAGCATTTCCTCGGTCTACCCCTCCCCCAGTGATCAGTCTGCTGCAGGCAGGAGGAAGCATTTCCTCAGTCTCCCCTCCCCCCGGTGATCAGACTTCTGCAGGCAGGAGGAAGCATTTCCTCGGTCTACCCCTCCCCCAGTGATCAGACTGCTGCAGGCAGGAGGAAGCATTTCCTCGGTCTACCCTTCCCCCTGTGATTAGTCTGCAACATTGTAACTATGTGGCAAGTCACAAGGTGAGAGGCTGCAGCAGGGGCTGATCTGTGTCAGTCCAGGAAGTAGATGGTGACCCTGGATGATGCCTGAACAAAGATGGCGCTGTACTTCTAAAGAGAAAAAGCAGATGACGGCATTATCAGGGGGAGTCATGTGACCCTTGTGAGAGGTAATACATGCACATTGCAGAGCATCAGTAGCACACGACATAACAATATCTGAGGTTTGCTCGGCTTTCCAAGGATCTCACGAGATAATTGGCATTTTGTTTTGGCGTGAGGGAGGAAATATTAAACATGATGACATCGGCCATAACGTCCTATACATCCCATTACGGTGTCTCCATATTTGTCACTTCTCGTAAAGCAGTAAAAACCTTATTATACCATAAAAGACTCTTATAAAAGGAGTTCAAAAGACGGACAAACGCGACAGGCGACCAGCGCGGAGCCATTACAAGCCTCTCATACGTCTCATTCCTGGGCAGCAATTTATCAGTATGGGTTCCGAATGGAGGAGAACAGGAAGCAATAAACAATTTCATGTCAGACACGCATGTCACATCTGTCTCTGCGTTCCGTCATCTGCACAGCAAGGAGGTTTGGGGGGCTTCATCGACATGAAAGATACAAAGTTCATGTGCGTGTAAAGTCCGGCGTCCCAATACTTTTGGCACTATAGTGTATATAGGAGGCATAAGGGCTCCAAAACGCGTTGGTTCAATGAAACCGAAAAAAACTGTTATTTGATGAGTTCACTGGCTTTGTTGGGGATGCTCACCTAAATCAAGGGCTCCCCTTAAATGTGACTCAAAACCCAAAAACACAACAGGAGCCCCAGGCCAAATGGTGAAAGAAGTAGCTTTAATGATTCATCTCATGATCACATAACACAGCCAACGCGTTTTGGGGGTCAACACATGGGCTTGAATATTCCACGTGGTTGAAGAACTCATAAGACAGCTTGAGCTGTAGCCCTCAGAAGATCATTAGGACAAGAGGACAATTGGACGACACCTGTTGACCCCCCCCCCCCCCCCTCATCACCCACCACCACAAGAAACCATTT
>NW_017306456.1:1467800-1469802 GCF_000935625.1 Nanorana parkeri
TATACAACTTTTTTTTTTTTTTACATTTAAGCGTTTCCATGGTGACAATCAATGCATCACGAAGGGGAGATCTGATCCACTCGGGACCATTAGTCACCAACGTCTTCCTCCTTCTTCCCCCCTAATTAGAAGCCGATCAATTAATGGCAGTCGGAGCAATTAGAGCTCCAGATATCAGAATCTTCAAACGCTGCCAGTGAGACCTTTGTCTGCAGTCTGGTGGTGAGCAGGTACTTCTAATCTGCAGGCTGATCAAAGCCAGAGGGGCCCGGCTGGCCCTCCCGGGGGCCCTGAACCCCCTCGCGTTTTCATTAACTTTCCATCTCCGATCCTAATGAGGGCAGGAAAGACGGGAGCGTGCGAGCGCAGGCGAGGGAGGGCGGCGGCGGGGGGCATGGAGGAGGCTTCAGCGCACAAGAGGGGCTTGTATGGAACGGAGATATTGTCTGCTGAAGAAAGAAAGAAAACGAGAGGGAGAGAAAGAAAGGAAGAAGAAAAGAAAGAGAGAGAAAGAAAGAAAGAAAGGAGAGAGAGAGAGAGAGAGAGAGAGAAAGAAAGAAAGAAAGAAAGAAAGAAAGAAGAGAGAGAGAGAGAGAGAGAGAAAGAAAGAAAGAAAGAAAGAAAGAAAGAAAGAAAGAAAGAAAGAAAGAAGAGAGAGAGAGAGAGAAAGAAAGAAAGAAAGAAAGGAAGAAGAAAAGAAAAAGAAAGAGAGAAAGAAAGAAAACCAAATTATCTCTAATCCTAAAATATGAATGACTGCTGAATAAAACCTCTCGGATTGTTCTGTCTCCACCTGGTGTTAAGATGCGGTAATGCAGAAGTAATGGCTGCGTCACACAGGGAAGTTTTGCCTACTTTGGATATGGAATAATTTTTGTCTCAATTTGTGTTCTTCCAAAAATCAGGGTCAAGAAAAGTTGCTTTTTGTAAAAATGTCTCAGAGTCTGATTAGGTATTTGAGGATAATGCCATCAGTCTGCTGCAGGCAGGAGGAAACATGTCCTCAGTCTCCCCTCCCCTAGTGATCAGTCTGCCGCAGGCAGGAGGAAGCATTTCCTCAGTCACCCCTCCCCCAGCCATCAGCCTGCAACATTGTATCTTCACTCTGGTCTCTAGACAGACCATCTCTCACTATTCAGCTGAATCTGACATTGTATTAGTCAATAAAACACACGTCATTGTTCATCATCAATGGAACGATACATCTGGTTGGAATTATACATTCCTTGAGTGGGTGGGGCATTCCCAGATTGAAACTACAGAAGTCAATTCATATCAGAGAATCCACTAGGGGGAAAAAATCTCTTAAAGAGAGATGGGGGTTCATTCTTTGCCGCACATGAGGATGGGGGTTCATTCTTTCCCCGCACATGAGGATGGGGGTTCATTCTTTCCCACACATGAGGATGGGGGTTCATTCTTTCCCCGCACATGAGAATGGGGGTTCATTCTTTGCCGCACATGAGAATGGGGGTTCATTCTTTCCTGCACATGAGGATGGGGCAGTCGCACAGGACTGTTTATGGCCTGCTGTGAAAAAGGAAATTTGTTTGTGTAGGGTCCTGGGTCCCCCCTTAAATCCATACCAGACCCCCTATCTAAGTTGAGGGACTGGTATGGAATTTGCAGGGGACCACACATTGTTTTTTTTTTACATTGTTACATTTATGATTTTATTACATTGTAGCCTGAGCTACCTGAAGATTCTGCATATCATTATAAAGGTGGACAAAAAAAAGTTTGAACATCCTTTGCGTTCAACTTTCTAAACTTTATTAGATCTTGTGAAGTTGTTGTGTCCTGAGGATGACCATTCCATGCAGCTGCGCTCTGACTGAACTCTGACGGCTGCTACAAAGCTTCTCACTGAATGAGAATTAGACTCCAGAGGAGGCGCGCCCCCTGTGACCCAATTATACCGGAATATTTTAGAGAATCGCGTGTCATGTGAGAGTCTACATACAGTACTTTTTTTTTTTTTTTTTTTTTACTTCTTTTTGGC
>NW_017306456.1:1470434-1481008 GCF_000935625.1 Nanorana parkeri
TTTTTTTTTTTTTTTTTTTTTACTAATTCTGCGTCAATGTTTTTCTTTTCCACTCTACGTGTTTGTTCATTCGAGCAGAAGTGCCGCGCAGCATCGAAAGTCGCCCCAATTAACGGAAAACCGGGTATTGCTCTAAAATGCTGAAATCACTAAAGGGCATATTCAATCTGACATTCACTAAATAATAAGTGCCGGTGAATCTTCCTGGAGCATCTGTTTTGAAGCAGTGGTTCTCAACCTGTGTAACCTCAGGACCCCACTTTTGTCCTTGGTCGTTAAGTTGCGACCCAAGTCGCACAGCAATGGAACGTACGGCATTGCGGTACCGCGCGTTCCGGTGCCAGCGATTGAACTGTGGGCAGGAGGTGCGTTTGGGGCGCTATTCAAATGAATGACATCACCACCCACCTCCCACATGTGCGTAGTAGGTGCGATTGCTTGGCACAGTGCGTTCGTCGCACAGGACTGTTTGATTAACGCATTGTACAAGTGTGCACGGGGCCTCAAAAACGCTGACAGACGCACACAATCTCACACACACATACACACTCCCACTCTCTTTTTCTTAAGATCCTTCCAGTCTCCCTACCTTACGGGAACTGAAGTGGATCCTGAGCCTGGGGTCCAGTGTGGGCTGCTGTGCTGGAGCTCCATCCATATGCGCATTGCGTGTACAACCCAATTGCGCGCCCTGTAACAAAGCGAATTTGTTACAAATAGACCCCATAGCATGGGGCAACCTACCCCTAATCCAATTAAACTGAAGAAAAGAACCTGGGGGGGGGGGGGGGGGAATAAAAAAACTTACCTTCCCTCAGCTTTCGTACTGCAGGGGATGACGTCACCATCCTGCCAGAGAGATCCCGGGGGAATGCTGAGCGGCCCAAATATTAAGAGATGATGCTGCAGCACACTGCAGGGTCACCTTCTTGTGATATTTGGGCTACTTATCATACTCCAGGATCTCACTGTAAGCAGGATCATGTCACCCTGACCCAGGGCCGGTGCTGCCACCAGGCAAACTAGGCAGCCGCTTAAGGTGGACTGCTGCCTTGCTGTGAAGCCTTGACAACTCCCACCCCCATCTATTTCATATTGCCAATAGCAGGCTGGCCATTGCACCGGCCCACTGAGCAGAGGAGCGGAACTAAGGCAGCTTTCTCTCTCAGGTCCGCTTCTCTGCTCAGTGGGTGGGGTTTCAATAACCAGTCTGCTATTGGCTATTTCAAAATTAAAATAGCCAGTAGCAGTCTGGCTATTGCTCCCGGCTGCTTACATCCGCCTGTCGCCTGCGGAAGCTAGCCAGCAGGAGAATGGGGCAGTGTGGGGGGGGGATTGAGGGTTGCACCACGCGAGTGGGCCTGGGCGGTGCATGTAGCCCTGACCTCTGCATCGGAGGGGGAAGCCGAAGGACATATTAGGACAACAGGACATAAGGTAAGCTGCCTTGTCTTTGTGTTGGACAGAAGTGCCCAAAGCAGCTCCAATGGGAAGGGACTGTGAATGAGCTCTAAGAGAAGTGACCACAAAAACTCTACCTGTGTTCTGATACGTGAGGCGCGTGGACACCCTAAACTGTGTGTCTTCTGAACTGATAATGACGTTGTAATATAATTAGAGATACAAAGTTTCTTGAAGCTTTTATCTTCCAAATGTAAATCTCTCATTACAGTCTCCGAGATAAAACCGTCTACCCCCCCACCCCACCCCCAATATTAATTCCTTTGGCTTTTCCTGAAATTCCCATTATACCACCCACTGCTGTTGTTCATCTGCTGGTAATAGTCTTGACTTTGATCTGTTTATATTCCCCACCAATCTAAATATAAAACAGATGGTGAATTCTGATCCTTGACCAGTATTTATTAAATAAAGAAGGTGCACATTAATATGTAAATTACGTAATTTGCATAATCCCGGGCCACGGCGCTCAGCGAGTAGAGGGATAAGGATCAGCGGCTTGGTATGACCTTGTTATAACTTTATACAAATGTCAGCAAGGCAAGACAATGTGCGCATGCGTGCGCTCCAATGTGCGGTCAAGGGCCTAGGGCCATAGCCATTGGAGATGCATGCATGTCTATGTGAGCATGCACATTTGCACGAATAAGCTGCATGGGAGCCCAGTCACACACCGCCAATTCCAGCATTGGCGGCAGAAGGCTTTTTTTAAAATGCAGAGCCGAACCAAGAATTTGCCAGAAGGTCTTGTAGCTATTACGGTACTTGGTGACCTGAGCCCGATCCTGTTGTGCGCCTACCTGTTGCTGACCCAGCATGGTGTGGACCTGCTTCTACCTTGCCTCCTGGCCATGACTCTGCCTGCTACCCTACCTGCTGTCTCCACAGTTGATGTCTCCCGCCTCCTGACCCTGACTCTGCCTGCTACCCTGCCTTCGGTTTCCAAGGTTGCCAACTTCTGCCTGCTGGCTATGACTCTGCCTGCTACCCTGCCTGCAGTCTGTCTCCATGGCTGCTGACTTCTTCCTCCTGGCCATGACTCTGCCTGCTACCCTACCTGCTGTCTCCACAGTTGATGAATCCCGCCTCCTGGCCATGACTCTGCCTGCTACCCTGCCTTTTGTCTCCAATGTTGCCAACTTCTGCCTCCTGGTCACAACTCTGCCTGCCACCCCGCCTGCTGTCTTGTCTCCAACGTTGCCAACTTCTGCCTGCTGGTCATGACTCTGCCTGCTACCCTTCCGTCTGTCTCCATATTTGCTGACTTCTGCCTCTTGGTCATGACCATGCCTGCTAGCCTGTCTGCTGTCTGTGCAGTTGATGGCTGCTGCCTCCTGGCTGGCCATGACTCTGCCAGCTACCCTGCCTTCGGTCTCCAAGGTTGCCAAATACTGCCTCCTGGTCATGACTCTGTCTGCTCCCCTGCCTGCTGTCTGTCTCCATGGTTGCTGACTCCAGCTTCATCTCAGACCACATTTCCAGCCTGCTGCCACCTGATCATCCAACCTGCTCCTTGCCTCTTGCTGTGACTACTTTGGCAGCCCTGCTCTTCAGTGACGTCCATCCCCCATCCTTGTCATCTGCCTTCGGGAGCACCTCGTGGCCAAGCAACCACCAAAGCCTTCTACAAGAAGTGAGTGCCTGCCGAGTGGATATTCGGCACCTGTGCCACCCTGTGCCCTCTCTCCCCCTGTCCACCATTCTGAGGGTTTGTGAACCAGAGGTGTAGAGGAGGACCTCCTGTCACTTCAGCCTCTAACCAGGTATGTGATAGGAAACCTAATCCAAGCCCCTCCATTGATATGGGTTCATGTGCATGGCGGACCCATTTGCCACATCAGGAATAGCAAGCCACCCTCGCCCAAGCCAATTTCTTATATAGGTAGGTGTAAAGCCCGAAGGCAGGAAGCAGCAGGAAAAGGTATTTAAAGCACGGTCCCCCCGCAATACCCCTCCACCGCCACAAGATGCCCCCAGTCTGATTAATTAAATGACACCCAGTACCATTCAACACCGAGGACATACTGTGAGTGCAGGGTGTCATGAGTCCTCTCCTTGAAGGGTACAGAGTCCTGGCTTCAGCAGTCTGAACATATCTTAAATTGTAGAATAAATTTTTTTGAAAAAACAAAAATATTGCTGGCTTAACACTGAGGATGGGGCAGTATGGAGGGGGCAGAGGGTACACTGAGGATGGGTGGCACAATGCATTGATTCAATTAATTGGCGGGATAACACAACAAGCAGCTTTTAATACAGAGTGCAGAGTATGTTACGGGGCAGAGGGTACCCCATACACTGGGGATGGGGGCAGAGGGTTCCCCATACACAGAACACCTGAAGCCAAGGATGAGGGAGACGGGGAAGGAGATGCTGAGGAGGGAGTATTAGGAACGATGTCTGGTACCTAGAAGACACTCCAGGAAATACACATGTGCCCTTGATGCTCATTCCTGATTGGCTGCAGGTCATTAGGGTCTGTGCAGACTGTGTGTGTCCCTATGACAGTCCCGGTGACTTCCTGGCAGCAGACTGAGGCTCTCTGTCCATTGCAATGTTCGGTATGAAGACAATCTGCAAGTCTGAGCTGAGTTTTTAGGATTTTTGTCATTGTAAAGCCCGAGGCCTCCATCCCCTGTGACCGCCCTGCCCGCCACTTGTTCATTTTCCTCATGGAGCAGTTCAACCCTCCACTGAACTCTGTCCTAATGAAAGTCTCCGATCTGTGTGTCTGTTCCCAGCTCGGCCCGCGGCCCTGTGAGGTGCGTTGGTGTCCGGATGTCACTCCAAGAGGTCCCGACCAGCCACAGCATCGGTCATGGCGTCGCAGTACAGCGCCCCATTCGATGAGCAGGGGGAGGTGAGAGAGGGCTTCCTCTGCCCCTTGTGCCTGAAGGATCTCCAGTCTTTCTACCAGCTGCAGTCCCATTATGAGGAGGAACACTCCAGTGAAGACCGAGACGTCAAGGGGCAGTTCAAAAGTGAGTGTTGTCCTTAAAGGGGCAGTCCACCCAAACATAACATACCCTGTTTCCCCGAAAATAAGACCTACCCCGAAAATAAGACCTAGTTTGGTGGTAGCATGTTAGGGGGAACTTGAAGAGCAGGAGAGATGGTATCAGCCTGCAGGGACATACCGTATTAAGGGGATGACAGGGGACTCCCTTCGGCCTGCGCAGTGACAGGCAGCACTCCATACCATACTTCACCAACTGCTGTCCCCCGAAGGCACTGCTAAACGTAATGGTAATGTTCTGTAATGTGTACCGGTAAATGTTACCGTACTTTACAGCGCTGTCCACTGTCTGATGTCTGCACTGCTGCACCGCTGGTACTGCTGTGCTGTAGTGTGACAGGCGGAGTGATACCAGATAACTTTGGATTGTTGTACATTTTGTTGCACTTTAAAAAAAAAAAAAAAAAAAATCCCCTGAAAATAAGACCTAGTGTGTTTTTGTGGGGCAAAAAAAAATATAAGACAGTGTCTTATTTTCAGGGAAACACGGTATCAGTCACAGGTGGTGTCCGGGAGGGGCTAATGCTGCTGACTTTGTATTTGTTTTCGATCCTCCAGCAACAACCCTGGTTGTCTGTATGTTAAATAGTACAGTTCGCATCATTACTGAACAACTGCTGTGAGCTAACGACAGCATAAGCCACCTATAGAGAATAGTTTAATTGTTTTAAATAAGAAGTCTTTGTGTGCTCAGGATTTATCCCGACTTAAAGCTGAACTCTGGAATAAGCAAATATCATCCTCATACATGAATCGTGGTGAGATTTGTGTATTTCCTCCAGGTCTGAGCAGTAATCCAGTGTGAGACTTGGAGCTTCCTGTAATAAAGACCGGTCCCTGCTGCTCTCTCTCCTTGTGCAGGGTGTCTGGTCTTGTCTCCGCCCCCTCCTGTAATAAAGACCGCTCACTGCTGTTCTCTCTCCTTGTGCAGGGTGTCTGGTCTTGTCTCCGCCCCCTCCTGTAATAAAGACCGCTCACTGCTGCTCTCTCTCCTGGTGCCGGGTGACTGGTCTTGTCTCCGCCCCCCCTCCTGTAATAAAGACCGCTCACTGCTGCTCACCTTGTGCAGGGTGACTGGTCGTGTATCTGACCTTCCTGTAGCTTTCTGCCAGTAGCCTGTACTGGGTGGGGTTTCACAAGGGGGGTGTGGCCCGCACCCGGGTGACACCATTGGAGGGGTGACACCAAAATTACTCAGTCATTTTGGTGTCACCCCCCCCCCCCTCTGAAAAGTTGGGCACTCGGTCATGGACCGAACGCCCGACAGTATCAGGTGACGTCACTCGCTTGCGCAGTGACATCTCGGCAGGGTGACACTCGTGTTTCACCCAGCCTCGGGACGCCCCTGCCCTGTGGTGTTGTGAAGACAGAATGTCTGGGGACAGGCAGGGGGGATGTGATGGGATTATAATCTGATCTCCTCACTTGCTGTATAAAAGGTTGCACTGTTGCTCAATAAATCAGAGTTTGTTTCACCCTACACTCGTGTCTCGCCCAGTGACTGGGGAAACTGGGAGCTAAAGATCAGCGGGGTGCAGTATCTCCTGAGCAAGGAAGAATACAGCGGCGGACATACTCATCCTGAGTACCGGGGTCCGTCACACTTACAACCAAGGCTTCTGGCCAGCTTTACAAGGATCCCTTCCTCTGTCCATATTACTAGATCTGGTGCACATTGCTAAGAAGGCGAAGAACAAGCTGCTGAAGAAGGATGGAGCGGAGAAGGCTGAAGGTGGATCCCAGGAGCGCTATGAGGCGTACAGCTATGGGGGAGTGGATCCGCGTATGTGGGACCCTCAGGAGATCGGTGGGTAGAACCTTTCACTCATCCACTTCACTTTTCATTAAAGGTTTTTTTGTTTTTTCACAACCGGCTCCATAGTTTGATCAACCAGAGAGAGTGTTCGGGAGTTTTGTATTAGATTGTGCAGGGAAGCGGGAAGAGTAAAAAAGGCACAAAGTGAACGTTAAATAGAGGTAGTAGAATATTCCCCCAGCAGAGCAGAGTATTTCAGGAGAGAGGAGTCAGAGGAAGGAGCGGAGTCCCCCAGCAGAGCAGCGTATTTCAGGAGAGGAGAGTCAGAGGAAGGAGCAGAGTCCACCAGCAGAGCAGAGTATTTCAGGAGAGGAAAGTTAAAGGAAGGAGTCCTCCAGCATCAGAGTATTTTAGACGAGAGTTAGAGACAGAGGCAGAGTCCTCCAGCAGAGCAGAGTCCTCCAGCAGAGCAGAGTTGAATGCCATCCCGCAGTGCCAGTCAGCAAATCTTTCACGGTTTTGCTCTGGCCGTCCTCTGGCAGGTCCCTGACACGTTCTCACCCCACAACTTAAACACTTATTTCTCGTTCATAGCGAGCTGGTGACGCATATGAGAGCAACGTTTTTATCTCTGCATTTGGTGAAGTATTAATGGGCTTTTATCAGTTACGGTCGGGATAATCTCTCTGTTTTCTGGCAGGAGCGACTCGGACTCACCTCTCTGACTTTAAGCGGCACCGGGCGGCCAGGATAGATCACTATGTGGTGGAAGTCAACAAACTAATCATTCGATTAGAAAAGGTGAGCGCCGCTGCCCCGGGTTTAGTTCAGCTTCTGTAGTATTGTGAATAGAACTGTGCAGAAGCCTTTCCGTATGCAAAGGTTAAACCTCTTCCTCCGGACGCAAAGAGGGCCCCCTTGTCCTTTGCAGTGACCTTTAGCCCTCGTTCACACTATAAACGGCTGGCACGTACTGCTCTGTGCTGCGTGCGCGGCCGTATCGGGCAGCTCCCGGGAAGGACAGGTGCTGGGTGTGATTAGTACGCGGCCCCCGTCCTTCTCTATGGGACAACGCGGCCGTACGCTCACCCACCCTGCACGTCCGTGTGAGCGTACTCGTACGCTGACGGGATGGATCCTCTCTGCGTCCGAGCCAGGAAACA
This sequence comes from Nanorana parkeri, assembly GCF_000935625.1. Taxonomy (NCBI): domain Eukaryota; kingdom Metazoa; phylum Chordata; class Amphibia; order Anura; family Dicroglossidae; genus Nanorana; species Nanorana parkeri. The sequence continues at coordinate 1,477,831 of NW_017306456.1, forward strand.
CGCACCTGCACTTGAGGTAAACGTAGGAGGGCGTATGGCCGCGTCGTCCCATAGAGAAGGACGGGGACATGACGACTCGGGGACCTTAGACTACTGCAGTGGAGGGGGAGAGAGGCTCCAGGGACAAGTCTAAGAGCAAGCCGGCTCCAAGGATAAGGTAAGTATAACTTTGCTCATTTTTGCCTAAAAAAAAAAAAAAAAACCCCACTGCAAGGGTTAAATAAAAAAAAATTGTGCCCGGAGTTCTTCTTGATGACGACTTGATGAGAAAGGCAAGGTACTTTTTAAAAACAATTTTCAGTTTTGTATTTTTTTTTTTTAATCGGTAGCCCAGCATTTGTTGGATTAAAGGAGAACTATGAGGTGAGTGAAAATCACTCATCCTACTAGTTCAAGCCAACCTGTGACAATGAAACTGTCACAGATCGGCCCTATAGATCGGGAAGTGAGCGAACGCATACCGTCGCTCGCTCACTTCTCGATCCTGTCCCTGCAGAGAGCCGTGACTGTCAGTCACAGCTCCCTGCAGGGATGCCCTCCCCTGTCCGATCCTCCAGTGCTGACTAGTGTAAAGGACGGGGGAGGGGGCGGGTACAGCTGGCTCTGCCTCTAGATAGGCAGAGCCAGCTGTCAATCACGCAGCTGGGTGGCTCTCAACAGTAATGTCGGGATCCGTCCTAGCTGTGGCGTTCTCCTGTATATAGCGAGCTGTAGCTCCCTATATACTGAGCTTTGGGTCCCGGGAGGATGCTAGTGTAAGTCCTCCCGTGACCCTTAAAGGAGAACTATGAGGTGAGTGCTTTTCACTCACCTCATAGTTCTAGCCGACCTGTGACAGTGAGACTCAGTAGATCGGGTGGTGAGCGAACACATACCGGCGTTCACTCACCTCTCGATCCTGTCACGGCTCTCTGCCGTGACAGGGGAGGGGCTGGATTCCCCCCGTTCCGATCCGCCAGCGGTGACTGGCAGATCGGACGGGGGAGGGGGAGGGTACAGCTGGCTCTGCCTCTAGATAGGCCGAGCCAGCTGTCAGTCACGCAGCTGTGCGGATCCCGGCACAATTGTCGAGATCCGCTTCAGCTGTGGCGTCTCAGTATACCGCGAGCTACGGCTCGCGGTATACTGAGCCTAGGGTGACGGGAGGACGCTAGTTTGTGTCCTCCCGTTACCCTAAGGAGAACTATGGGGAAAATCCTTAACCCCATAGTTCTCCTTTTAAGAGAACTATGAGGAAAAACACTTACCCCAAGGTTCTCTTTTAAGAAGTGCAGCTCTGGCTGCAATACACATCTCCCCTGCAGAGCTCTTCCCCACAGACTCACCACTCTGAAAACCAGTGCAGTTCCTTTTCCAGGTGGAATGATGGCCAGTGTTATTCAGCCGGAGCCCAGGGCATTATGGTCCTGCTCCCTGGCTCACCACGACACCCATTTACAGGGAATGGGGGGTGTAATGCAGTTACCCTTTAAGAAGCCAGGGCACATGTTTTCATGCCAAACAATGTAAAATCTCAACAAAACTTGGCGCGGTCATTTCTTTGCTGTGATTTACCTTCCATTGTTCTCATGGAGCTAACAGTTTGATTTGTATCTGTCTCCAGCTCACATCGTTTGACCGTGTGAACACAGACTCCGCCAAGATAAGAGGTAGGCTGGTCTCGTTGTTTGGTGTCATTGTTCGCAGCCAGGACTCTGAATTAAGTTGTGGCTTTTCTGTCCTCCAGCCATTGAGCGTTCCGTGGTGCCCTGGGTGCATGACCAGGATGTACCCTTCTGTCCTGATTGCGGCAATAAGTTCACCATGCGCAACCGACGCCATCACTGCCGACTGTGCGGTTCCATCATGTGCAGGAAATGCACCGAACTCGTCACCATTCCATTCGCCAGTGAGGAATTAAAATAAGTTTGTCCCGTATTCCACAAGTTTTCTTGTTTTACAGATCGATTTGTAACATTTCTTTACCTTCTACAGACAAACTAACCAGCGCCAGTAAGCACTCGGCCTCCTCTCACGGTAGCCCCAATCTGTCCCCTAACACCAGCGCCCAGACCTCGCGGCGCGGCAGCATCAGCAGCCTCAGCAGCGTCAGTTCCATCCTGGAGGAAAAAGACGACGACAAGATCCGCTGCTGCCAGCACTGTAAGGACACCTTGCTCAAGCGGGAGATGCAGATGGATGAGAAGGAGCACACGCCAGAGATTGTCCGCCTCTACCAGGTTAGAAGCAGCTTGCGCTTTCTGTACCGAACATTGTGTAAAATTTTTTTAGAAGGGTGTCTGTGATACTGGGCACTAAAGCAAGTTTAAAGGGAAACCTAAGGGAAACCTGTAAAAAAGTAATATGTCACTGCCGATCTGCTGCAAATGAAAGCTATGATTCTGTCATCCTCATCCTTGCTTCACTGCTCAAAAAGGACCTGAACTGTGGAAGCTATGCCCCAAAAAGGCAAGCAGAGGGCAAAGGACTTGGCACCAGTATGGTCTGTGGGCTCCGTGCAGCTGATCCTTTTCCAAGCACTGACGCGGCATGCCTTTTTCTGCACTCTCTCCGTGGAGGTGGTGGCTATCTTGGTAGAGCCAGGATGTTGCTTCCTCCTGTCTGAGCTTGCCCTTCCTGATCATTGGCGATGGATTATTTAAGAAGTAGCTGGAGAGGTCGAGGGAGCACAGTTCCGTAGAATGGATAAAGGATAAGCAAGGTGATCCTTGCATTTCAGATCCTCAGGTACAGCTTCCACTCCAGCAAGGATAACGGTGAGCAGCACAGTGTTAGCATCACAAAATCTCACTCCAAAGTGAGAGCTTATGCAGAATTAACTGTCCCCCCCTCCCCCCAAGGAAAGGGAGCAAGTTGCACACTAAATACTTGAAAGTACTGATTATTTTCTTTGCTTCCGGCAGCTGATCAGAGTAGAAGGAAAGCAAATCAAAATAAAATGTATGCATTAAAGTGAACCCATTTCTTTTACTGCATGGGCAAAGCTCATTTGCCTTCAAGCCCAACTCCAGGCTATTTTTTAGACTTGCACCTACAGTGTATTAATGCCGAGAACTACGCTGCTGCCATCACATCGGCGCTGCTGCCATCACATCGGCGCTGCTGCCATCACATCGGCGCTGCTGCCATCACATCGGCTCTGCTGCCATCACATCGGCACTGCTGCCATCACATCGGC
>NW_017306456.1:1482150-1488527 GCF_000935625.1 Nanorana parkeri
CTGCTGCCATCACATCGGCGCTGCTGCCATCACATCGGCGCTGCTGCCATCACATCGGCTCTGCTGCCATCACATCGGCACTGCTGCCATCACATCGGCACTGCTGCCATCACATCGGCACTGCTGCCATCACGGTTGAGGACTTCCCACTGCTGGAAGAAGACTGATGTGGAAAAGGTAAGTATATGGAAAAAAAAAAAGTATAAAATACTGTTGGGGGAGGGTTGTCCTTTAGGGGGCAGCGAATAGGATATTTTCTATTGCACAACACATTGGCCTCATTTTTGTAAGCTAGTTTAGGAAACGTGCTGACCTGTTTTTTGTGTTTTAATTCTCCTAGAGACTGCGAACCTGCATGGACAGGGTGGATGAGAAGGCCCCTGAATATATCAGGATGGCCCAGTCTATCAAGTAAGTCTTTGCAAAATTTGGGTTCATATCACAGCTTAATGCAGAGCCTGATGATGACATACAGTAGAGTACAGTTCCTGTGCCGCCCTTAGTACCCAATCAGATGTCAGCTTTTATTTCATAACCTTCATTAAAAAAAAAAAAAACCTGAATCTGATTGCTAGGAATGCAGCTGCGCTTCCCTGCACAAGGAGACTAGTTCTGGGCACAGCTGAGTGATTTTCACTCGCCCCATAGTTCTCCTTTAAGTAGGGGCAACATTCCCCACACACAAGTACCCCAAAAATTGCCTACCCTGCTCTCGCTTGGGGTTGATTTTGGAGGCCAGCCGAGGAGACATCTCGCAGTGGTGCTGTGCTGGAATTGAGCCGCAGCTCCATGGTGCATCGAGTAGGCCCATATGATGGCTCTGTCCATGCACAATGATGAGCTATGCCCAGTAGTTCCAGGTTACGAGCAGGTGCACTGCCGGCCTGCATAGGGAAATGTTGGATCCTCAGTCATGCACACGGCTCATATTATGCATTGCTTTCAAGCCGTTATGGAACTGAAAGATATTTCTTTCTGCGTTCTCCATTTAAGAATGAATTGAACAAAACCCTCAACTAGTTAAGATACTTTAAAAATACATTTCCAAAAAACAATGTGCATGTTCGGTGCGGCTGTCGTACTGTACTCCTACACGCCTCGCGCGCCCACTTCCCTTGCGAGATTTTGCAGCTCCTATCTGTGCGTCGCTGACAAGGGGTAATTATCTGACGAATAGTTTGAATTGTGTTTTGTATTTATTTTATCCTGCAGTGCTGGTGAGACAACCTACAATTTGGACCATGCCAACAACCTGAGAGTGGAGGTGCAGAAGCTCTATGAGTTGATAGATGCTTTAAGGTGAGAAACGAGTCCTTGCGTGGAATTCTATTGGTTGCAAAAGATGTTCTTTTTAGTTCTCGAAACCTAAATGTCATTGGTTAGAATTCGTCCGCCAGTTTGCTGTCATTTCTTGCATGTTGCGGTCGAAATTAGCACAGAATAGTGGGTGCTTGTGTCTGCTTTGATACATTTTCTGCAGATGCTTCAGAACCCCAGCCTCATCTTCAGTCTTGCACAGCTGTACCGGCTCCTCTCCTGGACTGAAATGGCTTCCTCTGATGTCACTGCACACTGGGAGCTTCTCGCAAGGTGCATTAGAAGCCGCAACAAGTCAGATAGAGCCCGCCCTCATTTCCTGGCTGGAGGACGTCCAGCATCAGCTAGCACTTTCCTCCCCAGCCTGACGGCCTCTGGCCTGCCTCTTTCATTTATTGGAATTCAGTTCTCTAATTCTTTGAGGCTCAGTTTCACATGTGGGAATGACTTATTGCAGTCTGCATGCAAATGAAGACTGGCTAGAAACACCAAGATAACTAAACCGAGTGAATGTTAGCTGTACACCCCGGTCCATTAAAAAGTTCTGGAAGTGGTAATACACGTTGCAGAAGCTGCCACAGCCTATGACCGTGGTTGCAGCTGTCCCATGATAGCATGTACTCTAAAAAGAAACTTCAGTGATCCTTGCAGAAGGCCATACAGGTCAGTAACATTCTTATTATTTGCTCTATTGTAAACACAGTATATAGGGGCATATGCTGCACCTGTAGCAAGACCAACATCTAAAGCACTGCTGCCTCTGACTGCTAGTGTCACCAGATTTAGAGTGAATTCTGGTGGTGTCACTACTGTGCTGCTCACTGTTCTCCTTGCTGGAGAGGAAGCTGTACTTGAGGCTTTGCAGTGCATGGATCTTTCTGCTTCATGCATTCTGTGGATCTGTGCTCCTTTATCATTACTCCACCAGACATCAGAGCAGCAGTCATGGGGGGGGGCAGCTCTAACTTGAGGAAGCAAAGCCCTGCCTCTGCCAGTATGGCTGCATGCACACCGATACAGTGGAGAATAAGGCATAGTAAATCATTAATGGGAGACAGATTGGCTGCTGGGAGATCACTGGCAATTATATTTATTGATTTGCCCTCTGTGCCTTTTTAAGGCACAGCTTCCACAGCTCAGGTCGGTGATTACTGGATTTTATAACTGTGTACCACATGTTAAGATTTCCCCTTTGCTGTTAAAAAAAATATTTCTTTCATACTGCCTAATTTAGCAAAAAGATCCTAATTCTGGGAGTGAATGAAGAGCCCAAACCTCACCCGAAAAACCTGCAGCTGCAGAAGATGGTGCGATACTCGGCCACGTTGTTTGTACAGGTATGGTATTCACTGGAGATGTAGGGAATGTGCTTTACAAACTAAAGGGGGAATTTATAGTCCTTCAAATATGGCAGAATCACCACTTTCAATATGTGTGTGTTCTTTTAAAGCAGACTTACAGCCCAAATTAAACCTTCCCCAATCAGGGAACAGGTCATAATTCTCAAGCCACAGTTTACAATTCAATCATAAATTACCTTTCCCCTGGAATCCTTGAATTCTTCTATTGCTGGTCTCATTCATGGGACCACCTGTCAGCACATTGATCATATGAACTCGGCTAAAGAGGTTTGGCAAATTTCAGTGGCTCTCCTTGAACCCTGACCCACCACTTCAGCAGTGAGCCTACGAACTGCTGGCTGGTGACATGACTGGAATTAATTAAGCTTTAAAAAAGAACAGGACCTACCTGTACCTATTACATTTATGATGCTGCTAGCAACCTAAAGCAACCACGTCCATCCTGCAGCATGAGATGGTCTAAAGCCTTGCTTCTCAACTGGTGGGTCGTGACCCAAAATGTTTAGTCGGTCGCCGCATGCCTCCTACTTTTCTAGGTGAGAGGCTCGTCTGCCCCCCCCCCCGTCAGTTCTCGCGCCAAGCAGCCATTCAAAATATGCTGCCTGGTGGCGAGTGTCAGCTTGAGGTAGGGTGGGATGGGGCTATGGCCGAGAAGGAGCTCCATCCATACGTGCATTGCTTGCAGCTCCCTCATGTGTCCTATAGAGGTGCCCGGACCACATTCTGGCTCCTGGCACCTCTACAGGGCATGCAAGGGAGCTGTACAAGCATTGCACATATGGATGGAGCTCCACCACAGCACAGCAGCCCACAATGGACCCCAGGCTGAGGATTCACTCCAGTTCTTGTAAGGTAGGGAGACTGGGTGGTCTTTTAACCTCTTGCCGTCCGCCCGTAGTAAAAAAAACGGACGGACGGCACTGCAGCATCTGCGGGTTGCCGTCTCCAGACGGCAATTTTTTTCTGCTCGCGCGCGCCCCCTAGCGGGCACGCACGGGCAGAAAAGACCCGTCCAATGCGAACACCCGGTACCGGGTGTCACACATATAGGCGATCAGCGGGTCCATAGCCCGCCGATCGCCTATATGTGCTCGTTCGCCCTAGAGACCCCTAATATCTCCATAAAGAGGACCTGTCAGTGTGCCTTTGCTATTATATAGGGGGTTGTTATCCCCCCATATAATAGCAATAACAATAAGTGCAAAAAAAAATATATAAATAAAAAAAAAGGAAAGTAACACATAAAAAAATAAAATAAAATAAAAGCCACATATAAAAAAAGGGGAAAAAACCCCCCCAAAATGTTTAACTCCCCCACCCCCACGTTTACGCGCCTATAAACGTAAATACGCGTCCGGTGCCCCAGCGCGCAAAAATTACAATTGCGCTACACATGTTACATATCGCCGCGAACGTCGCAGTGAGAGCAATCATTTTAGGGCCATCAATCACTGATAACACTAAACTGATGAGCGGTTAACAGCTTTTAAAGCGTCGCCTAGGGCCAATTTTGGGTATTATCGTTTTTTGAGGTTTCGCGCGCGCACGCAATTTTAAGGCTTGACATGTTTAGTGTCTTTTTACCCGACGTGACCCCATCTTTTATATTTTACCAAAAAATTGGGTAATAATAAATGTTTTATCATTTAATATAGGGGAAACTGTTTTTTTTTTTTTTACATTTCGGTAATTTTTCCTTAATATAGTAAAAAAATAAAACCCCCAGTGGTGAATAAATACCACCAAAAGAAAGCTCTATCTGTCCCCAAAAAAGGGTATAAAATTCATTTCAGTACAGCGCTGCATGACGGAATAAATCTCAGTTAAAGTACCGCAGCGCTGAATACTGAAAAATGGCCTGGATGGGAAGGGGGTTTAACACCGCGGATGTCAACTGGTTAAAAAAAAAAGTTTGGAGTGTGTATGTCTGTGTGAGGGTATCTGTGGTTGTGTGTGTATGTATGCATGTCAGTGTTTTTGAGGGCTCGTTCACACAAGTACGGTGCGCTAATCGCACAGTACCGTGTGATCAATGCACTGTACCACGCAATCGCACCTACCGTGCATTCTGGTGTGGGAGTTGTGTTGCGTTGCCATTATTTGAACAGTAACCCCCCAATGCACCTCTTACCCACAGTTCATACGCCCGCACGGAAGGCACGCGTATTCCATTGCCGCGTGACTTGGGTCGCGACTTATTGACCAAGGACAAATGTGGGTCCTGAGGTCACACAGGTGGAGAACCACTGCTCTAAAGCTAAAAAACACACTAGAAATAGTCAGATGTTTAGTGAGGAGGAGGTTCAGGTGCCGGGTGCGATGCCATGAAAACCTCCATGTTCCTGTCATTTTGAAGAGTTTAGATAACTTTGGATAAATCTACTGGTTAGGAAATCCATTTCTTTTTTTTTCCAGGAAAAACTTTTAGGTCTCATGTCACTGCCAACCAAAGAGAAATATGAAGAGCTGAAGGAGAAGCGTAAACAGGAAAATGAACAAAAACTACAACGAGAGCGACAGGTGAGAGAGCTCCAGACTTCCCTGAGATATAACATATAGGTTTTCAAAAGATCCGATCACACTCGGGGCACGGTCACAGTGCTGTGATGCAAACATAATCAATGCAGGAACTGCATGTGTAATGTACGCATATAATACCTTCCCTTGTTCTCCCCTTCCCCCAATCAAAATGCAATGAAAATTAAAATACCTCTTTTGAGACCCAATGACCTCATCACTGGGTCTGTCTGTTGGCCGTTGCTCCAAGTTTGGTGTGAGGAGTTGTAGGCGCCTGCAAACATCACAGCACCCTGCCTCAAGTGTTATGTGACAGAACACGTTCTCAGCATCCCTTTAGACATGCATGCTTGCTGGCCCCTGGGAGCTGCCAATTTTAGCTGTGCAATCTGCCGCTCACTCTAGTAGAGTGTAGTCAAGGAAATGATCACAAGATTGCATAGCTTAAGTCCAGGGGCGTCCCAAGGCTGGGTGACACCCGGAGTGGTAACCGATGACGTCATCGCGCATGCGCGTCAGTATTCTGATACCTGCCGGCGGCCATCTTGGTGATGGATGCCGGCAGAGAGAGGAGGGGACAGTCAACTGGCGGGATAAGGTATGCCGCTGGGTCCCCTCCTCTCTCCTGATACTGTTGGGCGTTCGGTCCATGACCGAGCGCCCGACTTTTCAGAGGTGGGATCGGCCCAGGACCGAGCGCCCGACTTTTCAGAGGTGGGTGACACCAAAATGACCGAGTCATTTTGGTGTCACCCCTCAAATGGTGTCACCCGGGTGCGGGCAGCACCCCCCGCACCCTCCTTGTGACGCCACTGCTTAAGTCTACACCACCCAGTGACCCGCTGGGAATCGTATGCATGTCTGCTAAAGTGATGCTGGGGATGTGTTCTTTCATATAATGCTCGGGAACAGCAGTACGGTGACTGGCACCAGCCCTAAAGATCACGCCCACACTTCATGAAGAGTAAAAATGATTGATGGAGGGAAAGCTAATCATGTGGTGAGCCAATGACAGTACAGATCAGGAGTGGGGGTTGGGGTCATTGAAGTCTTTCAGACAAGAAATGAAGGTGGGCTCAAGCTTGCTGCTGCATCTTCAGGGAGACGTCGTGATGAAAATTTGCAGGGATCTGAGAGGAATCTGTTTCAACAGAGGAAAGGACTTGCTACAATTGGGGGGGG
>NW_017306456.1:1488590-1504474 GCF_000935625.1 Nanorana parkeri
GGGGATCAGGCTGGAGTTCATCTTTTAATCTTCATGTTACGCTTGCTGGGATATACAGCAGCGATAATGGCAATTTTTCTTTTGAATCGCTGAAATGTCCTTTAAATGGCAGAAACATGATATTGCTGCCCTAAGCAAATACTCATTTCTGGATGGACTCCAGCTATATGCAAACACCCCGATTGTCTTGCGCTCTCTCTGCAGTTGATCTTTTTCTATTACTGGCTTACCATGCCTTACTCTGCGTGGTGTCTCTGTGTGGAGGTGGCCATCTTGGTAGAGGAACGGCTTTTTTTCCTCATGTCAACTACCCCCTCACCCCAATGTCTGGTGATCTGATGACTGCTGGGGGAATATTCAGGAAGCAGCCTGAGAGGTGGAGGAAGCACCTCACAGAACCCAAGAACGGATCAAGGAAATGCAGGGAGATCTTTTCACTGCAGGCCCTCGGGTACAGCTTCCCCTCCAGCAAGGAGAACAGTGAGCAGTACAGTAGTGACCTCACCAAATCTCACTGCAAAGCTGGTGAGACTAGCAGTCAGATGCAGCAGTACTTTAGATCAGGGGTAGCCAACCAGTGATCCTCCAGCTGTGGTGGAACTACAAACCCCATGAGGCATTGCAACATTCTCACAGCCACAGACATGACTCCCGGAGAGAGATGCATCATGGGATTTGTAGTTTCACCACAGCTGGAGGACCACTGGTTGGCTACCCCTGCTTTAGATGATCTCACACTACAGATATACTGCTATGAGGCTTTAGGCATGGAGGTGCTTAGACACAGGAAGTGTACTGCTACTTTTCTGGAGATATTCAAGAGAAAAGATCTTCAGGGTACTGCTTGAGCACAATTATTATTTCAAGCCGCTCCCCTTGGGGTAGCAAATCCTCACATTTTGAGTTCAGGTCTCTTTTAAGGGATTACTGTACCATTAGGATGTCGGGTATCTCTTCCCTTAACTTGTCTTTGGTCTCTTTTCCACCAGGCTGCTCTTGATGCCCAGAAGAAGGTTGATGAGAGGAGGAGAGACGGCTTATCTCGCCCCACAGACAAAGTAAACGGGGAGCTGCAGCAGAGGGGTCGTATTCGAAAGGTGGAGGGGTGGCTACCTACGTCGGGTGCTCCTCGCAATCGACAGACCTCAGACCCTCTTCTGCAGCAGATCGAGAACATCACCTCCTACATCCGGCAGGCCCATGAAGCTGGGAGAATGGACGAGGTGCATATGCTGGAGGACAACCTGAGGTATCTGCAGGATGAATATGACCAGCAGCAGGTGGAGAGAGCCATCCAGATGTCCAAGGAGCTGGCAGAAGAGGAGGCCATGCAGAACGAGCAGCTGGAGGTGCTGAGGGAAAGGGAGGAAAGCCGCGAGCTGCGCAAGGGGCTGACCCAGCACAACAGGACTCACTCGCTGGATTTCCGAGAGCAGATCCAGCCCATCAGGTGGCAGGACAAGCAAACGGTGGCCCTGGATCTTCAGCTCCCGGAACGAGACGCTAGCCCTGTAAAGACCTCTCCAGCATTTTATCAAAGGCATTTAGAAATTGTTCCTAACTTCCGTATTTCCCCCGTTCTGCCGAGAGTGGAGGAGACCAAACCTGCTCTTCTAAACCCCTTTGAGGAAGATCACCATGAACCAGTGCCTGCTTCCTCCTCCTCGCACCTTATTCAGCAGAACGGCACCAGAGAATATAACCCGTTTGACGAGGATGATGAGGAAAAGCCAGCGGAACAAGCCGAGAAAACTGTGGCCTCCACCAATCCTTTTGAGGACTCTCCTGACCATTCCTCTGAAGCTCCGGCCTCAAGAAATCCTTTTGAGGAAGATGACGGCGCTTGTCCGGGGAACCCGTTCGAGGAGCCTGACGATCTGGAACCGAGCAAAGAGGAGGTGATAGAAGAAGACCTACTGCTGCAGCAAATCGACAATATCAAGGCCTACATATTTGATGCCAAGCACAGCGGACGGATGGACGAAGTGGAGGTCCTAACGGAGAACCTCAAAGAACTGAAGAAGACTTTGGCCAAGCAGAAAGGACAGGAAAAGTGACCAGCGAAGGGCAGAAGATGATTTCAAGTTCCTATTATTAGATTCATGTTACTCATCCTTTCCAGACCATCATGCATCTGATTTTATAGGTTTCTAACCAGCAGAACCTGTTACATGATTATATATGTGTGCTACGGAATAATTCATGGAGACCGTATGGGCAGCAGATGAACACAGAGCCGACGTTTCTCTCGTATACAGGTGAAACCTCGGAACGGATTGGATGCCATTTTACTGATTCTTCCATTGGCAGAGAGAAGGACTTCTCCAAAGACGGTCTCCACACAAACTATCCCATGTACTGTTGGCAGGCGCTGTGACCATATCCATCCTACTTCCTTCAAGAGAGGTTCCCCTTTACCTTTCCTGATCTTCCAGTCTGTGGTGGATATGGTGCAAACATGTGGCTTGTAGTCAAGAACCCCACAGACCCAACAACTGGGCCAGCCCCATGATGATGTCACCGGCCAATAGAAGTAAATATAGATGCCTACTGCACAGATTGACTGGCTGATATCTAACAGCATGGGAGCCACCAAGGAGCACGATGGCACGCCACATTTTCAGATAAAGTGCATCGTTAGACCCACAATATCAAGAGGTGGCCACCATCTTGGCTGATTTCTAGGCAGCGTTGTCCTGGACAACCAACCTGACGCTAAATAGGCCCCCCGACAGGTGGAAGTGCGCTCTTTTCAAAGCATGGAAGTGGACATTTATGTTAAAATGGACCTACAGCCAAAACCTTTTTCTAGTTTTTGGTCGCGTGAAGAACATGTATTTTCTTTATTTTTGGTCTGACTTTTTGTCACTTCCTGTCCTGGAGAAGCAACAGGAAGTGAGTGGACGATCCCACCTTCGATAGCTGACACCAGAACATATGACCCCCCATTGGGAGAGATTCCCTTATTTTCTGTTCCTGTGAGAATTGGATTACCCTTAACTTCCTGTTCTGCTGACAGTGGTCACACGTGATCGCAAGTGCAGGAAGTCGAGATAAATGTCCCCAAAGGGGACAAAAAAAAAAATTCCTGACGGGGCTTCTAACCGTTTTTTCCATTCTGTCTGCTTGGAGAACCTCATTAATGACTGGACACAGCGTGGCCATTGAATGTCAACCAGCCTAGCAAAGATTCCAAATATTCCTGTGAAGACGTTTATATACATTTATATATTATTGCCTGAGGGGAACAAGCCACTGCCTATGGGGGTGCTCGTGCTGTTGTTTTCAGCGGGTCCCGCTTGGTCAAAAGGAACAAATCTTTACAGAACTCGACAAGTGAACAAAGCATTACCATTACATTTTCTCATTGGTCAGAGCTGTTACAACTATGATACACTACAGGCCAATGAGCTGGCGATCTCATCAAAACTTGGAGGCAACTGGTGGCGGCTTCCTTGTAACGGTGGTGCTGCTGGTGAGCTTTAGGAGGTGAGTCGCCGTTATATCAAGACGTCCGATGCTGATCACAAGCATACTGAACCCCTCAATTCTCGGGGGGCCTAACACTTTTCATTCTGCCGTTGTACACTAAGCTGGGGTGATGCAAGCAGGCGGCTGTTTTTTTTGTACACTGCCCCCTGTGGTCATAACAAGAAATTGCACACTAATCAAAAATCATTAATCACTTTCACTAACGAAAGATCACGGAATTGGAATTTGTGATCACTCCTTATATTATTACCCGGCTGCCTCTGCAGCAAGCTGTCATCGTCCCTCTATAACTGGGGGGAATTCCGCCTTCAGATAACATGGTGCATTACATGTAGGACTGTACGGGCCCCCACATGCAGGAACACACTCCGACACTTCTTGCATATGTCAATATCTGATTGTCCTGTAACACTTGCTGTGCATTTTTTATTAGGTGCTTCCGATATAAGCTGATTAAATTTCAACGTGAAATGTATTTTTTTTTAAATGCAAGCAAACCTAAATGAGACCTACTCATCCATCCTGTTGCAAAGCCTATAGCGACAACAGGAAAAGCAGCACAAGGAGCAAATCAGTTGTGCAAGAAACTTGCTGCTAGGAGAGAGAGAGTGACAGAAAGGTGAGCTCATCGGTCTCCTGCTTCTCCTCTCGCCGTCCAGTCACAGGCTGGGAAAAGGTCAAGACCTGTTATTTAACTCCCTGTTAGAGAGTGATCAAGTCTCCTCCCCTGCTGGACGAGGCATGGGGCAGACCTGTGTAAATTGTAGGACCGGATGGACACAAATACAAATCCTCTGGCAGGTAAAGCAGCTGCCTTGTATGTATTACATTTGTGTCTTTAGCTGATCGCCTGCAGATCAGCTTCATCATCGGGTTATCTGAGTAGTGTCGAGCGCTTGACAGAGCCGAGTAATATAACAGGGCGAGGCTAAAGACATATGTTTGTTGTAGGAGACAAATGGCGTCCCGGGTGCATATGTCTAAGGTCTGATAAAGAATACACATGCTTTCAGAATAAGCGGCCAGGAGCAGTCCTCGGATAAGGAGCAGATCTATTCCAGGGGTGCGGTCCTACCCAAAGCGCTCAGCAAAAGACATACATCTGTGCATGTGTTAAATGGGGACTTGTTGTCATCTGAAGGTGGAGAATGGTGACTTGTGGTCATCTGGCGGTGGAGAATGGTGCCTTGTGGTCATCTGGCGGTGGAGAATGGTGCCTTGTGGTCATCTGGCGGTGGAGAATGGTGCCTTGTGGTCATCTGGCGGTGGAGAATGGTGACTTGTGGTCATCTGGCGGTGGAGAAAGGCAACTTGTGGTCATCTGGCGGTGGAGAAAGGCAACTTGTGGTCATCTGGCGGTGGAGAATGGTGACTTGTGGTCATCTGGCGGTGGAGAATGGTGACTTGTGGTCATCTGGCGGTGGAGAATGGTGACTTGTGATCATCTGAAGGTGGAGAATGGTGACTTGTGGTCATCTGGCGGTGGAGAAAGGCAACTTGTGGTCATCTGGCGGTGGAGAATGGTGACTTGTGGTCATCTGGCGGTGGAGAATGGTGACTTGTGGTCATCTGGCGGTGGAGAATGGTGACTTGTGATCATCTGAAGGTGGAGAATGGTGACTTGTGGTCATCTGGCGGTGGAGAAAGGCAACTTGTGGTCATCTGGCGGTGGAGAATGGTGACTTGTGGTCATCTGGCGGTGGAGAATGGTGACTTGTGGTCATCTGGCGGTGGAGAATGGTGACTTGTGATCATCTGAAGGTGGAGAATGGTGACTTGTGGTCATCTGGCGGTGGAGAAAGGCAACTTGTGGTCATCTGGCGGTGGAGAATGGTGACTTGTGGTCATCTGGCGGTGGAGAATGGTGACTTGTGGTCATCTGGCGGTGGAGAATGGTGACTTGTGATCATCTGAAGGTGGAGAATGGTGACTTGTGGTCATCTGGCGGTGGAGAAAGGCAACTTGTGGTCATCTGGCGGTGGAGAATGGTGACTTGTGGTCATCTTGCGGTGGAGAATGGTGACTTGTGGTCATCTGACGGTGGAGAATGGTGACTTGTGATCATCTGGCGGTGGAGAATGGTGACTTGTGATCATCTGAAGGTGGAGAATGGTGACATGAGGTTATCTGAAGGTGGAGTCCTCCATAAAATAAGCCCCGGTGACCATACCCAGTCACATTGTTGAGTCGCAGTTTAATTCTAAAGCACAAAAAATGAAACAATTTCAGTATTTGTATCTTTATAGCAAACTTGTGCTGAGGCGCCCCCGCTGCCTCCTGTTCCCTCTCCTCCTGAAAATGTCAGTATGCAAAAGACCGGCCGCACACGCCAATAATCTCACCGTTTCAATAAAACTTTATTGTTCCATTCATGCACAAAGCAGCTACCTTTCCTGCCATCAGTGCCTGGCTGGTATGCTGGTTCCATTGGCCAAGTGACAAGTATGCATGATGACTTCCCTCTGACTTGCGTACTCGTTCCGGGAGAGCGACTCGGAATGTGTGGAAGCCACAGACAGCCAGGCAACTTCTTTTCACAAGGAGACCGGCAATGGAAGCGGCCTCTGAGCGCAGGTTTGCTATAGTCAGAACCAGCCATGATCAGACCTATGCAAGGAGTTGAACGTTTGACTGGTTGAGCGGAAAGCTTCTCACTTCGCTCTCATTGTCTGATTAGAACTTTGGAGCTGAGAGCCGGAGCCCGGAGGTCTGCCATTTGCCCCTGTGAAGCCTCCACCGTTGTGCCAATAACACATTGTCAACCTGCTCTTGTGTGTGCACAACGGCATCAGATAAGAGGGACCCCAGAGATGTTTACATTCCTTTTCACTACACGTCTTTGTTATTTGATGCTGAATGCAGACTCGGGAGCTGGAAGACGGCATGGGATCAGGCAATCGACAGGGCAGCAATTGTACGATCTTTCGGCCTCTACTCTCCACTCCAGACCAGTCTTTAGACCGAGCAAGTGAAGATAAGAAAGGGGCAAATATGTCTCTTAGATGTAAGCCAAATATAATCACTTGATACCTAGGGGTGTAATTATAAACTATTCACCATTTTTATATTGCATGTACACTTGTTCTGTGCAAGCAGAGGCAAAAATGAATGTTATTAGCATATTATTATTCCCGAGTCAAATGTAGTATCAGGCGAATATTGTATTATGGCCACTAGATGGCGCTGAGGATCATAGGAAAGAAGTATTATGGCCACTAGATGGCGCTGAGGATCATAGGAAAGAAGTATTATGGCCACTAGATGGAGCTGAGGAGCATAGGGAATAAGTATTATGGCCACTAGATGGCGCTGAAGAGTGTAGGAAAGAAGTATTTATTCACTATGCTTTACACAGCTCCATCTAGTGGCCGTAATACTTCTTTCCTATGATCCTCAGCGCCATCTAGTGGCCATAATACTTCTTTCCTATGTCCCTCAGGTCCATCTAGTGGCCATAATACTTCTTTCCTATGCTCTTCAGGTCCATCTAGTGGCCATAATACTTCTTTCCTATGATCCTTAGCTCCATCTAGTGGCCATAATGCTGCATTTAGCTGATATTACATTTGACCTGGAAAGAAAACATGCTGATAATAATAACATTCGTTTTCTGCTCCATTCGAAGGAAACAAATGTACATGCAATTTTGTAGGGTGAATGGCACTGCGAATTGTTTCTAAAGACACCCCATTGTGTTCAAATTCCTAAAATGGCCTGATTTATGACTGGTTCTCTTTGAACCCAATGCTGTATTATGATACACTCCAGTATTACCATGTGTGTGTGTGATATATTTATAAGTGGAAGGTGACATCGTAGTCACTGTAAAGCGGTGTACCCCCAACATGTTTTCAGGCTTTCTGTTAATTTGGGAACATGCTTTTGCTGGTTCCACAACCTTTCGGTGCAGTTCCTAGAGAGGAGAGATGTACAATATCATGTGAGAAGAGGCTGCAGTTCCAATGAAAAGCATTGTAAATAGTCTAGATGTTGCCGGATATACACTGCGGACCTCATACTTTAAGGTCTCGTTCACACCTAGGCGTATTGCATATGCGCGTCTGTCGCGCGTTTTTTTACCGCGATTCGCGGTAAAAAAGTTGCGCGACCGTCGCGCGTTTCCGAAGGCTACTTGGCTGTGTTCCAATGGAAACGCGCAACAAAACGGCCCAAAGTAGTACCTGTACCTTTTCAGGCGTGGGCCGTTTTGTAGCGCGTTAGGGACGGGCGGAAATACGCCAAGGTGGGAACGAGACCATTGAATACAATGGGATTTATATTTTTGAGCGTTTTGTAGAGCGTTCGTCGAGCGTAGAACGCGCTACAAAACGTTCAGGTGTGAACGAGGGCTTAATGAGCTTGCTGGACATCCCATTCCAAAGCCATGGCCATTACTATGGAGTTGGCCCCCCAGTTGCAGCTCTAACATTCCCCACTTCTCCGGGAAGGATTTTCACAATATTTCGGAGGGTGTCGGAGGGAATTTGTGTCCATTCATCCAAAAGAGCATTTGGAAGCTCAGGTACTGGTACTGGTGTTGGTGTTGGTAGAGAAGACTTGGCTCACAATTGGCATTCTAATCCATCCCAAAGGTGTTCTATCGGGTTGAGGTCGGGGCTCTGTGAAGGCCACTTGAGTTCCTCCACCACACTGGTCACACCATGTCTCTATGGAGCTGGCTTTGTACACGGGAGGACAGTCATGGTGGAACAGAAAAGGGTCTCCACCAAACTGTGACCACAAGGCTGGAAGGTCTAAAGTGTCAGGACCCTTCACTGGAGACACCATTGGAAGCAGTGACCACGTACTTTAGGACAGGTAGAGGGGAATTTATCAAAATCTGGAGCAGCTGTCCATGGCTGACTGAACAAACTGAAGAGAGAAGCTGATTGGTTGCCCTCAGCAAGTGCTCCATATTTTGTGTGCTCCAGTTTTGATCAATTTCCCTATCTGTGCATGCGGCGCATGCCTAGTTTCTCTCCCCCGCTGGGTGCGGCTCTGTGTCCACTCTGACATAGCGCAGCATCCAGCGGGGAGGTAGAGAAACTGTCAGAGGAAGCCGATCAGGGCGGGTAGGAGAGTGATGTGAGCCACTATGGCACAGGAGGCCGGGTTCTCCTTCCGCACTGCCCCACTCAGCTTCCTCTGACCGATCTGGATGGAGAGCGGTGTGGGGGGCGGTGAAAGCCTTGCGCTGTTACAGGAGCCCAAGCCGCCGGTGAGTAGTTGGCTATCAAAATAGAGCGAGCTCTCCTCCCCGCACCCTCCTGTGAGTCAGGATGGAGAGCGGAACAAGCAGTCAGTGATCGGAGAATTGTTTGTAAATGACTGAAGCCTCTATACTGAGTGTTCCTGTTCATTCATACATTGTGGAGATAGTATGAGTTACTATGTACACAATTATGAATGAACAGGAAGTGATGTAGATGACTTCCTATTCATTCATAACTGGTACATAGTAACTCATACTACGTCCACATGTTATGAATGAACAGGAACACTCAGCATAGAGGCTTCCTGTTCATTTATAACAGGGGCTGCAGAAAAAGAGGCTGAGGACTCTGTTCTCAGTCTCTTTTTTTTATTTTAAAAGGGTAATATCAGGGGGTCTGTTTGATATTCCACCTGGGCCCCCAACAGTAAAGTAAAAAAAAAAAAATGAAATATTTAATAAAAAAATGTAAACGTTTATAAAAAAATATATAAAAAGGTTGGAGAAAACATTCACTTTCTTTTTTTCCGGTGCAGCTCTAGTCTAGCCTGAAAACATGACATGCTGGGGGGGGGATGGGTAGGAGGACTGGTTTTGTGGAAGTGCAGTAGGGACTGTTTAGGTCTTGTCCTACACGGCAAGAACATGGGCTTCCAATCTCACCTTCCCTTGTTTTACTGCCTAGTACGACCCCCTGGCCACACTGACATGCCCGGCAGCTTGCAATGCATGTTGGAACTTAAAGGGACACTATATTGTATCTTCATTGAATACATCGATATTAAAAAATTTAACCTATAAGTGATTTTTGTGATTTTTTTTTTTCATTTTTGTATGTAATGAACAGATACGTTTGCTGTTACATAGAACTCAAGTTTTGAAAACATTGTCCTCTCTGTCCTATGTCTCGGATTATTTTCATTATACAGATCACATTCACACATAAAATCCATTCATGTCTCTAGAGTCCCTTTTAAAGGAGAACTATGAGGCGAGTGCTTTTCACTCACCTCATAGCCCTCGCCAGCGCTGACTGGCGGAACAGACGGGGGAGGGGGCGGGTACAGCTGGCTCTGCCTCTAGATAGGCTTGCAGTATACTGAGCCTAGGGTGACGGGAGGATGCAGAAAATGCAATGTGGTGTGTGACCAAGTGCATCAGTGAGTCAAAGTGGGTGCACCCAAGTGACTTTCTGAGCACCCCTGGGACGCCACCCCCAGGGGGCACAGCACCACAGGCTCACCACATTATGGTGACAGACTAATTTGATTCGTTTCTGAATTGGGTCATTTTGCTGTCGGATGTACACAATGAAGGTTTCCATGACGTTGGGGGTGTTTGGCTTCTGGGCCATCAGCTGATTCTGGTTCCCTTGCTGACCTTTCATAAATCTTTTCCCCGCTGTGTATTTTCCGTAGTTAATATTTAGCAGTTGGATCTTGTTTGACCTTGCGGAGTCTTGTCCTTCGGTGGCGGCGGCGGAATTGGAAGCTGCTGACCTATGGTGGAAATAAACGTCCCATCATGCCCTTCTGCTTTCATAATGGTGAGTTGGGCTGGTAGCTGAATCGATTAAAGCAGAACTCGACCCAAAGCATTTCTTTTTCCGGGCCGGGTTTGATGGTCCGCTGCGTCTTTGCTGCCACCTCTTTTTGTGCGTCCAAGGAAGGCAAACATCGCAAGCACGGCACCGCCATCCCTCTGGAAGCTCCAGCCGACTGACATCTCCGTCCCCGGAGACAACACCGTTCTCCCTCCAGCAACTGATAAGAACAGACTGGAACACACGTCATTGCGGTACCGCATGTTCCGGTGCAAGTGCGGAGGGTCATTCAAATGAAAGGCAACGCAACGCACCTCCCGCACCAGAACGAACAGTGGGTGCGATTGCACGGTAGTTTGCAATTAAAACACGGACAGGAAACATTTTAGGGGTCCAGTGTGGGCTGCTGTGCTGTGACGCAGCTCCATTCGCATGTGCATTTCTGGTACAGCTCCCTTGCACTCCCTGTAGAGGTGCCGGGAGCCAGAATGTGACGTCACTCCGCTCCAGGCACCTCTATAGGACATGTGAGGGGGTTGTAAGCAATGCACTCCCTTGCAGCCATGGCCCCAGCCCACCCCAAGCTGACACTTGCCACCGGGCAACATATTTTAAATGGCTTTTGGGCACGAGAACTGACAGTGCTGCGCTACGTGTGAGGCGCCTATCACCTAGTGCAGTGGAAGGCATGCGGCGACCCACTGAGCATGTTACCCCCTCGGATGATGAGCGTAACCTTCCATCCACTTTCTGTGTACTCCCCGCCCCCCCAATCACCACCTTGCTGGAGCCTTCTTAATATCCCCGTGTAAGTTCCTGGCTGTGGTCAGAGCTTGCACAGGGTTAGGGATCCACACCACGTGACTGTGTTCAGGTCCTGCAATTGGCTCCCCATCATCATGTTAGGAAGGGGAGCCGGACGCATGCACCCCACAGGTAATTTATACACCTCCAGAAGGCATAGTGGAATGGCAGGAGGGTGCAGTGAACGTGCCTGCGGTCATATAACAGCCAGCCTGTTTCATGGAATCAGACATCCCCACGGGCGGAAATACGGCAAGGTGTGAACCAGACCTTAATGAGGCGATTGCGTGTCTCGGGGGACGCAGGGGCGCACTTTTTTTCTAATCATGTGATTAAACATCCCACATAGTACATGTAAAAAAACAAATGTCAGCAAGTTTCCCTGACCGGCCACTCTCACTATCTACAGAACGGAAGCAGGAAACTTAAACCTTTCCTGGTGTATATAGCTGACCCCGTGAATTGTTCTCGTCTCTGCTCTGATTGGTCGTTGGGAGTTTCTGCCATCGAATACGTCCGTGTTCACAAGCCGCGAGCTCAGTAAACGCGGCGCATCATGCATGTTCATAATGTGCTGCTGTGATTGGGATTGTGCAGCCGGCTTCATGGGAGGGAATGCAGTGACTTGTAGTTCTCCAGGGAAGGGGGGCTGGCGAACTCCAGGCTGTCTGTATCCAGTCTGAAGGTGGAGTGAGTGTAGACATGAAGAGGACGCAGGAAATGGTGCATGTCATATCTCCGTCCTTCCACTGCTGGAACTTTTGTATCGTTAAACGTTGAATAAAATCCAGTGAACGCCATCATGTGTGCTGATTGCTTTCCATTTTTTTTTATGAATAAAGTTTAATCTGCCAATATTTTGCCTTCCCCGGTCCCTTGCCCCCCTCGCTCCATTACCATGATAATGACATTTTTACATACAACCTTTCTGTTTGCATTACATTCCTTATTTTAGACCCAGTGGTGTCATCATTCTGGGCTTCTCTCTACAATGTAGGCAGATCACGGCTGGTGGGAGGGGCCGGCAGGGTGCTGTACATCACTTCCTGAAACCATCACAGCACCCTGCCTCAGTACTCCTGATGCAAGCAGTGGGAGGAGTTATGTAAATATCACACTGCCTTGATGGATGGCTGTCAGACCGCCCACATGTGATGCTGAGCCTCCATGATTGACAGAACTGAAATCCAATGAATGAAAGGGGGCGGGACCAGGGACAGTCAGGCTGGGGAGGAAAGTGCTAGATAATGCTAGGGGTTCTCCAGCCAGGAAATGAGGTGACTCTATCCAACTTGCTGCAGCTTCTAATACACATTGTGAGAAGCTCCCAGTGATGTCAGAGAAAGCCGTTTCAGTCCAGGAGAGGAGCCGGTACAACTGTAGTGACTGCAGCCTCAGGAGTGCAGGTAAGTCCCAGCGCCCTCCCCCCTCCGCCAACTATAACCCTGCGCCCGTGCCCTTACCCCCTTGTCCCGGCCCTGCTGGCAGTATCAATGGGCATTATACTCATACTGAAACATCGTAGAAATAACGGGCACTTGTTTCTTGGGGTTTATCGGCACTTTAAAGAGAAGGTGCCGCCTGCCGAGACTTTTCCGTATCGAGTACAAGTACCGATACTTTGCTTTCGGTACTCGTCGATCCCGATGCTTCCGCTGGCATGGAGCCAGCTTCATTGTGCTTGGCCGGGAAACTGACTTCCCAGCCAGTCAGCATGGAGCCAGCTGCCTGGCCAATCAGTGAGGCCCAGCTACCTGATCACACTGGAAGCTGGCTCCATGTTGCCTTTCCTCTGGCCGGAAGTGCCGACATAGGAGCATTTGGACGAGTACTCACCCAAATACTCGGTATTGGTGCACCCCTAGTATCTACCCGGCACTATAAAAACAGCTGCCCGGGTGGAGCAAGACACAACGCCGCTTTGTTCCGACGTTCAGCATCGACGAAGACGACGCCGCCGCGGCCGCAGTTGTAAAGGTTTGTGGCGCAGCACAGAGAGCAGGTGAACGGGTTAAGCCTCCGCCGCATGCGTTAGAATCAAATATCTGCCCTAGTTAGAGCGAGGAGTGGGAGTCGGAGCGTCTCTGATCTACTTCCCCCTTTCCAGAGTCCCTTTCTACTCCGTCCTAATCACCCGGCGTCAGAGAGACGAATGGAAATTAGCTGCTAATTACCGCTCGTTCGCACATCAAACGCTCCGGCGGAGAGGGGAAAAGTCTGCTGATCAAAAGGAGAAATTCATCGGGGAGACGGGGAATCAGCGAGGATTAGGGCGACACCTGCGATTTTATTACGCTCCATCGTCTTTTTTTTTTCTTTAACTTGTCGCGGAAAGAGACGACGGAGCGTCTGAAAACTTCCTTAATTGCGTTCTCCCCGACGTGAGCCGAGGAGAAGGTTCCGGGAGGAAGGTGAAGTTTGACATTTGTTGATCCCGCCTCTCGTCTTCTCTCTACGAGGGATACACTTTGAAGTTCAGAAACGAGTAACAATGTCGGAATCTGCTCCCCTGTCTGTCAATGTCATTCCAGATGTATCCCCCGCAATCCTTACCGCGTACAGCGACCATACAGTAAATGGTGGCGCTCGCAGCGATGATTATGGATGGCGCCGTGCAATACAAAGTCTTGATACAAATGAAGATCACCGGCACTCGATGAATACTTGTAAATTCGTGTTTGTATTTATTTGAAGAGTTACGCCACGGGAAAAAAAAATCAACGTTTCGGGACCACCCGGGGGTCCCTTCATCAGGGTGTCACCTCTTCAAATAAATACAAGCAAGAATTTATAAAGTATTCATCGAGTGCCGGTGATCTTCATTTGTATCAATGTGACCAATCTGGGTAGTGATGGGTTCCTTTGGTGGCCCATCCCCCCACTCACTTATGCTGCCCTTCCCGCCAATCCGGTTCATCTGTCAGAGCACCGAGTCTTATCCACGTTTGAGCTTCATGTCAATATCAGAGCTTACACCGCCTCTCCTCCCCCATGTGACAGTAAGGACCGCCTCTCCTTTCCCATGTGACAGTAAGGACGGCCTCTCCTCCCCATGTGACAGTAAGGACGGCCTCTCCTCCCCATGTGACAGTAAGGGGGGCCTCTCCTTTACCATGTGACAGTAAGGGGGGCCTCTCCTTTACCATGTGACAGTAAGGACCGCCTCTCCTTTACCATGTGACAATAAGGACTGCCTCTCCTCCCCCATGTAACAGCGTTCATGGATGGCTATTCCACTGGGATGGTGAGGTGGGTAGAAGAATACACGCAGTACGATACCCAAAAATCCTGGATCCATCCCGTTGATGTGACTGGTGAATAGCGTGGTGAAGGTATATCTGAGGGGGGGGAGGGGCGGCTTCTCAAGATAACTTGCCCTTTGACCTGAGATGTCTAATCAGCCATTTTGTTCCTTACTTTCACAGGGTCATAATGACTGTGAATCCCATACAGCTGGCCGCCCCCTAATATTTGAATGTTATATTATAGGGAATCCACACACACACCCACCCACAACATTATGACTACCCACCTAATATTGAGTATAGCCCTGACCCATCGCAGTATGGACTCCACTAGACCTCTGAAGGTCAACATCCTGAACTCATTCCTCAAACCATTCTTGCAGTGTGGCAGGGAACATTATCCTGCTGAAAGAGGCCACTGCCATCAGGGAATACCGTTTCCATGAAGGGGGGTACTTGGCCAGTAACAATGTTTAGGTCGGTGGTCCGTGTCAGAGTGACATCCACATGAATGGCAGGACCCGAGGTTTCCCAGCAGAACATTGCACAAAGCATCACACTGCCTCCACCGGCTTGCCTTCTTCCCATAATGCATCCTGGTGCCATCTCTTCCCCAGGTACGTGACACACCCGGCCATCTACATGATTCATCAGACCAGGCCACCTTCTTCCATTGCTCCGTGGTCCAGTTCTGAAGCTCATGTGCCCGTTGTAGGCACATTTGGCGGTGGACACGGGTCATTATGGGCACCCTGACCGGTCTGCGGCTACACAGCCCCATACACAACAAACATGCGATGCTCTGCGTGTTCAGACACCTTTCTATCAGAACCAACATTCACTTTTCAGCACTTTGATCTACAACAGCTATTGGATCGGACTACACGGGCCAGCCTTCCCTCCCCATGTCTATCAATGGGCCTTGGTCGCCCATGTTCCTGTAAGAGAAAAACTTCCCAATAGAGTCACAGACAGAAATGTTTAACTTTTCTCCACTCCGTCCAAAACTATAAATGCTTCTGGTCGCAGTCATGCATCAAACAGCATCAGCGCCGCTCCAGGGAGATAAAACCGGATGTGGACAGGTCTCGAGTCCTGAACGATGGTCTATACCAGAGATAGGAAAACTTTGTCCCTTCAGCTGTGAATACACCACAAATCCCATCATGCATCTGCCTCCGGGTGTCATGCCTGTGGCTGTCAGAGTCTTACAACGCCTTATGGCAGGGGTAGCAAACCTCCGGCCCTCCAGCTGTGGTGGATCCACAAATCCCATGAGGCATTGCAAGATTCTCACAATCACAGACATGACTCCCGAAGAGAGATGCATCATGGGATTTGTAGTTTCACCACAGCTAGAGGGCCGGAGGTTTGCTACCCCTGCCTTATAGGACTTGTAGTTTTGGCACAATGGAGGGCCTACCTTTGGTCTATACGACATACAAACCCTTATTACTAATGAAAAGCTCATCACAATAAAACTCCCATCAATTGATCATCAATAGAACTGATGACATTTAATGTAACCAAGTATAGAAAAATATTCAACCGATAAAGGCGGACAATAAAAAGGAATATATATGAATGG
>NW_017306456.1:1504522-1505906 GCF_000935625.1 Nanorana parkeri
CTACTCCTTCGGCAGCGGCACCAGCCCCGGGCAGGGCACCTGACCTTCCACCTCGCACATGCACTCCCGCAGGTAGTACTTCTTGGGGCCAAAGTTTGCTGGGTGGGACAGAACCTTCTTGGCTTCCTCCTCGGCTTTTAGGGTTTCCCTGAAGACAGAAAGAAAAGTATAGAATGTAACTTGTATCGGAACCTGAGAGGGAACAATGCCTCTTGTCCAATCATGTGACCATGATCGTGTTTGGCGATTGGTTGCTAGGCACACAGTGGGGGGGGGAGGAGGTCCACATACATTGGTCAGATCAAGCTGATGACTTAAAGAGGAACTTGCATAATATTTAAGGTTAAATAAAAGACACAGGTTCATCAAGTTCAACTTTTGTGTGTCTGTGTGTGTACACGAGTCCCTGTGTGGTTTTAAGAGTAAAAAAGCACAAAGGGGGGCGCCTTTCCTGGTGCAGATATGTTTATTCCAATAAATTCTGAAGTGTCGACGCGTTTCCGGGGGAACGCCCCCTTCATCAGGACGTGCCCCGGAAACGCGTCGACACTTCAGTGATTTACACACAGGACGCACTACACAGATCCTTTTACTGCTCCGGTTTTATTGTTCTGTAGCTTATTACTCTAATCTTGTGAGTACCTGTCAGTTTACTTTTTAAACCTGCTTATTGGAATAAACATATCTGCACCAGGAAAGGCGCCCCTCTTTGTGCTTTTTTTCAGATGTCCCAGTTCCCCTGACTGTATTGGGGCTGCGCCCTGCACATATGCCCAGTACTCCTTCCTTGTGAGGGATAAGGATTGCCCCTGGCGCTTCTAAAGAAAAACTTTTTAGTTTTTAAGAGTACCTGTACCCCTGTATTACCCCATTTAGGTAATAAAATTAAAATTGTGTATAATCCTATGCAGGGATGAATAAACCACCCTGAGTTACATCATCGTGGCCTGGCCAATCAAGATGGCCGGAGAACCTGAACGTGGAAGAAGCCCTCAGTCCTGATGCAAGCAGTGGGCTGGCTCTTGGGAGGAGTTATAAAATCATTAAAATGCATTGATGGGAGGGCATCAGTCTGGATAAGGGGGGGTTCCTAGGGAGGCTGCATTTGCATGTAAGCCACCCTAGGCAACGCCCACATGTGACGCTGAGCCTCCATGATTGAAAGGACAAATCCAAATCAATGGAATTGGCAGGCCAGGGACCATCAAGCAGGGGAGGAGCCCTCTAGTGGTGAGAAAGTAAACTGCCTCCTATGAGGCTTCAGTAGCAGCTCAGAATATCTTACTCAGTCTTCCCCAGGATCTTCTTCACGTGCTGGACAATTTCCGTGTGGGTCTTCCCTTCGATGTCCACAAGAACCTGCTCGCCCTTGTCTGCCGAAAAA
>NW_017306456.1:1505990-1507222 GCF_000935625.1 Nanorana parkeri
AGAGAGAGGGGTCAGAGGGGGCCAAGAGAGAGAGGGGTAAGAGGGGGGGGCGAAGGGAGAGAGAGGGGTAAGAGGGGGCTGGGTGGGAGATAGACTGGTCACAGGGATAGGCAAGAGATAAATCGGGGGCGGGGAATCACAGATAGCCAAGAGAGGTTCATGGGCCCAGGTGTGAGAGGAGAGAGAAAGTGAAGGGGCCACAGGGGGCCAGGCAGGAGTGAGGGGGCCACATAGGTACAGATGAGAAGGTTAGGAGAGAGAGGGTGACAAGTGAGATAGAGGAGCCCAGTAAGAGAGAGGGGGGCCACAATGCACGGTAACCCGAGTGTTCAGCTGCTAAAATACAGACAGACCTATGTTTTTGAAGCATTATGAAGCTCTCCGCAACCTGCACGGACGCATGATGCGTTGTGGTGTGAATGGCCCTTTAAAGCAATGACAGTGAACACATTATTGTTTCAAGTCAGCTCAGAGAGATGACCTCCGATTGGCTGGTATGGACTACAGCCCTTGACATTGCTCCTCGGGAGGAGGAGGAGCCTGTAAGCGTCCTGACTGTGTACACAGAGAACAGTACAATAAGATGAAAGAAGCCATCGCTGTGGATTTTATACTCGCCTAAATAAAACCGCAGGAAGGGCGACGGTGTCATGTTCTTGAAGGTCATTATCTGCACCCAGGGGTTCTTGTACTGGATTTGGGGGATATTGAAGAACACAAAATTCCTGCAAATAACAGACAGAGTTCAGGAAGAGTGTTTGGCTCAGTACACACCAAAGTCCGAGCCTTCAGAACATCGATAACAGACCCGCACCCCATATGAGCTTACACTCGTCCTGCAGCCCCCCCATCTCTACATCCTTTCGGTCAGTCTCACCCGGCCCTCTACAAGCTCATCATGAATCCGCTCTAACCCCGTGTCCCCCTGGTAAGTCTTTCCCACCGGGGCCCTCAATGATTACTCTGACCACCTTGCGATAAGTTTCTGTAACCAGAGCCCCAAATGTTCCTCTCTCATGCACATGGACCACTGTGGACCCCCCTCTCTCTGCCCTCCCCCCCCACACTTTCACTTGACCTCCTCTCTCTCATCCCCCTGTGGCCCACACTCACCTGACACCCAATGGACCCCTTTCTCTTATTCGGCCACTCTCTTTCTCTGATCCCTCAGTGGCCCCCCTCTCTCTCTGCTGACCCACTGTAGTCCCCTCTCTATCCCCCCTTCCCCTTCT
>NW_017306456.1:1507554-1508858 GCF_000935625.1 Nanorana parkeri
ACCCTGACCCCTCTCTCTCTCGCCTGTCACCCTATGACCCCTCTCTCTCCTACCCTGGCCCCCCTCTCTCTCACCTGGCCCCCTGGCCGTGCTCCCCCCTGGTGTTGTAGTTGACAGTCATAACCCGGACGGGCTCCTTGAAGACGACCTCTCCGCTCTGCAGATACTGGATGGTGCGGCGGATCGGGAATCTCCCCTTCATCGGCATCTTCAGGACATCAGCATGGAGCCGCACTGCACGCCGGGAAGTGCCCTCCGCGCGGGGCATGCCGGGAGCCCATCACTGACAGCTGAGCGCGCTGCATGCCGGGATCTGTAGTCACATTGTGTCACCGGGGCTATCACTGGATACAATGTATCGACCGTCAGGGGGTCACGTGTCTGGGATGGGAGGCAGAACAGCCAATGAGGGTGACGGGTCGTGTTTTTCTGAGTATCAGGGTCATCTCACTGGGGAGCTGACTTCTGATTGGTCGCTCGGGGTTCCTGCACCTCTCTGCATGGAGCTGGTTAGAGGCTGATATGTCACCTCTTCTACAATAAGCTAGTTACCTGGCTGTCATGCTTCTCATTTTAGAGTCATAGACCTAGATCTTCCATTGGTCAGTGATTGGTGGGGTCCTCCTGATCAGTTGTATTGATCCCATTGCTCGCACCTCCCTGTATATCTCCTCATTGTACAGCAGGAAAGTGACATAAAGTGTATTCTAGCTTCCCGGGTGCCATGCTGATCCGGCGGCGTCATTCATCGTACTTTTTGATTTGTTGTCAATTCACATAGATATTTACCTACTCAGCGAATCCAGCACTGTCCCATCTGATCCACTGTTAAGGTGGTAGCCAGCTGCTTCTTCCGGTTCAGACAGCCGACCCCCAATGACTCTTCCAGGTTCGGGTAGTTGCCCCCCTCAGTGACTCTTCTGGGTTTAGGCAGCCGACCCCCAATGACTCTTCCCCCAATAACTCTTCCCAGTTTAGACAGCCGACCCCCAATTACTTTTCCGGGTTCAGACAGCCGACCCCCAATGACTCTTCCGGGTTCAGAACCGCAATGACTCTTCCGGGTTCAGACAGCCGACCCCCAATGACTTTTCCGGGTTCAGACAGCCGACCCCCAATGACTCTTCAGGGTTCAGAACCGCAATGACTCTTCCGGGTTCAGACAGCAGACCCCCATTGATAGTGCAGCTCCACCCATTCTGTCCCCCTACTCCAGGGATATGTGATGGGGACATCCACAGAGGCTGCAGAAGCAGGGCATGTCATTCTCGCCTAGGCAGTGAGAATGGCAGCAGGGGGCGGGG
>NW_017306456.1:1509019-1537864 GCF_000935625.1 Nanorana parkeri
GGGGGGGGGGGGGGGGGGGTGTACAAAAAAAAAATGACTCCAAAGCAACTTGAGCAGCTGATGGGAAACAATCCCAGCATGCCCTGCGAAACAGGATGGGATCTGGTATTCCCTAAAGACTGGGGGAACCGCCGACAGCCCCAAAAACAAAAAGTGTCGCTTCAGCGTTTCTGTGGAGAGACGAAGAAACCACCAAATGACTGGAGCACCACTTCTAATACAAGATGTAGTGATGGACCAGCAGATGTGGCTTTTGAGTGGTTCCTTCATTTATAAACAATTCACAGAGACATTCACCCTGTGAACGTTCTTTCTGTGTGAAAAGAGACAAAACAGAATATTCTTGAGATTCAAAAGAAATGTAATACCGCATTATGGCCACTAGATGGCGCAGAGGAGCATAGGAAATCCATACGTCTTACCCATGCTCCTCAGCGCCATCTAGTGGCCACAATTCTGCATTACATTTCAGTCACGCTAAAAAATACATCTAATAACATTCGTTTTGCCTCTATTTGCACAGAACGAACATTCAAGGCGATTCACAGGGTAAATGGCTCTGCAAACTGTTTATAAACAGGCCCCAAAGTGAATGTTCAGCCAAAGCTTTTTGGATTAAAACCCCGTTATGTTTTTACTGCTATCCAGGACTCTTATGGAAAGTTTTTTTTTACACATAATGGGTCTATTCATAAAATAAAAATTGTATATCTTTTCGTCCAGCCTGTACACTCGTTCTGTGCCAGCTGTTGTGAGAATGGGATACAATCAAATGTTCTTAGTGCATTTTCTCTTCTGGTCGAATGTTCTTTGATAGGTTCATTCATATGGGAACAGAGTGAATCGAATAAATATTGGACGCTATATGGAGCTGAGCATCATAAGAAATAAATATATCTTAGTAATGGGATACAATGTTACAATTTAAAAAGCAAATGATCATATTAATGTAACTATCGCTATCCCTGTAGCATCAATGGCTATTATTATTATACAGGATTTATACAGCGCTTTACAATATAAGGAAGACATTACAATCACAATACAATTCAAGACAAGATGGTAAGGAGGGCCCTGCCCCGGAGGGCTTACAATCTAAAAAGGGAGGGGCCAGTGATACATGAGGAGGTAGTTACATTTATATGCTCATTCCCTCCACATTACTATCGTCTATTCATTTCCTGTGATCCTCATCTCCCCCTAGTGGCCACAATGTGCTACTTTCGCCCTTTCACTCTATGAACAAACCTACTAGAGAAGCATGACAATATAAATGTCACCATCGCCATCCCTGTGGTATCAATGGTTACATTCATATGCTCATTCCCTCCAGCGTTCTCTTGAATTATTGCTTGAAACTATCCTGTATTCATTTCCTGTGATCCTCAGCGCCATCCAGTGGCCACAATGTGCTAGTGTTCCCGATTTATTCTGTTCTGTCTATTGAACGACATTCAACCAGAGACAATTCACTAAGAACATTTGCTTTTGCCTCATTCTCACAACAGCTGGTTCACTGGCACAGAAGGAATGTAGCTGCAGATTTGCTGGATGAATAAGCTATGCAATTTTTTTAAGTCATATTTTTTACAGCCCAACACTGACAGCGCTGCATGCCGGGATCTGTAGTCACATTGTGTCCCCGGGGCTGTCACTGGATACAATGTATCGGCCGTCAGGGGGTCACGGTGGTTTCACCGGACCAGAGGTGGAGGGAAGTGTCGGCCGTCAGGGGGTCACGGTGGTTTCCCCAGACCAGTGGTGAGGGGGAAGGGTCATCATTTTAGGGGAGATAAGTGACAAGAAATGATATAAAACATCAATAAAAAGAAAATACTGATGGGGGAGGGAGCAGGAGAAGCAAGAGAGGCGAGCCCGGCGTTCAACCTGAAAGAGACCCGGTCACAGACTTGCAGGTAAAAGCACAGAAAATCAAATGCTTACTTGCAGAACTATATTTTATTGATTCGCAACTTGTTAGGGAATTCGACCGCTTTAGGAAGAGTCAATTCCATAGCGTAGCCCCTCCCCCCTTACACATTATAGCCCTCTTCTCTCCTGGGAGTGTCTAACTATTGTCTGTGCAGGCCCAGCTCCTTCACCCCTCCCTACATAATCATTTCTATAGCTGCCAGGGGAGGAGCGAAGTGGAATACTATAGAGCAGGGGGTGGGCGACTCTGGCCCTCCATGCTGATGTGGAACTACAAGTCCCATGCTGCATTGCATGATTGACAGTTACAGGCACGACTCCCATAGGCAGAGCATGTTGGGATTTGTAGTTAATGCACAGCTTGAGTACCGGATGGCCCACCCCTGCGATAAGGCGTGATGATGACAGCACCAAGTCTGCTGGGGCTTTTGAAATCACATCAAAGATGGCGGCGCCCAGCTCGGTCTCAGGGCTTTTGGGTGTCTACACAAGGGAGGCTCTTAAAGGTACATAACATGAATAAAATACATTTTGTACACATACAATCATATGGGAGTATTGGTGACAGGGTCTCTTTAAAAGCAATTCTTGCCGCCCCCCATCGTCAGTCCGGCTGCATCGCACTGCGCCGATATGAGGCAGCCGTGACACTTCCTCTGCGGATGTTAAAAGTGGAACTGAAGCCAAAACCTTTTTCTGGATAAAATGTTTAAAGCCTCTGTCGTGTTTCCGTGTCCCCGACCTGGAAGCTGGAACAGGAAGTGAAAGCAAATCTCCCAACGGGGACAAGAACAACAACAACGGACACACTTTTCCTCAGTGGCAGGACCTCCATCGGGTCTTGTAAAGTCAGTTTTATATTTACAGGTTCACCATAGAGACTGAAATGTAGAACGATGAAGTGCTTGGGGATTGAAACCGTCAACTCGGCATTCTATGCCGCGAGAGATCGCTTGGCTGCGCCGCTTCTCCAGGAAAGGGTTAAACTCGAGAACGCAAATGTCATTTATCGCAGCTCATCGGTTCTTTGAAGTGACGGCTGCATTCGTTTTCATTTTGTTCTCTCGGTGATCCTGCCAGTAACACACTTCCTGTCCTAGGGTGACAACGCTCAATCACTGCACTGTATAGAGCAGGCCTTCTTAAACTTTTTCCACTGGTGACCCATTTTCGGCCATGGAAATTTTTACGTGACCCCCAATTGGAGCCCAGGCCTCCCCAGCTGCCAGGGCCCCTCACACGAGTTCAGGTCCATACCCCCCTGATAGCTGCCCTGGCCAGGGATTCGGATCGCGACCCCCCATTCACTTGCGTGACCCCACATGGGGTTGCGACCCACACTTTAAGAAACCCTGGTATAGAGGAGCAACTTGTCACCCCAGGACAGGAAGTGTGTTAGGACTACAGAACACTCCCCCCCACCCCTCTCTCTATAACATGGGATAGAAAAACACCTCCCAACATACTTCCCAGACAAGACTGCAGATCACACAGGGCAGCTCTGGATTTCTGGCAGGATCAACAGGTATTTCTCTGCACATTAAACAGATATAACAAAACACTTTAAATGGTATATTTAACAGACCGATAGGTAGTAATAGTTCATAGTTGGGGTACTTTATACTCTTTACAGATACTTAGTTCTAGGAGTATCTAAGTCATCAACCGGGCCATCTCAGATGGGAGCCCAGACCTCTCACACAGCCCTTGGCTCTCCTTGGAGTGCTTCTAAAAAATGTAGAGTTAAAGGGTAATCCCACTTTCACAGGTGAATTTGGGAAAATGGAATTACCCCTCCAATCTGTCCCCCCCTCCCCCGCTATACTTACCTCCGCTGGTGCCGATATACTGTCTGTATTCTGTACACGGCAGCATAACAAGGAGAAGGGGGTCAGATTGGAGGGGTCATTCCATTTTCCCAAACTCACCTGGAAAAGTGGAATTTCCCTTTAAAATATAACAATTATTGTCACATTTGTTACAATTTAATCTGCCGAAATGAAGACGGACAGACAGTGAAAAACACTTCATGTAGCGTCTTAAAGCCCAACAGGACAGTCAGTTTCAATCAATACATTGCGGGGGCATGAAGACAAAAGGTGTTCTGGATCTTATTTTCTTTAAGCAGCCACATTCTGAGTAGAAAAGCCTGTCCCTGCCAGCATGCTGCAGAGTGAGAGCCTTGCTCTGTGTGGAAGCAGTGGTCTCTCCTCAGAGGTCACACACGCCCCCATTTGATGAATCAGCCCAATAGATTTCCAATCAGCTAAGCTTATGTTCCCTGCAGATTGGAGGGCTCTGGCTATGACTCTGGGGAGAAACCCCCTGATTCCAGAGAAGTCACACGGAGTCATTGCTGGAGCTCTCCAATCAGCAAGGAACATGACTGATTCATCACAGGGAGGGGAGTGTTGGGGGGACACTAGGTCTGACTTATCAGAGGGGGGGGAGTGTTGGTGGGACACTAGGTCTGACTTATCAGAGGGTTGGTGGAACACTAGGTCTGACTTATCAGAGGGGGGCATGTTGGATCTCTGCAGAGGCCTCTGCTTCTTCCACACAGGGAACAAGAGTCCTTCTCTGCAGTATGCTGGCCGGGGACAAGCTTTTCTACTCAATTGGTGGAACACTAGGTCTGACTTATCAGAGGGGGGGGGAGTGTTGGTGGGACACTAGGTCTGACTTATCAGAGGGTTGGTGGAACACTAGGTCTGACTTATCAGAGGGGGGCATGTTGGATCTCTGCAGAGGCCTCTGCTTCTTCCACACAGGGAACAAGAGTCCTTCTCTGCAGTATGCTGGCCGGGGACAAGCTTTTCTACTCAGGCTGTGGCTGCTTTCTAAAGATAACATGACTTTGCACTCCTTTTATTATCATGCACCCGGAATGTATTCATTTAAACTAAACATTGAACTGACTTTTAAAAAGAATTTAAAAAAATAAAAACAAAATACAACTTCTATGAATACAACGCCTGAAAGAAAGATCTCTCTACTACCAAAGACCTTTCCAATTGAAGTTAAAAAATAAATAAATACACATATACAATGGTGTGATTTAGAAGGTTCTGGAGCCATTCACTTTCCGTGGTCGGACCTCAATCATCCCACCACCGAAACCTTCCGCCGCCGTGTCAGAGCGAACCAACACTGTGCCCAAAGCTCCCTTCTGACCCCGGCCTGAGGGCTCATTCACGCCATACACATTGATGATTGAGTTCTGGTCTGAATGAGCCCTCGGAGCAGAGTTTAGGGGCGCCCCGAGGCCGGGTGTCACCCAGAGCGGATACACCGAGTGACACCCCGCCGTGACATCATCGTGCATGCGCGACCCATCCAACTGATACCTGCTGGCGGCCATCTTGGTGATGGACTCCGGCAGAGAGAGGAGGGGACTTTCACCCGGCGGAATAAGGTATGTCGCGGGGTCCCCTCCTCTCTCCTGACACTGCCGGGTTCTCAGTCCATGATCGAGTGCCCGACTTCTCAGAGGGGGGTGACACCAAAATGACTGTCAGTCAAGTCATTTTGGTGTCACCCGGGTGCGGGCTGCACCCCCCATGTGACGCCACTGGCAGCGTTAACCCTTTCCTGGAGAACCTCCCTAAAAAGTGCATTAGACAACACAAAGATATTAATAAGTATTACATAAGATGTATCGCTCTGTATAAATGATTTCTCCATAGCTGAATACAACCTGTTTGACCTATTCAGCCAGGTGAAGGCTGCAGCGAGGCAACGGCGGGTATACTGGACAGGAAGTCATCTGCAGGAGAGACCTTCCTTCCCCCTCCTGTGGAAAATGTTCCGTTCTGGTAACCTGACTTATTTCTGTGAACGTTAACAATACGTCTTCCATTCTTCATTGGTACTGAGGTGTATTGCACCTTCATGATGACTCCGATGATTCATGATCGCGGTTGTTCTTTTGTATCTCAATTGTTCCTGATTTTTTTTTTATCCGCTGTGACGTCTGTACCGTACAGGCTCACGGCTTTACGTGGCGGTAAGCAGGAACGCAAGCAGTCGATTTCCCGCCGTCCTGCATTCCGTGATTGTCTGCGGCGCTGCCAGCACAGGTATCTGTGCAAATGAACTCTTCTTGTTTTTTTCCTACCACCGGGCCGGGGTAACGCAAGCTGCTCCGTGCTCTAAGCTGTCGTCGGAAGCTCGCAGGAAAAGTGCTTCGGTCGCAAATTATATACAGAAATAACAAAGCAACGGTAATAAAATAACTCGGTTCCAAACATGGGGGAGGCCTGCAGCTCCTCTGCCGTTTTCCCTTCACCAAAGGGACGTGGGGCTTTTAGCATTTGCTTCCCTTCTCTTGTTTTTCTCGAGGCCGCGTGTGAATCTGCTTTGAGGTTCTGAACGAAGAGTTTGTGAACTGGCGTCTAAGAGCGCAACTCGAAGTTGTAACAATCTGTCCGGCACCGGACCAGCTTTACAGTGCAAGTTCACCTTCTGGATCTCAATAAATGAAAATTAAATTTTGTTCTATATTTTAAAATAACTTACAACCCCCCACATAGTTATACTCACATAATCAGCGATCCCGCAGCGCTCCTGCATGTGCTGCAGCCAGCACTGGAATCCAATGTGCTGCCTGTGTAGTAGGCTAGTGGAAGCCATAACGTCACCCGTCGGTCATGTGACAGTGCCCGGGACCAAGCGATTGGCTGCCAGACCTATGCACTGTCAATGGTAGGAGGTCACACCCCATGTCCAGGAACACTGGGTTTCCTAATCGGCATTAACTAACAGCGGCGCGGGACCAGTGGCAATGCCAGGATAACTGGGACAAGGCGTCTCTTTATAAACACAAAGTCACTTTGCCTTGAATGGGTGACTGCAGAATTGTAAATTGGAGCCCCACAATCTGTTCAATAGTCCGGATACAGCTTTAACCAAAATGGAGTTGGGTGGACAAAAAAAAAAGCCAACACGTTTTGGGGGATTATACACATATGAGGGCTTAATATGGGAAACAGTATGGGGGAATTTATCAAAACTGGAGCAGAGAAAATCTGAAGCAGCTGTGCATGGCAACCAATCAGCTTCTCTCTTTGGGGCCACAGCAATATACAGAGCAACACAGCCGAGAGAACGAAGGGGGAAAAGCAAATATGTTGCGGCGAGTAAACTTTGGGAAGGTGAACTTGCACTTTAAAGCTGGTTACATATTGTTTTATATGGATTATCCTATTGGACTGATACTGGGCAAAGTTTTTATATTTCTGTACTAGCAGGAAGATGAAGCCAAGATAAAAGGGAGGATGCGTAATTGTGAAGAAAACTAACGATTAAAGGAACCCTTTCAGCTTAATACTAAAGTGACAGCTGTGGCGTTTTGTGTTGTATTAAAACAATAAGGTACCTAGAATTCAACTTTGCTTGCTAAAACCCCTCCCCCCCTCAAATGACTTGAAGATTTTTCCTGTCTGCCTGGAGTTCACAGACATGGTTAGTTTAATTTGACTAGGGGTGCTCAAACTTTTGCGTGCGACTAGAAACCCAGTTCTGAAGTCTACTGGTCCTTTAAAGTGAAAGCGCTCTCTTCTGTCTGCAGGAACTGCACCCCCACGGCCTCCGAAAACCTGACATCTGAGATTACATGAGCACGTTGTTCTTTGAGCTGTCAGTTGTGCCGTTATGACTTTTTTTTCCCCTCTCTAAGCTGTACACTTATGTTATTGTGTTGAATAGACTGCTATGCTCTTGCACAGAACATGAAAGTGTAACCTATAGGCGGTCCTACCTGACAGTCTGCTTATGGCTGTTTAAGATGCGGTTCTGTTTGGGCAATGAAATGGGTTACAATTACTGAAATGTCCGACTGAGGCCCTACTAGGCAGCACATATTACTGCTAATCGGGGTGTTTGGACACGTCCTCCCTCCCTCGCGAACGTTAATATGTTATCTCGCTCTCTGGAAGGGTGCGTTGCAAAGTGCTTGGTCTGTACACAAGTGCTATTTCGCTATAAGCTGGTCCCTGTGATCTGCCCGTTGTACTCCGCCGTCTCCATCTTCAGGATGTACGGGATTATACTGTCGATGGGGACGCTGCCGATCAGGCCGGTAAAAAAGAGTTCCTCTGTGATGCTAGAGTTCATAAGTCTCAGAGCCGGGAGCCGCACCAAGATCCGCGCCAGCCTGTGGGGGAGAGTACACATGGGGATTTTAGGGATGGTAGAAGCCGTGAAGAGATAAAGACAACCATTTAGAAACAGTCCACTCTGACATCTAACATTTTTGGAGAAAATAAATTTTAAAAACAGTTTTCTGAGCAAAAATACATTTTGTTTACATTGATAACAATAGAATTCCATACTCACTGTAAAATCCTTTACCTGGAGTCCACTAAGGGACACAAGAAGTCTTTCGGGTTATACTGCCGCCTACAGATAGATTGGACAATGGCAAACAATAAACAGTAGGTTAGCCCAGGATAACCCCTCCTACTACCATCGCGTCTCAGTTTTGTAGCAAAGCAGGACCGCAAAAGGAATGTCTCTAATGGGTTCAAACAGCAGTTTCTGAAGGACAGAGAAAACCAGATTGAGATCCCATGGAGTCACAGGGGAACAAAAATGAGAGACCCCCCCCCTAACAAAGGTTTTAATCAAGAAGTGAGAGGCGAACTGTGTCTAAAACAGAATTAAAAGAGCAGAAACGTGGCACTAGATAGTGTCGAGAGCCAAACGGTAGTCCAGACCCAGGTGCAGGAAGCAGTGGATTTGTCCCACAG
The DNA here is from genome assembly GCF_000935625.1 of Nanorana parkeri. NCBI lineage: Eukaryota > Metazoa > Chordata > Amphibia > Anura > Dicroglossidae > Nanorana > Nanorana parkeri. The sequence goes on from NW_017306456.1 coordinate 1,517,701, forward strand.
AGAAACCTCTAGGGTGGAAGTCCTCAGACTCACACCAAGTAAAGTTTTCCTTATGACCAATGATAGATCTTGTGGGACCTTGGGAAGTCTGTCCGCCAACTGTCTATGCCTGGGATTACATGACAGACAAGGATGGAACAAGAAGTTCCACCCACTACAGGATACAAACTACCTCTTCTGGTTCCTGATGGTTGTTGTACACCATCACCACGGGGTTGTCCAATTGAATCTGGATCAAGTGACCCTCCAGAAGGATAGTTCAATGCTGCAGAGGCAACCAAATTGTCTGAAGCTACAGGATAATAATTGGGAGACCAGACTCCTCTGGCAATCAAGTCCCCTGAACCGATAGAGTACCCTGGAACCTTCCCGAGCCAAGAGGCTGGCACCATCATGAGGACATCACAGACCTGGGAACAACCTGGTCCTCAGCAACGTCTGGGCTAAAAAGTAAAAGTTGGGGAGCAGAGTTTGAAGCTTATCCTGGGGAGGTAAAGTACTTTGGCTTGCGCTATGTCCAGGGCTAGGCCCAGAAACTCCACGCAATGAATTTGTTCCAGTGCTGATTTCTGAAGGTTCAGAATTAATCCGAACTTCTGCAAGGTCTTGACAATCAAAGCTATGTTGTCTGCCAGAACCGGTGCTGACTGTTCAGAGGGCATCAAGGCTGGTACTGGGGCCAGCACCTTGGTGAACAAACAAGGTGCAAAAGAGGCCAAATGGCAGGGCTTGATGTCCTCAGACACCAGGAGATCTCCCTGGTGGAGGAAGGTGATGAGAGACCTAGTGGATTCCATACAGAACATATGAACTTGAATGAAGAATTTCAGAGTTTTCAGCTCTAAGATGGGACCCACTATGGGTCTAGGAACCATAAGCAGGTTGGAGTAAAACTCCTGAAACCATTCTGTCAAAGGAACTAGGGCAATGACAACTTGATCCAAAAGACCAGCCAGGGCTGCCTGGAAATTTGCTTCTCTGTGCAGTACCACAGGAAAGGTTGTAAGTGATAAACTGAGGAGGTGGCTGAGTGAGACTTTAGCTTTTTTTCTCCTGGAAATCACCTTCAGGACCCAGGCACCTGAGATACAGGCTGTCCAAGTGTCCAAAAAGGCTAACAGACATTTGGAAAGTGCATCTTTATGCCCAAGAATATTTGATGGTTTTGCACACTGGGAGCTCCAAGCTTCAAGGATAGACTGGGAACCAGCCTTGGGCTTGGATTTGGAATTTGTGGACATGGAGTAACAAAAAGGACTTTATTTTAACCTCCAGCGAGGAGGCGGCCTTCCCAGACAGCCTTAGGCTTCTCTGGCTTAAGAAGGGTGTTCTTGCTGCCCGTGGCATCCTTGATGATGTCATCCAGAGTAGACCCAAAAAGACATTGTCCCTTAAAATCTATTCAGAGTATTCGCTCCTTGGACGCAAGTTCAGCAGTCTAACACTTTAAACAAAGTGTCCTCTGCTTGTGCACTGACGAGAGACTCATGAAGGAAATTAGACTGCAAACCTCCAACAGCCAGTCACAACTGTAGCTTAGGGCTACAGCCATTTTGTTCCAAAGGTTCTATGACCGAGGCACTGCAATAGTGATCAGATCCCTTTTAATAGGCTTAGACCAGTCAGTGTTTGGCAAATCAAGGTCATAGCAAAAACAGAAGAGCAGGCCCTACCAGCGAGAACAGAACTCTAGAGAGAGCCCCCAACTGCTTATCGGTGGGGTCCTTAAAGACCGGTGAATCTCCCACCAGAATGGTGGTCACTTTGTTAAGATAGGACACTGCTGGATCCACAAAAGGGGCAGAGCACTTTTTAACAAAGTCCTCTTCGAATGTGTATGGGGCTAATAAGGGTTTGAAGGAACATCTTGTGTTTCCAGTCTCCATAAAGGAAAACATGGAACAGCAGGTGCACCAGAAAGGTCCCGGCAGTCTTAGGAGTTCTAAAGGGCCCCAGCAAAATGCAAATGGGCTTTTAACAGTTTTAGAAAGTGAAAAATAAATGTTTAGACTCTTTCATGAGCTCAGGAGTGACTGGTTCTAGTAAGTCAATCAGCGTTTAATCTCTCGGTGAACACTGCTGCGAGGTGAATGTTACCTGTAGGTGTCATCAGGGTATGTTTTCTGAACGTAGTCCTGGAGCTCCATCTGTGCCTTTTCCTGAAACTTTTCAATCTGTGCCGTACTGGACAGTCCTGGGTGATCTGGACAGACAGATCCCACAATACATTACAACATCGTTAGAAAAAGAGAGCAAAAGAGAATAACAAATGTAAAGTATGTATAAATCAAACTTTTTATTGTAGTACAGGTATGGCCTCATTCTTCTGTCTCCTCCTATAAGTATCTGATCAGTAAGCATCAGTAGCACATGAACTGACTGGCTCCTTGTGCAGAATTTTCATCTCACACTCCAGAGAAAGATCACATCATAGTAATCCTCAGGCCCCATTCACACTAAGCGATTTCTTGCGCGATTTCCGCCGCGATATCTCGCATTTTTGCAGCGCGATATCGCGAGAAGTCGCCGGCTAATGCTACTCAATGGAGCTGTCTTAGCTCCATGTCACGCGTCGCGGTCGCAAGTCGCTTCTACAGATTTTTTCTGCGGATTTTGCGCGATTTTGCTTTTTTCTAATGGAGCCCTACGGAGAAGGTCGCGCTACCGTCGCTGGATCGTCACTGGAACGTCGCCCCGAAAGTCGCTTAGTGTGAATGGGCTGTAATTGTTCACGCACTTCCTGTTATGGGGTAACATCTCCTGCATTGTAACCCTGTCACACTGGCTTCCAATGGAGACTACAAGTGGTCATCACACAGGCATGGTGCACTATCACTAGCATCAGGAAACCTGCCCTAAGAAATGCCCTGAGGCCTTTGCTGGAGTGTATCTAGACAGGAAGTGGCTGCAAAGAGGCTGCATGGTTGCAACAACACATTACAGCGCACGTGCAAAGTCCACACCAACAAGCACGCACTGTACGCACCATAACAAGTCCCCACTGGTGTGAACAGGCCCCCAAGCTCAGAAAAAAGAGCAACTCAGGAGGCTGGAATGTGACAGGAGTTAAGCAGAGCCTCTAACCTGGACTGAAGAGGACCACAGCCTTCAGGTAAGCGTATTCGTAGCCATCGATGTCCAGTTTGGCCATGCTGTTACAGAACTCTTGCAGCTTCCATATGTGCTCCATTACCTGCTTTATCCGGTCACCGGACAGCTTGTCTGTAAAATAGAAAGCAGTAGCAGATCGTCACATAATTATCGTGTTCAACATCAGCAAAAAAAAGTTTTTATACTTGGATAACGTCTAAGGACAAGGGGACACTAGAGTCTGGTGAAAAGAAGGTTTAACGTCAGCTTGTGGAAAGACGTCATCACAGTGAAAATGTGGAATAGACTCCTTCAGATCAGGCATGAATTCCAGAGGTAGATGCAGGATAGGATTTGTAGTTTCACCAAAGCTGGGAGGGCCACGTTTTGCTTACCCCTTCCCTAAAAGGAAGACTCAACAAATCCTATTATGCAATTCAGTGGTGAAATATGCTACATCAAACATCTACAAGAGTCAGTACCTTCCTGTATGCTGTTCTGTAGATGGTTAACAATGGCGGCCAGGATGGTGGAGAGGCTCATCACTTGTGAACACTGTGCAAGACCGAGCGTGAACAGTTCATTCCAGCAGGCACGCACCAGAGTGGTGTTACAATCCTGCCTGGAAAGGTACACGGAATAGTTGGATTAGACATGAAATCCCTGCTGACGTCCTTTCACACATGAAGGGGTACTTGGTGCGAGTCTTGCTCCCAGTAATTATGAATATGGACAATGCTAAGTCAACATAGCAAGGGAAACCTAAACTTAAATGAACATGAGGCCGTGAACTGCTCTGACACAACCACAGACCTCTTACTATGAGCCAAAGAGGTGACAATCAGACTTGCTTACCCCAAGGCCTGGAAGGCAGGAATGGACCGAGCCCAGTGCATGGAAAGGAAAAGCAAGCGGGAAGCTGACTCACAAATATAATGTACGTTCAGATACTCCGGCATCGGGCTGGGCATAGTTAGCTGCAACAAAACGGGAAGAAAGATGCAGATCACATAAAACCTTATGCGGTCTCAATATTAGAAATCATGTGTGATTGTGGGGTATCACCACCTACCTTAAATGTGACATGTGTGTCTGACAAAAGGGGCCCTTCCACCTCCAGGATAGGTGTGGCCTGATCCCGGCTAATGACATGAATGTTCCCTCCGGCTGTTGGGTCCGACCCATCTGCTTCTGCCTGGTTCTGTCCGCCGGCTGACTCTGATGTGTTAAGTGCTTTTGCTAATGTGTCAAAAGCCCTACAAGAGTCAGTGGACTAATCTTAATGCATGATATAGAAAAGTGAAGTGTCTGCACAGATACATTATGAGTGCTACATGATAAGAAAAACTAATTTCAGAAGTTGTCACTTTGGACTCACAGGTGAAAATGTGACACCATTCTGCACCGCCCCCACCCCTTCAGTCTTCTATCTGACCTCCGTCCTCCCCATCAGTCTTATATCTGACCTCCGGCCTTCCCTTCAGTCTTCTATTGACCTCCGTCCTCCCCTTCAGTCTTCTATCTGACCTCAATCCTTCCTTTCAGTCTTATATCTGACCTCAATCCTTCCCTTCAGTCTTCTATCTGACCTCCGTCCTCCCCTTCAGTCTTATATCTGACCTCCGTCCTTCCCTTCAGTCTTTTATCTGACCTCCGTCCTCCCCATCAGTCTTATATCTGACCTCAATCCTTCCCTTCAGTCTTATATCTGACCTCAATCCTCCCCTTCAGTCTTATATCTGACCTCCGGCCTTCCCTTCAGTCTTGCACCATTGTACCAGCTCCTCTCCTGGACTGAAATTCTTTACTCCGATTTCACTGCATACTGTGCAGCGAGTCCAATAGAGCCTGTCTCAATTCCTGGCTGGAGGACATTAAGCATCATGTAGCTCTTCCCTCCCCCAGCCTGACTGTTCCTGTCCCACCCCTTTCATTCATTGCAATTCAGTTCTTTCAATCATGGAGGCTCAGAATTACATGTGGGTATTACCTAGGGTGCATGAAAAGGAAAGGAAGGAGCGCAACTGACTGGCGCATTCTATGTAGAAGGGAAAATGATCAGTGAGTGGGAATTTTTTCGCACTCACTGATCATTTTCTCTTCCACATAGAATGCGCCAGTCAGTTGCGTTCCTTCCTTTCCTTTTCATGTTCATATTATGCAGTTAGACACCTCGGTCCAACAACAAAAGGAGCTGCACACCGGCCTCAACATACTCAACCCCCCCACTAAGTGTGCGCTAACCAATCAGTCTCAATTTCTAATTACCTAGGGTGCGTCTGTCTAGGAACGCCCACTCCTCAAGACTGACGTCCACCCATAAAGACATTTTGATATTTGCTTAACTACTCCCAAGAGCCAGCCCACTGCTTGTATCAGGGCTGAGGGCGTCTTCCACATTTGGGTTATTCAGCCATCTTAGTTGGCCAGGCCAGGATGATGTATCTCATGGGTGAGTACTGAGGGCAGGATGTTGTGATGTCTTCGGGAAGCTATGTAAAGCATCCTGCTGGTCCCTCCCCCAGCCATAATCTGACTGCATTACATACAGAAGCCCAGAGACCCAATGATGATATCACTGGGTCTAACATAAGGTATGAAAGGAAAATGAAAAGGTTTTATTTCATAATGTCATTCGCATTTTGATGAAGGGGGAGGGAGGAACCAGGGAAGGCATAATATAAGCAGGGACAATGCACTAAAGGGCAGTAATATAAAATGTACATGACTCAGGCCAGTGACAACAGTAGAACAGCTGAAAAGCCAAACTTGACCTTTCACAGCCATGTCAGGGGCAGAAGAAGATGTCCTCGCCATAATTCCAGTAAGCAGTGAACACCAATAAGGTGACTGAACCCTGCCCAGCAAATATACAGATAAACCTGTTTTGGGTGGACCTTTGGGTGGTTAATATTGGCCATTTGCCTATAAACTGCTTTACAACAATTCACACTCTCCACACACTAATCATACTCGTTACCCTCAATCTTCAACCACTCACCGCGTGATCTCACTTGAGAATTGGTCCTCTGGTTGGGTATCCGAAGTGTCCCCTTTGTTTGCCGACTCCGTGAGATTGGCGAGTGATGTGACGACATTTGCTAAAGTTCCCAGTCCACTCTGACTGGCTTCTGTCTGGGGATTTAGAAAACATACATTTATTCTCAGTTTTCGGTAGAGGAGGGACTCTGCTTTTCAGCCGAGCTACTGTTGCCTCTGGTCTGAGTTCTTCATATATTCCTAAGGTTGGTACAATGTAGAAAGCAAGACAGAAAAATATTGCATCACATGCCTTGTAATGCAACTGCTTGTAGGAATATATGGAGTACTCACTAATAGTGGGACAGGCTCACGGTAACACACACATGCATGGGGTGTCAGAATTTGAAGAACAGAAGGGTTAAAACGACATCTGGGTTTTAACTACAACCCCGTGTCCTGCAAGTCCCCATTCACACCAGGGCATTTGTAGCTCATATAGTTCAGCACAGAAAAGCTCAGCACGGAAAAGCTCTGCACAAACCTGTGAAGTATGCTCTTCTTTTTAGGGAGATCAGCGCGATATGACCCTTTTTCCTATTCCTAATCGCGCTGATCTGCCCAAAAAAGAAGCTCATGTACCCTTTTCCAGCGACCGGCTTTTTTTCTCAGCACGATGCTGTGCTGAAACATGAACGGGGACTATAGAAATCAAAAGGATTTCTTGTGCGGAGCTTTTCCGTGCTGAAAGAACTACAAACACCCTGGTGTGAACGGGGACAGATTTCCTTTTACTTCCTGTTTAGACAGGAAGTGACAGAAGATTTGAAACAGCAACACAGGCAGAAATATAAATGTATTTTTCAAATTGTTTTCCCATTTGTCAGCCTATAATAATGATTATAACTGAGCTCACCTTGGAGTCTGCAGACAGAACCACAGTGCCGTCCTCTCTTATGAGCGGCTGCTGAATATTGACCAGCATACCCGGATCGAGAAGTCCCGATTGTCTAAACACAGAAAAGTGTATATTACTTTAATGGTCATATCACAGACAGGTGCCCAGTCAATAAAGCAGCCACACAGCAATTACCGAACTAAGTGCCCCAACCTGAACAACCAATCAGAGTTCAGTTTATTTCTGATTGCTGCTTACCTAATTTCATGGTCTATTAAGAGTTATATTAAAGGAGAACTATGAGATGAGTGATTTCCACTCACCTCATAGTTCTAGCCGACCTGTGACAATAAGACTGTCACAGGTCGGCTCAGTAGATCGGGATGTGAGCGAACACATACCGGCGTTCGCTCACTTCTCGATCCTGTCACGGCTCTCTGCCGTGACAGGGGAGGGGCTGGATTCCCCTCTCCCCGCTCCGATCCGCCAGCGCTGACTGGCGGAACGGACGGGGGAGGGTGCGGGTACAGCTGGCTCTGCCTCTAGATAGGCAGAGCCAGCTGTCACTCACGCAGCTGGGCGGATCCCGTCGTCTAAGTCGGGATCCGCTCCGGCTGCGGCGTCTCAGTATATAGGGAGCTGTAGCTCGCGGTATACTGAGCTTAGGGTGATTGGAGGACGCTAGTTTGTGTCCTCCCGTTACCCTAAGGAGAACTATGGGGAAAAACACTGACCCCATAGTTCTCCTTTAAGTAACAAAAACATTATTACAAAGCAAGAGGTTTTTATACTTTTCACAACGAATGCGGTCAAGAAGTGCAGTCATCCTTCAAAAATAGATCCCTTTTACATCATTTAAAGTGGACTTTTACCGATAACTTTAAAATAACAACAAACACATCTTTAGAAATGTTTAGTAATGACAATCTACACACACATACTTCTAGATGATTGCCGGCTTTGCATTCCTTTTCTCTTTTCTTCTAAAAGTGGCCATGTTTACTAAGCGCAGATTACTTGCTCTCCTTTTACTTCCTGGATTTCTGGCACATGTGACTAGGACATGTGACCGTGCACATGATCTCAGGGGAGGAAAATGCCTTTCCCTGAGATCTCATGAGCTTACAGATGAGATTTCCCAGCAATCCTCTGCTGATGACAAGGCAATCCCAGTGCGCATTGCTTTGCCAAACTGAAGTAATTTTGCACTTTCAAAGCAGGAAGTGAATGCTCTGCAAGTGTAAGTATTTCACAATCACCTGACATGTCTATGTTATTATTAATCATCATACATAGAGGGATGCAATGGTAGAATCTGATTTTTGAATGTAAAGCTCCGCTTTAACAATTAAAGAGATTGGGCAAAGTGACAGTGTCTGTAGATCAGGGGTAGCAAACCTCCAGCCCCCGAGCTGTGGTGGAACTACAAATCCCATGAGGCATTGCAAGATTCTCACAGACATGACTCCCGAAGAGAGATGCATCATGGGATTTGTAGTTTCACCACACCTGGAGGGCCGGAGGTTTGTTAACTCTGCTGTAGATAGTGCCCCCCATCCCAGGCATTTATACTTACCCAGCCACACAGGTCTCACTAACAGAGAGGTTGCTTTTCCATATGACAGTATTGGGCCTGAGAGGCCAAACGCCAGACTTTAACATGGTCATGATCTAGGGGTGGGCAGAGGGATGAAACATCTGTAAAAGCAGCAAGGTAGCGTGGCTGGGCAATTATAAAAAGCTGGGGGCGGGGGTGTCCTGCAGACAATGTCACTTAGCTGTGATTGGGCAAAGTGACAATGTCTTTAGAAGTATTTTGGGTACAGAGATGCAATAAATAAAAAAACCTCTGAAAAGTGGGCAATATGAAGCCCTCTTATGATAAACAAGCTCCAGTATGCTCTGTGAGCACAGATGATTACCACTTCAATCACCTTATTGACAGATATCGTGAACCAGATACAAACAGCAATCAATTCACATAGCGCTGAGTCTAACCTCCCACCATCTTTGTCGGAGACGAATGTTGGCGTCGCTATGAGAGGACTCCGCAGGTCCTTCCGGATGTAGATCTTTTCTGTTGATGCCGCGCAGTTGGATGGCTTCTCCCGATGAATGTCAAATGGTTTCCGCTCACTTTGCACCGCTGCAACAGACCAACATTGTGGTTTAGAGTTTCTGCAAAAACACACCACTTTCTTTTGAAAAACAGCAGGAAAAGTGGGGATTGCACTTATCAACTTTACGTTCTGGCCTGGAGATGGTGTGAACAAGCCCTCAGACTGACGCAATGCTGGGAGGAGGTGGCAAGGGGAGCTGAGCGGCTGAGTCACTACAGGGATACTAGACTGGGGTGAGCCGAGCTGCTCAGTCACTACTGGGCTGCTGATTCGTTGCTGGTGGCTTCATAACCTTTCCCTAATCTATCTAAGATTAAAAACAAACTTTTAGGCATTAGATACACTTTAAATTTTAAGACCTGCCCTCCTATTGTAGAGATTTTACTGTTGACTCATAAAAGCACAACACAACACTATCACAGACACACACCTCTGATGTGATTTTCGGACACAACAGATTTCAGATTTCTTATGGGGACATATAGAACACATGCTGTTCTTAGATCAAGAAAGCGTTTGCACAAACAAGACCAATTGTACTGTCCTGAAATAGAATAGGAAAAAAGACACCTTTGTGGTATATGTTGTGTGTACTTTAAACCATTTCCTAAGAAAGTACATTCCCATTGTTTTGAATGAGCTCTTGTCAAACTCTGAACCCAAGCTTAATTGCAGATGTGTCAATAACGATCAACAGTCTGACCTATTGACATATTTAACTCATGGCATCTATAATACTGTGCTGCCATTGGGCAGAAATTATTCCCCCATAGAAACTGACATAGGAAGGAAATTGAAAGCTTTGCCCATGTGGGAATAGCTTTTCAAGATACAAAGACTAACAGAGAGAGAGGGAGAGAGGGAGGAAGAGAGACTGCCAAGATCAAGAACCCTTTTTCCTACAAACGCTTAATGCCCAAAGTCTTGTTTGAAAAAGAAATCATGAACCGCCTATAACGGAAGCCAGCTAATCTTTAGTGTATAACCATTTACACACAGACTCTTGTATTTGCTAGGAAAGAGCAGATAGTATGTATGCATTATTTATAGAACTCTGTATGTCTTGTATTGTTCTTCTGTAACTGTGAATAGTTTGTATGTGCAGCATTCTAGTTTAGTAAAAACACATTAATATACTACTGGGTTGGTTTCCTTGCTTTAATGCAAAGAATTAAAGTGACATTAAAGTCACATCCCCCCCCCACACCTAATGCTGCTTTAAGAACTTACCTTAAAGGATGCCTCTTGATCCGATCATCATCTTCTTTCCTGTAGTTTTCAGGAGTCCCTCCAGCGCTAGTGCCGGTCTCTGATCCAGCGCAGACTCTTTGGGTCCCATGGTGTCTGTCCGCGTGCACGCTGCTGGCTGAGTGCATTGACTTACACTGTGTCTCTCCTCTTCTCCCGGCCCAAGATCTCTACTGCGCATGCGCCCGCCCCATGATCCTTCACGGCCGCACGAGAATCTTCAGATCTTTGGACGGGAACGTGCGGCGGAGACACATGTAAGTTTTTACCTATTTGGTAACTTCCTTTCCTTTTTTTTTTAAATTGTTTTTGCATATATCTACTGCTTGCTAGTAGTGTTGGGCTCGGGCGTGTTCGCAAGTGCCTCGTGCCGAGCCCGCCAGGAAGCTGTCAGCGTGCAGGGCCAATCACAGGCACTGAGACATGTTCCCGGTCCGCAGCTGCAGAGATCGGGAAATGTCTCAGTGCCTGTGATTGGCCCTGCGCGCTGACAGCTTCCCGGCGGGCTCAGCACGAGTCGCTTGCGAACACGCCCGAGCCCATCACTGCTTGCTAGCAGTAGATATATGCAAAAAAAACCAAGGTTTAATTGTACTTTAATACAAAAAGAAAGAAAAACCCAGCCACAGTTCTAGTGGATTTCCATTTTTGAGCAGTCGATCAAATAAAATGGTTACTGGTCAACAAAAAGCCAAAGAAGATGAAAAAAAAAGATGGCAGCGGTGGTGACAGATTGCACAGAATGGTTATTGCTGGAAAAGGGGAAACTCAGCAGCAAGTCTGCACATGGCCAGTGCTCCCCCTCACCCCACACACACACTTAGCTCAGTATAGTATAGAATTGATCTTACAGCTCCTGACTTGTTCGTCGCCCACTCGTTTGACATCATAAATATACAATTCGCACCAGATATTAGTGTTTATTTCACATAAACAGTGTTGTGTCACTTGCTTTAATAAAAAATTGAACAGATATCCCTGGGGCGAATGGATGGCACATTTATTACGCATTTCTAGGCATGACTTCACATCAGTGGAAATAATCACTCCTCTCACTCTGAATATGGAACTTACTAGCAAAAACAAATTGAGGTTTGTTTAAAATTATGCTTTTCTGCTTGGGAAAAAAGTATGTCCACTTTAAAGCATAATTAGGCAGATTAGTAGCACAGAACTCAGGATGTGCAGAGGCAGAATATCGCAGAGCATATACCGTACATAGCAGGCATGGAGTAAAATGCGTCACACATTCTGCCTTGGCAAGAAGTCCACCTCCAAGATATTATGAACAGATCCCATGAGTTGATTTAGATACACACTTTATTTTCTAATGGCCTTGGACTTTTTGTATCTTTGACCCGTTAAAGAATGATACAGTATCACAGATACATTTAAGCTCGGTCTCATTCACACTCGCGCGCATATACGCGCGTACGTGCGTATTGTACCATATGCAAATAAATGGCTCCATACACATAGCCGCGTATGGAGCAGTATATTTGCGTAGCGTAAAAATGCGCAAAAACAGAATGGAACCGAGATGCGTCCGGGCAGCGTATTTCTGAGTATTCATCCGGCAATGAAGAGACGCCACAGGAGCAGAAGAGTGTTCTGCTTGGTTAGGTGTCCTGTCAATGATGAACTGTCACCACTGAAAGGATTGCTGGTATTACATAAGCCTTAAAGGGATGGAGCTAAAAGCAAAGACTTCACTGAATGGTAGGCGGCCTTACTGAGGCTGCTGCGGGCTGCTGCATGCATGACTGGCAGTTGGCATCAAATTAAGGTGATTTCGGCAGGCGGTCTGTTAATTTTCATATACAGATTACCAACATCTAAAAGTAGTGGGAGTGACTGGAAGGGCAAAGCATGATGAAAAGAAGATAGGTCATTTAAAGCAAACTTTAAACCAAAGAAAACATTTTTATGAATAGACAAGGAGGGAAAAAAAATGTAAACTCTGACCCTTAAACTCACATTCCATTTTCATGCCCATTTCTAGACATTTTTTGAGGCGACAAAACTGGCATCGGTTCCGGTGGTGTTTGTTGATGACGCAGTCCTGGCTGCTGCGACAGCTGTACGTCAGGGTCTTGCGAACGCTTCTCTTAAAGAAGCCCTTGCATCCTTCGCAGCTGACGGCCCCATAGTGGCGACCTGAGGAGGGGGGGGAAATGGCACACTGTGAAGGAAGGGTCTGCAATCTCAACAGAAATGGTTTGTTCAATCGTTTTGAGAATACCTGTTGCCGGTAGGAAGGAAGACATAATGTAAGCTTATGAGATATTGGCCAGATCACTGCCATTAACCTAAACCAACAACTGTTAAAAGCTGATCTACAAACTTGCAGCCCCCAAAACAATAAAGCTGAAAGCAATATACACATAATGTATAGTACACCCCTCCCCCCCCTTCTTTCCCGATCAGGTGCTGCTTTAAGGGAGGAGGTTTATGTTTGCTAGAAATAGGCTTTAAAGATGATCTCCAGCTTTAAGAAAAAAATGTCCCTAACACCTATAAAGTTTAAAGAATACAGTGTTTGCTGCAATACCAACCTTCCCTATGGTTCGGCCCCCCCTAGACAGTCTGCTAGATATCGATGCTTCCTACAGCCCCCTTAAAATGACTAAATAATACTTCTCTTTACTAGATCTATTATAACAGCGAGAGATAAGAGACATATCTACTATATGTAAACCCAAATCACTGAATCTCATTTTAAAATCTTAATATTATTCCAAAAGTCATTTTAATATTTTAAAATTTGCAACATTCATCAAAATAATTCCTGGTGATCAAACCATGAAGGTCCTTGTTCAAGCACTTCCTGTTCTAGGGCAACAATGCTTTTTCCTTGTCTCTCACTTGTGCTGTTGCATTGCCACCCTGTCACATGAGCTACCAGTAGAGGCCACAAGTGACCGCGCTAATGCAAATTGTGCAGGTATGGCCACCGTTGTCACCATCAAGAAACCAGTCCTGTGAAATACCATGCAGATATCGCTACAGTGCATATAGACCAGATGTGAATTCAAAGAGACCGCAGAAGACCAGCAGCACTGAGATGCCACAAAACATGTAAAAAAAGAATTAAAAAAAAAAATGGAAATTTACATATACGGTATATACATATACTGTATATATACACATATATACATACATATAGCCATGTGACTGTATTTTTCAAATTTCATTGGTCTCAACTGAAAAGAAGGACACTTATCCTGGTGCTTTAGTTTTGCAAATAGAGTTTACAGTCAGTGTTATATACAGACATTCCTCGGTTACCGACTTACCTGCTTTGCGACCACTCGCACTTACGACGGACCGCCGATCTTCACTGCGGGTCCCGGTAAGTATTTTCATTGCCCGATGTACAGTACACTGTTCGGTACTGTACATCTGCAACGCTATACAGTACTGTACTAATGCAGTACAGTACTGTATAGAGTTCCTCACTTAACGACCAATTCGTTTAACGATCTGGTCGTAGGAACGGAACTCGGTCGTTAAGTGAGGAATACCTGTATAGCAAACTATAATTAATTCAAACAGGCTTCACATCTACTTTAAATTCTGAACCCATAGGAACACATTCTCTGTGAAGTTCCATTCATGTATTAGATCAATGGTGGTTACTTGATTTAGGGGACCTCAAGTGCAGCCCTTGACATCACCAAAGGGTAGCACAGAATATTCAATGAATGTAATGCTGCAGAAAGCTGTCAGAGACTGCTTATATGCAGCAGGAGGTGATCAGAGTCTGCAGACATACTACCGTAGAGATGGTCAGTGACTGCAGACATACTACAAGAGATGGTCAGTGACCATGCATGACCAAACATGTTATAGGAGTTGTTGGAGACTGGAGATGTGCTTCAGGAGACATGTTACATGAGTCTGCTAGATATACACTCAGTGGCCGGATTATTATGACCACCCCATCAGTACTTCGTTGGGCCGCCTCGTGACTCCACGAGATGATGAAAGGTGATGCGAGGAATCTGACACTGCACTGTTACCCTTCTGTTGTCTTGTACCAGTCTTGCCCCTCCCCCGTTCTGCCCTAACATTGACTAGTCGCTGGCGGCCACAATTCGCACGTTCAGACCCAGATTTTCGGCTGACATTCCGGTCTTTAAACACTTTAACAACAGCTGCTCTTGAACATTTAACAAATTCTGCTGTTTTGCTGATACTCAACTGATACGCCAACAATCATCCCACATTCAAAGGCTGTTACATCGCGTTGTTTACAAGTATTTTCAGAAAAAAAATCACTTCTACTGTCGTGGTAAACAACCCGCTCCCCTATTTATAATGGTCTGGCTCTCTAGCAACTTCAGAGCGACATTATAGCTAATTTGCCTACAAACGTCAGGTGGTCATAATAATCCAGCCACTCAGTTTAGATGCTCCCTACAGCCCCCATAAAATAACTTACTAATACTTCTCTTCACTAGATCCATTATAAAAACAGAGTGAGATAGGGGACAGCAAAGAAAAAAAGTGAGATAGTGTGAAAGAAATAAACCAACTGTAGTTCACTCTAACATGGTTATTCACAAAAGGGTGAAGAAATTGGAGAAGTTGGAGAAGTGAATAATCTAGGCCAACATAGCTGATTTGGAACAATTCTCCAGCTATGTTGTCCTAGATTGTTCGCTTCTTCTGCCTTCTCCACACTCTTTACTCTGTGGTGAATAGCCCTGTAAATCTTTTCCTTTACTACGTTCAGTAAGCACCTTGATAAGGAAAACACAGACTATTGTATGAAAAGGCCCAGAGGGTCGCTCAATAACTGCTGCAGGTTGGGTATCATGGTACTAAATGACCGACGAACAACATAATTCTCAACGCACCTGACGCTTTGTCCCCGCACACTACGCAGTATTCGATAATCTGAGGCCGCTGCACTTCCGTTTTCCCCAGAAGTCTCTCCACAGAAGCTGCATCCGTAACTATCTGCGGGAAAGCAGACAAGAAGTGTGAAATGAAGCATGACCAGGCAACGACATAACTGGGAAGATAACCACACTGCATTCAGGGTAGAATCCTTCTGTCAGCTACTCCAAAATTTGTATTATAAGATGAACCTATTAATATTGCAACCGCATCATCTGATAAGTATCAGCTTTACGTAGTTAGCTGCAAACCAGTGAAAACGTCTTTGTTCGTAACATGGTAAAAAGGAGTAAGGTGTGCAAAGTCTTATTTTATTCAGAAAGAAGCCACATCCTGAGTAGAAAAGCCTGTCCCCTGCCAGCATGCTGCATAGATGGACCCTTGCACTCGGTGTGGAAGCAGAGGTCTGACACCCCCCCTTACGGAAACAGAGCTAGAGTTCTCCAAACAGTGAAAAGATTGAGCTTTGCAGATTGCAGAGCTGAGGTTTGAATCAGTATGGGGGCATGCCAGACCTCTGCTTTCACATAGGGAGCAAGGGTGCGTCTTCGCAGCATGCTGGCAGGGGACAGTTCTTTCTGCTCAGGCTGTGGCTGCTTTAGAAAGAAAACAAATTGTAAGACTTAGCAGATCTTTGGTTTATATGCAGCTGCAATGTATTTCACAGATTTAAACTAAAAGGTACCAATGGCCTTTAATTAGGTCAGTGAAAATGACAGAAGAGCAGGACATCCTCTCACCTGAATCCTACCCGGCACAATGTTTTCTGTTGTGAAGATAAGCTGCTTGGCATTGGCAGATTCTGGGGAGGCTAATATCACCTTCCCTGCTCCAGATCCATCCGGACTGGCCAAGATGAACTGCTGCTTGGGTGACACCGAGGAGTCTACGGCTGTTACAATTTGGATCTTCTGTCCCGTCTGCTGATCTGTTACAATCTGTGAAGACAATGGATCATGTATCTAATATCTGGCTACCTCCTGATCCTCCTAATGAGGAATGAAGATAGAAAGAATGATTAGGTCATGTCAGTGCCTTCTTGCCACTCGTGTTTCAGGTGCCATTTTCAAATGGCGCTTGGACAGCAGCGCCATTTGAAGAGCTCCCCAAGGCAGGTGCCAGAGACAGAAATCGCAGACACTTCCTGCATCAAAAAACAAAGTCACCACCTGTACTTCGGGCAGTGTTATGATCTGGGGATTAGAGCTGCAGCTAACGATTATTTTAAAAATCGATTAGTTAGCCGATTATTATGTTCGATTAATCGGATAAAAAATAAAATGTAAAAAAAATGGCTCCAGTGATGGGACTACTAGTTTGTATTGAGATTGCAGTCCATCACAGGAGCAAGCGTGGAGTGGTGGAAAGATATAAAAAAAAAAAGTGTGGTGTGCAATATAGTGAAATGAAAAGTGTAAAATTATACAGCAATTAATGCAGAATGCACAGGTCGGCTATAGAGGACTACAAAACCCAGCAATTGCACATTATACAGCACAATGCAGAATACCGACAGCTATAATGTACTATTGCTGGGTTTTGTAGTCCTCTATGGCTGGTGGTATTCTGCATTGCGCTGAATAATGTACTATTGCTGGGTTTTGTAGTCCTGTTGTGGATGTGGGTGGGGAGCGTGAGGCGGGGAGGAGGTGCAGCGTGTGGAGCGTGGATGCGGCCGGGCGGGTCTGGCAGTGGCAAGCGTGAGGTGGGGAGGAGGTGTGGCGCGCAGCATGTGTGGAGCCGTGAACAGTGCCAACCAATCGGAAGCTGATTAATCGATGATTGAAAAAGTTGACAACTTTTTCAATCATCGATTATAATTGATTATGTCGATTAGTTGTTGCAGCCCTACTGGGGATACTTCAGTTGGTCAGGTCTAGGGTTCAGCAACATTACATCCTCAAAAAATGAGGTCAGCTGCCGAACAGAATATACTGAATGATCAGGTTTTTCCATCAATGGATTTTTCCTTTCTGATGGCACATTGGGCATATTCCAAGATGACAATGCCAGGATTCATCGGGCTCAGATTGTGAGAGTGGTTAAGGGCGCATGAGACATCATTGTCACACAGGGATTGGCCACCACAGAGTCCAGACCTTAACCCCATTTGGGATGTGCTGGAAAAGACTTTACGCAGTGGTCTGACTCTCCCTTCATCACTACAAGATCTTGTTGAAAGATCAGTGCAATTCTGGGCGTAAATAAATGTTGTGACATTGCATATGATTATGGAAGTGATGTCACGGCGAATGCTAAAGGCGGTCCAACGAAATACTGTGACTTTCTTTTTGGCCAGGCCGTGTAGATGAAAAAGGGGGAAGATCAGTATTGTGGTTTATATAGATAAAACAGTGAAACATAATTTGTTGGCATGTTATAATACCTGGATACGCTGAGGAGTGGAGACGGCTGAGTCTGTAGAGATTATCTGGATACGCTGGGAGGAGCTGGTCATCACTGAAGATTCCTGAACCTGAAAATCAGAAATACAAAAGTCATAAAACGTTTGTTTATGGCCATAAAAAGTAAAAGACTTTCCTCAAAGCAAAGCCGGCCAAATCCCCAAAGCCAGGTCAGCGGTTCACCTAAAATATGTACAAATGGGACAACATTTCCATGAGATGCTTCATCCTTTGTAGAAGAACACATTCCATCATCCAAAGCTATAGCCAGGAAAAAGAAAAAAAAAAACCCTGCAGAGGGGCAACCACATCACTGCAAGGGCTAACTGCTTGTTAAAGGAGAACTATGGGTGTTAGGGCTTTTCCCCATAGGGTGACGGGAGGACACAAACTAGCGTCCTCTAGTCACCCTAAGCTCAGTATATCGCGAGCTACAGCTCACTATATACTGAGAGGCCGCGATATACTGCTCGCGGTATACTGAGACGCCGCAGCTGAAGCGGATCCCGACAATTATGCCGGGATCCGCCTAGCTGGGTGACTGACAGCTGGCTCTGCCTATCTAGAGGCAGAGCCAGCTGTACCCGCCCCCTCCCCCGTCTGTTCCGCCAGTCAGCGCTGGCGGATCGGAGCGGGGAGGGGGGAATCCAGTCCCTCCCCTGTCACGGCAGAGAGCTGTGACAGGATCGAGAGGTGAGCGAACGCCGGTATGTGTTCGCTCACCTCCCGATCTACTGAGCCGACCTGTGACAGTCTCATTGTCACAGGTTGGCTAGAACTATGAGGTGAGTGAAAAGCACTCACCTCATAGTTCTCCTTTAAAGTCTGGGGGGGAGGTATTGTGCAAAGTACTTGTACTTACCTGCACCCACAACTTCTTCCACACGGCCCTCTGGAGGTCGGCCGACTGACATGCAGACACGCAATAGCCATGCATTATATGCGAGGATGCCAAGAGACGGTCCACAAGCTAGACCGTAGAGGAGAATGGGAAACTAAACTGCTGGGGGCGCTGGGGATCAGGTAAGTAAAAGTCCCTTACACAGTTATCCTAGACATTACCCAGCAGTTAACTCTTGCAATGCAGGGGTTGCCTCACTGCAAGGGGGGGTAGCCCCAATGCAAGGGGGCCCACAAACAGGAAGCTGGCCATACGCTGATCAAATTCTGTCCATTTCCTGTTCAATTCCAGGGCAGAAAAAAAAGAACCTTCAAAGTCCCGAACCAACCCGCTGCAATGAGACATCGATCCTCTGCAACAAACCTACGCCGGTATACAAAGCAAAGTCTCTCTTTCAGCATGGAATAATGCAAATGACAATTGGTGCTCCACTCTTATGACCTATTTTGCATGCAGAAATGACTTGTAGCTCCTCTTCAACCAATAAAAAAAAAAAATAGGTTTCAATTGCTCAAGGTTAGTATGAGAGGAATAAAGCGCAGGGACACATTTACAGAGCACACTGCAGACAGGATTTGTATGAATTGGTTTCTTTTGGCCCGGTGAATATATCATGGGGGCGGGACTGTTTGTTTTTGGTGATTTCAGAGGCCAGGAAGGTAAGTATGGACTTTTAAGGATCCATGGCTGGAGGTTATCCAACGCAATGCACTGATAGTAGATTCGGGAAAGGGGTACACCGTGCTAGCCGTGACTTTCGTCTACATCACACACATAACATTTTAATAAGCACATCGGCGCCGAATCCTTTTCGTAGGATAACGCTGCAATACAATAGCTTCTGCTACAGTCATTTATCAACCGTTCCTCAGGCTTTCTGCGCCTACGGGGTTATTTAGCAAGGCTGTAACTATGGCAACCATATTTCCCATCATAACTTTACAGCGGCGAGAACAATAAGGACTTGTTCAAACTTCAGCATGCCGTTTGTTTTTTTCTGGCTTTTGAGGTGCATTGTAGTGTGCGTCACGGCGGATTAAAGGAAGTACGGCGGCGGGCGCTGCTGCACCCTCATGTACCGGCTTCAGTACGCTCAGACTTATAGCGAGTATGCAAACAGGGGCAGGGAATCAGAATGTATTGATGTAGCCAGAGGGGAGCAACACCAACGACCCACATATCCCTCTCGACACAGGTACAACTTTGGGCTCGGGATAGCACACCCCTGGCCCCCCGTGTTTGCCCCCTCCGCCTACTGGAGTACACCCAAATGTTTAATTAAATATACACACCTTTTTTCTAAACCCAGCGTCAAGTGGCACGACGTCACAGCTCCTCTTCTTCCTCCAGGAGTTTGGAGCATCCTGAATGCTGCAGAAAGGGGATCTTTCGGCACCAGCACATCGGCACCACGGACCCACTCCTTCCTCCGCTCTCGCCCATTCACAGAACTCGTATTCAAAGCATTCTGTCAATGGAGGAGGCGGATAATCGACAGGATCCGACTTCTCCAATAGCAGAGAGCTTTGCATTCTGGGAAAGAGTACTAGGAGTTCTGTGAATGGGCGAGAGAGGAGGAAGGAGAGGGCACGAAGGGCTGATGCTGCCAACTGCGCAC
>NW_017306456.1:1537925-1545876 GCF_000935625.1 Nanorana parkeri
TCCGGCATCAATGGAGGGAAGATGTCATTAGAGGTAAGTTATGTACCCGGTTCGGCTTTAACTGTCAAATTCCAAGACCTCTGATGCCCAATGAAAGTTTAAAATCTAAAAACCGGAGGGCGGGGATTAATCTAGACTTGGGCGGAGGGATTAAAGGGGGCCCCACCAGGTACTGCACTTCAGCACCTTGCAGGTTCACACCATTTTCCAGACCCGATCTGGTCCGGAAAATGATGTGAACCTGCCCGCAGTTCCAGTGCATTCCCGACCAGACAAAATGAGACGTGCAGTATTTTTCTGGTCTGGAACGGACTGCGCTGGTGTGAACAGAGGCCAGAGATAGCATTGGGATACATTAGGATGCATTTTGGGTCCGGAAACAATCTGGTCTGGTCTGGAGATGATCTGGATGTGCTGTGAATGGGCCCTTACTCAGTATGTATTGCCCTTTGAAGTGTATCTTCTGTTTAATGTTTATACATGATGGGCCTCATTAACTTCGCACTTGGTTTTGCACTTCATGTCTGTTACCATTTATTTTTTTTTGAAATGTTAATAAACTCTTTAAAAGTAGGATTTACTGAAAAATGGGCACAGATGCATTAGAAAAAATTAGGGATACATTACTGGCTTTTCTTTTTAGGTTTACAACCACTTTAAGTACTTTAAAAATGCTTCTATTTAAAACCTCTTTCATAATCTTTCTTGACCGTGTCATTGTCGTAAAAGCTATTGGAATGTAATAGTGATTCATTGTTTTGTTCTTTCAGTAGGAGTGACAATCTGGACGTGATGGTTGAATGATCAGGTTGAGGTGGGATAGGCTTCCCTGAAGAGATGAGTTATAAGGGATCGCCTAAAGGCAGTGTGAGATAGACGGACAGGTTGGGGTAAAGAGTTCCAGAGGATGGGAGACTCTAGAGAAGTCCTGGAGGCGAGCGTGGGAGGAGTTGACGAGGGAGCTAGAGAGCAGGAGGTCTGTGGAAAGAGCGGAGGGGATGGTCAGGGTAATACTTTGAGACAAGGTTGGAGATATAGCCGGGGCAGAGCTGTGGAGGACACTCGGGGGCAGAGCTGTGGAGGACACTCGGGGGCAGAGCTGTGGAGGACACTCGGGGGGAGAGCTGTGGAGGACACCCGGGGGCAGAGCTGTGGAGGACACTCGGGGGACTCGGGGCAGAGTCGTGGAGGACACTCGGGGGCAGAGTCGTGGAGGACACTCGGGGGGCAGAGTCGTGGAGTAGAAAGATATATTTGAGTGTCATCGGCACTAGAGCTGCAGCTAACGATTATTTTCAAAATCGATTAGTTAGCCGATTATTGAGTTCGATTAATCAGTTAATCGGATAAAAAATAAAATACATTTTAAAAAATGGCTCCAGTGATGAGCTACTAGTTTGTATTGAACAGAGATATTATTATAATGTATTCTAAAAGACACTTGGTAGATGCCGGTGTACTCCTTTAATAAGTTGTACGCATTTAGATTTTGCATGCAAACCATGGCCATTGAAATGTCTTGCTGAAAGCCCAGCAATGTAGGGCATGAGCGGGAGTGCTTAGGGGAGCAATGAACATCTATGTAATGAGGGGACGTGTGTCTGCACTAGCGATCGCACTCGCAGCCTCCTAATAAAACCTGAGGGACATATCGCACATATCTGGAGGAGTCTAATTATAGGCAGGAGAGCGGCACCAATTCTGTCATCCAGAAGAGATGCCTCATTACTGCACATACTCCTCAGCCGCACTCACAGCAATCCGTGGCGCTGCTTACGTCAAAAATCCGAAGAGTTAAAAGAGACGGAAATTAAAATTCCATCTCTGGAAAATATCGGAATGCAAATTGCAGCACAGATATATGTGTGTGGGTGTGACGGAGTTCACTTGTCGAGCTTTGTTTATGTTCCTCAAAAAAAGAATTCTGTGCTACAGAACGCTATCATTGTAACACCTTGTCTGTCTGTTATACCGGCCAATCATTTACCATTGGATTCCCCATCAATGCTTTTTAGAGTGAATTGCCACGTCGGGCTATTGCACTCTGCCACTGGTGGATGCGCCGCTGTCAGAATACCAAGTCTGGCCCCTGTGAGAATGTCCGGCCTGGCTCCTTTGACAAACGTTTGTTGGAAAATCGACTTTTGTGGAACGGAGGGGTGCTGGCAGGACCAGATCCTGCTTAAAACTGCCAGCTTTAAAGAGGAACTCCAGGTTTTTAAAAAGTTAACCCTTGCAGCTTTGAATGCGCAAATACCTCGGTGTGACATTAAAGTGACATTAAACCCTCAGATTTTTTAACATAAAACAATACAGGTATTCCTCACTTAACGAGCGAGTTCCATTCCTACGACCAGGTCGTTAAACGAATTGGTCGTTAAGTGAGGAACTCTATACAGTACTGTACTGCATTAGTACAGTACTGTATAGCGTTGCAGATGTACAGTACCGAACAGTGTACTGTACATCGGGCAATGAAAATACTTACCGGGACCCGCAGTGAAGATCGGAGGACGTCACTTCCGCCGGCGACACGTTGCACTGAAGCTGACGCGCAAGGTCGGAGGTCGATCGACGGTCCGTCGTAAGTGCGAGCGGTCGCAAAGCAGGTAAGTCAGTAACCGAGGAATGTCTGTACTGTAATGTGCGCCTTACTGTAATCCATGGCAGTTTCCCTTCTCTTTGCTGCTCTTCCTTTTAAATCCGTATCTCTTCTCATGCTGGGCAGAACTTCTGTTTTGCAGCAGACTGCCTTATCTCTGGAATGGATACACGGTGTCATTGTGC
Source organism: Nanorana parkeri (assembly GCF_000935625.1). NCBI lineage: Eukaryota > Metazoa > Chordata > Amphibia > Anura > Dicroglossidae > Nanorana > Nanorana parkeri. Next base: position 1,540,713 of record NW_017306456.1, read on the forward strand.
AGGTTCACAACCTGAGCCAGCACTACAGGAAGAGGCAGCCAGCTGCAAAGGGAAGTTCTCCCCCAGCATGAGAAGAGATACGGATTTAAAAGGAAGAGCAGCAAAGAGAAGGGAAACTGCCATGGATTACAGTAAGGCGCACATTACAGTATTGGTTTATGTTAACAAATCTGAGGGTTTAATGTCACTTTAAGTCATGTAAGTTGTGAGGTGGGACCTCCATGGATCGGACTTTTTCCAGCACATCCCACACATGATCAATTGGATTGAGATCTGGAGACCAATCCTGTAAGGACTGTATTCCACTACATAACTTGGTGTCATCTGCAAACACAGAAATAGTACTATTAATCTCCAATTCTATGTCATTTATAAATAGATTAAACAGTAAGGGGCCCAACACTGAACCTGGGGGGGGGACACCACTAACAACACTGATCCTTGGGGGGACACCAACAACACTAAATCTTAGGGGGGCACCACTAACAACACTGATCCTAGGGGGCGGCACTAACAACACTGAACCTTGGGGAGAGGGGGGCACCATTAACAACACTGATCCTTGGGGGGACACCACTAACAAAACTGATCCTTGGGGGGACACCACTAACAACACTGAACCTTGGGGGACACCACTAACTACCTCAGACCATTCAGAGTATGAACCATTGATCTCCACTCTCTGAAGGTCTTGAAGCCAGTTTTCTACCCAATTACAGATGGAATGATCTATACCTACTGACCTCAACTTCTACATTAGCCGCCTGTGGGGAACAGTGTCAAAACGCTTTTGCAAAGTCCAAGTACACCACATCCACAGCCATTCCTCTGTCCAATTTGTTGCTTCCTCATAAAAAGATTTAGTGAACCCGTGCGGACTATCGATTATATTATTATTGTCAGGCAGAAACAATTGCGTGTGATCCTTCATCGAACTTTCAAGTATCTTCCAAACTATTAAAGTTAAGCTTCCAGGTCTGTCATTAGGTGACACCACATAACTTCCTGTGTAAACACAATGATCCTGGTCAGCTCCGTCAATAATGATGGCTGGGACCGGCAAGAGCCGCGGAGGGCCAATGCAATTATAAAACAGCCGCGGAGAGCCGCAACAAACAGTCGCTGTCTAGGCGCCATTTGAAAACGGCACCTGAGATTTGAGTGATACGAAGGCACTGACATGACCTGATGGGATTATCCTCATTGGGATGATCAGGATGTATATTAGAGCTCTATTGCTGCTCAGCGGTTTGGCCCCCGGAACGCGTTGGATATTTTTATACGGTTCATTTTACCGACAAGTACAATGACCCCGGGACCCGTTTTCTGGTCTGACGCTCTCTTCTGCATTTCTGTGGCTGGAGCTATTGTTGGGGATTTGCCGTGTGACAACTGACTCGCCGGAGCCATTGAGTTTGACATTTTCTTTTACCTGACTGCACTACAAGTTGGAAAGTTCCCAGCACCATTCAGAAATATAGAGCTGCCCTGTGCACACTTCCTGTGTCATCTCAAGAAGTCTAATTAGCCCTCCCAGCTCTTATCATGGACTACAGAGCAAGTAAACCCTATGTGGTGGAGATGAGGACAGAGGGAGGGATTCCCTGGTTTTCAGCAGTAGTCTAATTAGCACTTCATGTCCTTATCTTAGACTACAGAACAATTAGACCCCATGTTGTGGAGATGAGTACAGTGGGAGAGATTCAGTAGTAGCCTAATAAGCCCTTCTAATTCTCATTTTGGGCTACAGGACAATTAGACCCCATGCTGTGGAGAAGAGGACAGTGGGAGAGATTCAGCAGTAGTCTAACTAGCCCTTCATGTTCTTATCTTAGACTACAGAACAATTAGATCCCATGATGTGGAGGTAAAGACAGTGGGAGGGATTCAGTAGTAGTCTAATTAGCCCTTCATGTCCTTATCTTCGACTACAGAACAATTAGACCCCATGTTGTGGAGTTGAGTATAGTGGGAGTGATTGATTAGTTTTCAGTGGTAGCCTAATAAGCCTCCTCAAGTTCTTATTTTGGATTACAGAAAAATCAGACTCTAATTGGGGAGATTGTGGCTGTGGGAGGGATTCGGTAGTTTAGCAAAAGGCAATGGGGCAGGGCTGACACCATTCAGTCCAGAAAAATACTGTGCGTTGTCAGCCTACTACAGGAAACTAGAAGCGGAGTACATTTCAGGCAGAGCAACGGGTATTAGTTGGGCTTACAGAGTTTTTAAAGGGAGAAAACAGAACGGAAAGTGCGAGTATTGCAAAGACATCATAAGGTTTGCTGGTCTTTTTTTTGTTATTTTGGGGTTTTTTTCTTTGACATACACTTTAAATTTGCCACATTGGTCTGGAAGCTAGCCAGCCCCGGCCCCAGTGCTCATCTCTCTCTGCGGTTCACCTAAGGTTATTGGGTACCATTGAGCAACAGTGGATGCAGCATGCGCCGTCGCCAGTGGATGGCACCAAAGCAGCGTCTGACACCACACCTACAGTATGAGCGGATTGGCTGTCCTCGCCGTCACTCCCGACAGCTGTCACCGCCCGCTTCCCAATCCCTGCGAGACGATTGGACCAGGCGCGGTACTCACAATTACGTCACAAAATAAATAAATAAAGGCAGCTCGTTTCTAAGGAGGAACATGGCGGCGGCTGGCGAGCTGCCAGGCGGAAAAGAGCGACTGGGGAAGGAGACAGGGAGCAGAGTCGTCGGTGTGTGCGCGAGCGCTGGCGGACACGGTGCGGTACCGGCCGCGCGAGATTTTCGCGCTCAGGCACGCCGCGGAGAGGGAGGGCCCCCCGGGGCCGGCCTTACCTCTGCCCGGCGGAGGTTCCACTCACAGCCGCATCCTCTGAGCTCCCGGCGGCCTCCGCTGTTCTCCGCCGCACTCTCTCCCCCGCTCCTGTCGGTCGTTTGTCGGTAATTTTTCTGCTCTTCGATGAGAGGTCAGAGGTCGTGACCCCGCGCTCCTCTTCTCCCCCTCCGCTGTTTCCTCTTCCCTCTCGCTCGGCGCGCGCGGGCGGTGGTGACGTCACCGAGTCAGAGCCGAGGATAGGGCGAGGGGCGTGGCCGTGCCTCAGACGTGCTCCTCCCACGGCTAGATTTTTTTTTTTTAATTATTATTCCTATTTAACTTTATTAAACCGCACAGCGATCACTGAACAGCTGAGACAATGTAACGTTCATGTCATTCTGTAGTTTACAGAGGAGCATTCCAGGAGCTTTTTGTTTTATGAACTCATAGTTCGAGCCAACGTGTGACAATGAAAATGTCACAGGTCGGCTCAATAGATCGGGAAGTGAGGGAACATCTGCTCACTTCTCGATCATGTCCCTGCAGAGAGCCGTGACTGTCGCTCACGGCTCCCTGCAGGGATTCCCCTCCTCCCCTGTCCGATCCTCCAGCGCTGACTGGTGGAACTGATGGGGGAGGGGGCGGGTACAGCTGGCTCTGCCTCTAGGAACCTGTGCACAACCAGTTGTTGGACAGGTTCCTTCCCTATAGGTGCCACAATGCAGGGAAGGAAGAGATGAGCCTGTCCATTAACTGTTTACCATGGTGAGTGGGCAGGGTCTGCTCGTCCGGACTGTGGCTCTGCCCCCATATCATCCACTATCAAAGGTCTCGCTGGAGTCCTTCCCTGAGGCAAGCTGCACGGGGTGAGCATGGGCTGCATGAATGGATTTAGGCAGGTTGTATTGTTTCAGCATGTGCTCATCTTACATAACTTTGGTACATCTGATGTTAAAGGAGAACTATGAGGGGGAGGGGCTTTTCACTCACCTCATAGTTCTAGCCGACCTGTGACAATGAGACTGTCACAGGTCGGCTCAGTAGATCGGGAGGTGAGCGAACACATACCACAGCCGTGACAGGGGAGGGGCTGGATTCTCCCCGCTCCGATCCTCCAGCGCTGACTGGCGGAACGGGAGGGGGCGGGTACAGCTGGCTCTGCCTCTAGATAGGCAGAGCCAGCTGTCAGTCACGCAGCTGGGCGGATCCCGGCACAATTGTCGGGATCCGCTTCAGCTGCGGCGTCTCAGTATATAGGGAGCTGCGTCACTTCTGTAGCCCAATGAATGAACCTGCACAGACAAAGTAATCAGTTATGTATTCATTATAGAATATCCATTTCCCCCTCTGTGTATCTCATCCTTCTGTATTACATTGCACTGCAGCACTCAGACTGGAAGAGGGAGGCACAGCAATACGGACCTTCTACTATGGGACTGCAGGAAGTAATCAGTAGACTGCACGTACAGTGATGTCACCGCACTTCTGCTCCATTGCAATCTATGAGCACCTTTTGCTGCTCTGGAAGATGGGACTTGTAGTCTTTTCATTCACCCATCCCTTTGAATCGCTGCACAGGCTCCTGTAATATTTAAGATCCAGCCCCAGGTCCATATAGAGGTACCAACCTTCTGTTATGGGGGCTGCAGGACGTTAGCATTGTGCTGCCAGCACGCTCTGCGAGTCCCTCTGCTACGGTGGTATTCGCCATGGATGGATCGTGGACCTTAAGGGAGAAATATGGGGTAACCTTTTTATCCCATAGTTCTCTTAAGGGCCACGGGAGGACATATACTAACCTCCTCCGGTGACCCATAGCTCAGTCGATAGCGAGCTATATACAGAGAGTGCTGCAGCCGGGACGGATCCCGACAATGCTGTCAAGATCCACCCAGCTGGTTGATTGACAGCTGGCTCTGCCTATCTAGAGGTCAGTCTGCTGGTCAGGGTTGGAGGGGAATCCCTGCCGGGAGTGACAGTCACCACTCTCTGCAGGGAAGTGAGCGAGCGACGGTATGTGTTCGCTCACTTCCCGATCTATTGAGCCGACGTGTCACAGTTTCATTGTCACAGGTCGGCCCTAATTATGAGGATGAGTGTAAATCACTCACCTTATAGTTCTCCTTTAATGACCACATTTAAAAACAAACTGGATTCCCTAGGCAGAAACACCCCACAATTAACTTAAAGGGGGGATTAGATTTGGGGGGTTGGGTATGTGACCATGCTTTATGTTACATCCGATATATGGGTGAAGCATGAAACTGGGTCCAAAAGGGTGGACTTGACCTTTAAATAATGACAACGCTGTTGCCGAATAAACGGCCCATAGCAAGAACTGCTCTGCACCTTAAGGGGGGTGTACGGGGGG
>NW_017306456.1:1545957-1566030 GCF_000935625.1 Nanorana parkeri
GATAATGTCATATAATGGAGATAATGCTTTTGAAGAGTCAAGTTTCTGATTGCGATGCCAGGATTGGTTGTGCTAGGGGACGGCTGGTTTAAAGAACATTTCTATATTTATATTGTGATGATTGAATAATTCTCTTCTGTTCCCTAATATTGGAACAATCTATAAAAAGGTATAAAACAAAGGTGAGCAAAAGGGCAGGGAGGACCCACCAATACTGAGACTACGGGGGTGATTCAGCCCCTCCCTCTCCTGACTACACCATAGAAATGAGGCTTAAAGGAGAACTATGGGGTCAGGGATTTTCCCCATAGTTCTCCTTCAGGGTAACGGGAGGACACAAACTAGCGTCCTCCCGTCACCCTAGGCTCAGTATACCGCAAGCTGTAGCTCCCTATATACTGAGACGCCGCAGCCGGAGCGGATCCCGATAATTGTGCCGGGATCCGCCCAGCTGCGTGACTGACAGCTGGCTCTGCCTATCTAGAGACAGAGCCAGCTGTACCCGCCCCCTCTCCCGTCCGATCCGCCAGTCAGCGCTGGAGGATCGGAGCTGGGAGGGGGGAATCCAGCCCCTCCCCTGTCACGGCAGAGAGCCGTGACAGGATCGAGAAGTGAGCGAACGACGGTATGTGTTCGCTCACTTCTCGATCTACTGAGCCGACCTGTGACAGTCTCATTGTCACAGGTCGGCTTCCTCCTGCCTGCAGCAGACTGATCACATCATGTCAACAGCGCCTTGCAGGATCTCAGTGGGAGGTCCTTTGGCAGCAGTACCTCATTGTTCACCTGATTCCCAAAAATGAAGCCTCTGCTCAGAAAGGGAGAGAATGCCGTTGCATATTAGAGCGATCAGCTATCCCTGATGGGTAAGGCCGCATTATTCTAACATCTTAAAGTGTCACTGTAGGGAAGTGAAGTGTTGGGTAGGGTAGCGAGGAGATAGAGTTTAGGTTTTTATTGTCCAATAGAGAAATATCACCACATTTCCGGTCCTAGGGACCATTAACCTTGTACTTTCAGACTACAGATTCATATTATTGCTCATGCCCATTTATGATTGGTTCAGGTCGCTCCAACTAAAGACAGTATATAGGCACAGCCACTGGGAGGTGCATTAGCGTACCATTCAAATGAATGTCATGGCAATGCACCTAGTACACGGTACTGCAAGCTTGCTGTGCAATATACACTCACTGGCCGCTTTAGTTTTTTTTTTCTCTGACATCGGGGTCGTCGTCAGTCAGAGGAAAAAAAAACAAACCAACAACATAGGAATGAATAGCTAGGTTGCTATTGGCTATTTCTATTTGCAATAGCCAATAGCAGACTAGCTATTGCACCCGACCACTGCTGCTGTCAATCAGCAGAGGTGGACCCGAGGTTCTCCATCAGGGCCTCCTCTGCTGATTGACAGAGGGCGGCTGCAATAGCCAGCTTGCTATTGGCTATTGCAAATTGAAATAGCCAATAGCAATGTAGCTATTCATTCCTATGTTGGTGTTTTTTTTCTGAGGGCAGCAGCTGTCAGAATACTAAAAAAAAAAAACCAGCGGATAGCAAAGAAGCGTGCAACCTGCCATCATTTTGGGGGTGCTCCCCCAAAATGAAAATGTGGGGGGGGGACAGGGGGGGGGGGCACCTCCCTAAAATGAGACGGGCACCTCCCTGAAATTACGTTTTTCAGGTTGGTATCCCTGGTGATGCTTTCATGTCAGTACAGACCAAATCAATGTTTCCATCACCTTGTTGGATCTATGCCACGAGGAATTAAAGCAATTCTGAAGACAAAAGGGGGGTCAGTCCCGGTACCTAATAAAGTGGCCAGTGAGTGATGTGCTAATGTGCATTTAGCGCAGTGCTATAGTGTGAATGGGCCCTACATTTTTTCTTTTTGTGAACATACCCGGACGTGAATGCGACTCCCACAGACAATCCACACAATAAAGAAAAGGCAGACAATACATTGTGAATAATGACAACACCATTAAACATATTTATTTATACACATACTTATGACACATCATCGAGGAGTCGTATAAGAAGTGAACCTGGCTGTTTAGTTGAACGTTTTGAATAAGTCGGCAAGAGCCAACCGAATATCATTTAAGGCTTTTTTTTTTGTTTCATATACAATAGCAAGTTCTCTAAACAACGCCGCCATCCCATAATAGCTGATATCTCGCATAGCTTGCTAAGTTTTTTTTTTTTTTACTATTGTTGAGGTTTATACAATCGGAAAAACTGGGAGCCGCAATGCACTTATGACGAGTCCAGGTAGGTAAGAGGGTAAACGTTTCCTGTAGGACAAAAAGAGATTTGAGGTTTTCATGTTCTGAAGAAGAGTCGGCAGCCTGTCGGTTCCTGGCTGCGGTGGGGCGAAGGCGCGCAGAATGTCCAGAGGCTGGTTGGCTGGGGGGGCTGACAATGCAGCAACGTGGGGGAACCCGGATGTGTTTTTCACTTATAGATGACGTCCATCTTTTCGCTCCTTAAATACGTTTCTTGTATCTCTGTATATCTTTTTTTCAGGATTTCTTTCTGTGCTTGCCAGCCATGTCTCTATACCAGGGGTAGCAAACCTCCGGCCCGCCAGCTGTGGTGGAACTACAAATCCCATGAGGCATTGCAAGATTCTCGCAGCCACAGACATGACTCCCGAAGAGAGATGCATCATGGGATTTGTAGTTTCACCGCAGCCGGAGGTTTGCTACCCCCTGCTCTATACCCTTCACCAGAGGCGTTTACAGTCGTTGCCCTGAAACCCGACTCAGCCCTTCCGTGCTTTACGCATTTCATTCTGCTGTACCCAGAGAGCAGATTTGTGTAATATCGCCCCACGCATAAAATAAACTGCTGGAGGATAGACGAACATAAGTGAAAACCTGCAGAGGATTCGGCGGGTGGGCTCACAAAAGGCAACAACGACGTATGTTTAAAAACCCATTTAAAGGGTAACTCCACTTGTGCTAAAAATTCACATACATGTCAGCTATACGAGCTTTATTGTAATTAAGTGTTATCAGATTGGCATCCTACTCTGCTTTCTGTCTATGTAAAGAACTCCAGAAATGTCCAGACGTTTTTTACACCAATTTTTCTTTTATTATGACAATAGGGGCCTATATAAAAAATAAACAAAATAAATCTGCATAGCTTGTTTGTCCAGGGAATAAGCTGTGTGTAAATTTGTTCTGTGTGAGTTCATCAGCTGCTGTGAGAATGAATGTTCTCTTCAGGTCCAATGTGTTTCAATAGGTAAATTCATACAGAGCAGAGTGAATGGGAAAATACCACATTATGGCCACTAGATGGAGCTGATGATCATAGGGAATAAATACATGGTAGTAAAGAGATACAACTCAAGAGAACATTGGAGCCAGGCCCGGCGCTACCGCAAGGCAAGTCAGGCGGCCGCCTGAGGGCGGAAAAAACAGGGCATTTTGACAAGTACTTGCACTTGCCAAAATGCCCCGATGCTTGCGCTGTTTTTTTTTTTTTTCACTTACCTTCGGTGCGGGAGAGCAGCGGCGAGTCAGCGCTGGTCCGATGGGTGGAGCTCCAGGTGGGGTCCTAATTTAGCTGTCCGGCGACTGCCAGAGGATCCCGACACGCGCGGCACCTCTGGCTGTCGCCGGCCAGCTAAATTAGGACCCCACCTGGAGCTCCTCCCACCGGACCACCGCTGACTCGCCGCTGCTCTCCCGCACCGAAGGTAAGTGAAAAAAAAAAAACATAGCGCAAGCAGCCCCAGCTCTACAGGGGGTCGGGGAGGGGGGGGTAGGCAAGAATCCTAGCACCGGCACTGATTGGAGGGAATGAGCATATAAATGTAACCATTAATACTACAGGGGTAGCAATAGTTACATTTATATCCCCCTTCCATTCCCTCCAGTGTTCTATTGAATTGTAACATTGTATCTCATTACTAAGATGTATTTATTTCCTATGATCCTCAGCTCCATCTAGTGGCCATAATGAGGTATTGTCCCCTATTAGAGAACATTGGACCAGAAGAGGAATTACACTAACTTTCGTTGTTGTCCCTTTCGCACAACAACTGGTTAATTCACGCAGAATGAATGTAGCTGCAGTTTTGCTGGATGAATAAGCTCTGCATTTTATAAATAGACCCCCTAGTAGTGATCGTGTGACTATAGCAGGAACAACTCAGGAATGAGGAAGTGGACTCAGGATGTGGGTGGAATTCATGAGCATCAGTAACAAAAAGAAAACATTTTGAACTTTGACGCGACTTAAAATGGCTACAATTCTCGCAGTGTCTGTAACTGACCGGGGGAGAATTTGTTTTCTCAGTAAAGTGGAGTTACACTTTAAACCAACCGAAAACACAGGGCAGCCTGGAAGTGTTTTGAGAATAAGTGCACTTTTAATACTCGCTCTTATAATGTATGCCGGCAGCTCAAGCAAGTTTGCACATACAACCATTCACTTTTTTTCCTTGCTCCTGCTGTCTCCTGCAAACACTACTGGGATCCCCCGTGGTTTTGTAATTTACATTTGCTGGCCGATAAGGATTTTGTCAAACACTGGACTCCTCACATGGAGATATAGCATGCCTGGCATCCCCTGGAGTTGTGCATACTTACTGCACCTAATCTCCTGCAGTAATGGGCAAGGGGCAAGCTTATGGAGAGGGATTGCTGAGGACACTTGACACACATCCCTGTTATAGCATCCATAGCATTTCTCTAAAGGTGTGTACCCACTGCGCCCAGTTTCCTGCAGTGATGGGCAAGGAGCAAGCACATCAATAGGGATTGCTGAGGACACTCGACACTCAGTGCTGTTATAGCATCCCTGGCATCCCTCTAGATGTGTATACCGGCTGTGCCCAGTTTCCTGCAGTGATGAGCAAGCACATCAATAGGGAATGCTGAGGATGTTCTACAAGCATACCTGTTATAGTATCCCCGGCATCCCTCTAGATGTGTATACCCAATGCCTCCAATCTCCTGCAGGGAAAACAGGGAGCAAGGACATCAATAGGGAATGTTGAAGATGTTCTACAAGCATACGTATTATAGCATCCCTCTGAATGTGTATAGCCGCTGCCCCCGATTTCCTGAAGTGATGAGCAAGCACATCAATAGGGAATGATGAGGATGTCCTACAAGCATATTCCTGGCATCCCTCTAGATCTGTATACCCAATGCTCCCAGTTTCATGCAGTGACGAGTAATAAGCAAGCACATCAGTAGGGAATGATGATGCTCTGCAAGCATACCTATTATAGCATCCCAGGCTCTCCTCTAGATCTGTATACCCACTGCCCCCCAGTTTCCTGCAGTGATGAGCAAGCACAATAGGGAATGATGATGCTCTGCAAGCATACCTATTATAGTATCCCTGGCATCCCTCTGTATGCGTACTGTACACCCGCTGCCTCCAATCTCCTGCCGAAATAAACAAGAAGCAAGCACATGGATTGGCATGCCTGAGGACTTTACCCAACAAAGAATCTGCAGCCCCTTCTATGTCTCCCTTTAATGATTTCCTTGTGTTACAATGCCACCACTGCCAAGGAGCAAGCACATCAATAGGGATTGCTGAGGACACTCGACAGTCAGTGCTGTTATAGCATCCCTTGCATCCCTCTAGATGTGTATACCCGCTGTGCCCAGTTTCTTGCAGTGATGAGCAAGCATATCAATAGGGAATGCTGAGGATGTTCTGCAAGCATACCTGTTATAGTATCCCCGGCATCCCTCTAGATGTGTATACTCAATGCCTCCAATCTCCTGCAGGGAAAGCAGGGAAAACAGGGAGCAAGGACATCAATAGGGAATGTTGAAGATGTTCTACAAGCATACTTATTACTGCAAGCTGTTTTGCATTATTCAACCAGCAGCAACATACTTATAGTTGTATGATATTTATCAGGAAGATGCTCTTACTCTTCAATACGTTGATCTCACTGACAATACATGGCTGAGACAAGCACCTGCCTTTGTTGAGGCCTTTATAAAATCATTAAAAAAATACCTGCTAATTGAAAACCATTAGCACATTGTAAACAGGAATAGATGAAGAGATTCAGTGGAGCTGTTAGATTGTCTGTCTACAAAAAAAAAAAAAAGCCTTTCTCCAAATAATAAAAAAAAAGGTCAAAGTCATAAGCAAGAGAGGCGGCTGTTCTGAATTATACATTCCAATCAATGGTTGTATAAAAGTGGAATAAAACAGATTCATTCGTAGAGTTTAGTGTTGAGAGTAAAGCGTAGTCGCTCTTTGCAACCTGCAGGGGGCGACACGCGACTTCCTATAAATTCTGTAATTTGTATTTTTTCTTTGATTTCCAGTTCAATCTTGAGGATTTACATTCAGATAATGTTCATTGGTTTAGCGGCCTTCTGATTAGCAAATGCTATAACACCGATGCTGCTTTTATGGCATCAACCCACCTGCAAAAGGCAATAAAAGAAATTAGTTTTATTGGGCAATTGAGAAAAGTAATTGTCTGTGTTATTCTATCTGTGTGCAGTCGCTGTGTCATAAATGGGTGTCGGATTTCGGTTAGATGCACAGACTTGGTTGGAACGTCTATAGAGGAACATGTATGAAAGTGCTGGAAGAGGGCTTCTGGGTTAGCTGAAAGACCTATCTGGGCAGTGGCGTCACAAGAGGGGTGCGGCCCGCACCCGGGTGCCACCATTGGAGGGGTGACACCAAAATGACTGACAGTCATTTTGGTGTCAGCCCCTATTAAAAGTTGGGCACTCGGTCACGGACCGAGAGTCCGACAGTGTCAGGAGATAGGAGGGGACTCGGCGGCATACCTCATCCCACTGGGTGAAGGTCCCCTCCTCTCTATCTTCTCTATCCTCGTCCATCTCCAAGACGTCAGTAAGACGACCGTGCATGCGTGATGACGTCATCGCGCACAGCAAAGTCACGCACTTGCGCGATGATGTCACGGCAGGGTGTCACCCGGTCTCCACTCCGGGTGTCACCCAGCCTCGGGACGCCCCTGTCTCTGGGTTCCAGATAAGTTGTTTCTGGAATCAGGTGCAAGTCAACCTTGGACATTCTACACCTTCTGTAATGTACACTATAGGGCTCAATGTTTTTTGACACCTGACCATCACACCAATATGAGAATTTGGGTCCATTCAACCAAAAGAGCATTTGTGAGGTCAGGTACTGATGTTAGATGAGAAGACCTGGTTCTCAACCGTGCTCCAGTTCATCCCAAAGGTGCTTAGTAGGGTTGGGGCTAGAGCTTTGTGTAGGGCACTCGAGTTCCTCCCCACCAAACTGGTCATACCATGTCTTTATGGGGCTGGCTTTGTGCACAGGGGGACAGTCCTGTGTGGCCAAACATGTTTGTAGAACCAAGGAAGAAAGGGGATGTTTCTGACCGGGTCTGTTGGATTACTCATTGAAGTAGACAGTGTGGCCAAACTCTGGCTCCCAGCAGCTATAGTCAGACACACTGTGTCCGTGAAAATGGAGCTTGTGAGTACGTCTGCGTGACTGAATATCTGTTTCTGGACGGTAAGAAGGCCCTCAAACTGCAGAGATTGTACAATCAGATTGCATTGCAATGTCAGCAGGGAACATGAGATCTGCTGACTGCAATTCTATAGGTCTGACTCAGCAGGGGAGAAGTCGGAACTCTGCAGATGTATTGCTTCCATACAAAGAGCAAGGGACCTTTTCTGCAGCATGCTGGCAGGGGACAGGGGGGGGGCAAGGGCCGTTCTCCGCATCATGCTGGCAGGGGACAGGGGAGCAAGGGCCCTTTTCTGCAGCATGCTGGCAGGGGACAGGAGGGGCAAGGGCCGTTCTCTGCATCATGCTGGCAGGGGACAGGGGAGCAAGGGCCATTCTCCGCATCATGCTGGCAGGGGACAGGTGAGCAAGGGCCCTTTTCTGCAGCATGCTGGCAGGGGACAGGTGAGCAAGGGCCCTTCTCTGCAGCATGCTGGCAGGGGGACAGGGGAGCAAGGGCCCTTTTCTGCAGCATGCTGGCAGGGGACAGGTGAGCTAGGGCCCTTCTCTGCAGCATGCTGGCAGGGGACAGGCGAGCAAGGGCCCTTCTCTGCATCATGCTGGCAGAGAACGGTGAGCAAGTGCCCTTCTCTGCAGCATGCTGGCAGGGGACAGGGGAGCAAGGGCCCTTTTCTGCAGCATGCTGGCAGGGGACAGGTGAGCAAGAGCCCTTCTCTGCAGCATGCTGGCAGGGGACAGGTGAGCAAGAGCCCTTCTCTGCAGCATGCTGACAGGGGACAGGGGAGCAAGGGCCCTTCTCTGCATCATGCTGGCAGGGAACAGGGGAGCAAGGGCCCTTCTCTGCAGCATGCTGGCAGGGGACAGGGGAGCAAGGGCAATTCTCTGCAGCATGCTGGTAGGGGGAAAGTGGAGCAAGGGCAATTCTCTGCAGCATGCTGGTAGGGGACGGGAGCAAGGGCAATTCTCTGCAGCATGCTGGTAGGGGACAGGAGCAAGGGCCCTTCTCTGCAGCATGCTGGCAGGGGGACAGGGGAGCAAGGGCAATTCTCTGCAGCATGCTGGTAGGGGACGGGAGCAAGGGCCATTCTCTGCAGCATGCTGGTAGGGGAGAGGGAAGCAAGGGCCATTCTCTGCAAAATGCTGACAGGGGACAGGTAAGCAAGGGCCATTCTCTGCACAATGCTGACAGGGGAGCAAGGGCCCTTCTCTACAGCATGCTGGCAGGGGACAGGCTTTTCTACTGGCAGAGTACAGAAAGACAACAATAGAAATAAGGTAGAGCGGAGCAGACAGAAAAAGTCAGAGAAGGGGCATGATATAAAGGAAATATTGGAATTGGATATGCATGAGTGGTGATGAGATGGGGCACCGTAGACACATAAACATAAAATGAAATGGCGTCACAGTGCAGTAAACACAGCGTGAAATACGGGAGTGCGCACACTTGGATGTGCGCCGACGGAATCGCTCAATACACCTTTGCTTGTAGTGAGCCTGGGAAGGATTTTTTTTTGGGGGGGTTCAGGTGGCCGGGGCACACAGGGATATTTGTTTTCAAGCCTAACGACATCAAATTTAGTTTTAAAATGTATCTAAACCCGAGAACAAAAATGTAATACTGTATATTGCAGCTTACCAGTCTTTAGATGGGGTGTCTGCATTCGTTTTCTATTTTCACTTTATCATCACCTGGTCACCCTGCCAGTAACACACTTCTTGTTTAGGGTGACACCTCTCACTGTATTGTATCCATGGAGGAGCAGCAATGTCACCGTAGGACTGGAAATGTGTATTATTGGCAGGATCAAAAGATATTTTTTGCACTTATAGGACGGATAATGAAACACTTTCAATGGTATATTTAACATACCAAAGGAGAGCAAATAAGAAAAAGTCAGTTTTTTAGGGTTTACATACACTTTAAAGGCCCACGCTAGGAGCATTTTTTTTTTTCCAACAGTCCCTTAGTGAGATATAAAAGATTAAAAACAGCTCGAGCTGCAATATTGCCCCCACTCCAGCACAAAAATTCAACTTTGCCTGTGTTGGCAAAAATGCTAGCACCGGCCCTGATTACAGGTCCTCTTTAACAGTGTTTGTTTTCAGTGGAAACAATCCTTTTTCAAATAAGTAAGCTTATTCAGTAAAGCAGAATAAAGAGCAATGATGACAGCGGAATCCCATCGAACCAAGCGAGTTGTCAGTTTAAAAATGATGACGAATTTTCTGTCGTAATGGAGAAAGCTCTACATACCCCCAAAGCACCTGGAGATCGTGACTTTCAGACCTCACCCGGTCCCGATAATTATAGCAAAACTAATAATAAAACTCCAATTACATGAAACCGCTCTGATCTCCTCTATACATGTAGGCTATCAGGACAAGAGTTTTGTTACTATTTTGTTACTTTGTTGCAGTTGTTATAGATGTAACTCTTGAAGTATCTAAGTTGATAATAAAGAGGAACTTCACCCTCATCTTACAGACTACCACAAAGTCACCTTTAGAAATATTTAATAACGATGATCTACAAACAGATACTGAGATCATTTCTGGGTTTTTATTCTTTGCGTATGTTATTTCTCTCTTCCTCCCGTTTCTTCTCATAGCGGCCATTTTTACATATGAACCAATCTCCCTTTCCTTCCTGGATTTCTGGCTCTGCCTCCTGGAACATGTGACATCATCTGAGGGGGATAATATGCCTTTCCCCTGAGATCTTGTGAGATTTAGCAATTTACAGCTGAGATTTCCCAGGAAAGCAATGGTGATGTTTCCAGGATGCATCTGTGAGACCAGGACTGCATTACCAGTGCCTCACTTATGTGTAGGGATGCACCGATACTAGTATCGGTATCAGTGCCAATAATTACCCCCGATCCTGGAACTTCTAGTCAGAGGGAGATCTCCCTCTGACTGGCAGTGCCAAGGGAGCATGGAGCTGACTTCCTTTCCAATCAGGTACCCGGGCAGTGGGTTATGACCCGCCTCCCAGCTTCTTGATTGTCTAGGAAGCTGGCTTCACATTGGTTAGGAAGCAGCCTGGCTTCCTAACCAATCAGGAAGCCGGGCGGCACGTAATGACCCACCTCGTGGCTTCCTGATTGGTCAGAAAGCCACGCTACCTAGAAACAAGTAAAGCCGGCTTCCTAGCCAATCTGGAAACCGGGTCATGACGTGCCACCCGGCTTCCAGATTGGCTAGGAAGCCAGCTTCACATGTTGGTGGGCAGCCTGGCTTCCTAACCAATCAGTAAGCTGGGCAGCACATCAGGATTCGCGTCTCGGGTTTCTGATTGGTCAGGAAGCCATGCTGCCTAGAAACAAGTGAAGCCGGCTTCCTAGTCAAATAGGAAGTAGGGAGGTGGGTCATGACTCACCGCCCAGCTTCCCGATTGGTTCCCTTGTTGATGTCATTTGTTCATAACTTTTTCTACCATACACCCGCCACAGTCAAGAAAGGAGATGGAAGCGGTTTCCTTTTACTGGAGATTGATTGGAGTTTTCAGTTTAGCCGAATTGACTAAAAGCTGATTTCTGATTGGTCGTTATGGGTAATCCTTTGCCACCATTGATCTCTGCCCTGCCTTCCAGGAGCAGCACTTGCGCAGCAGGAAATCAGAGTCAGGAGAGAGGCAGGCAGGCAGAAGGGAGCAGCGGGTACCTGATCACTGTATTGGTGTCTGCCGCTTTGAAGCTATAGTACAAGGTCTGCTTGTGATAGAGCTGGAACACTGTGCCTAGCTTGGGGTTCTGGTCCCAGTTCTCAGGCACAATGTGGAAACCTAATAAAGGTAAACTTTCTGTGGCAATTTTTTCCTAGAAGAGAAGGATAAAAAAAAGTGAATATGTCAAGGCTCAAATGGTTTACAGAAGAAGGGGGATCTCTTAGCCTTTCAGATACAGTTGAATTAAAGTGTATGATCGATGGACCAGGCACAAGGTGCCTACCCTTTGGAGGCCCATAGCATGTGACATAATCTGCATGGCAGAGGACACCTCACATCACGCTTTCCCAAAGACAAACTACTAATGTAGAGATAAACAAAATAAAATGGATTAAAGTGGCCCCCTACCTTCACTTTCACCAAATCTTATATGTTTGCCTTTTGATAGAAGTATGCTTTTTTCTCATCCTGTGGACTTGTATAAATAAAATAGGCTTTCAATGTCCTTGAACACAACAAATCCAAGAATATATTCCTCTCCAATGGACAAAGCAAGCCTAGCAATATCCCAGGGCATTGCAATCAATGAAGCATCTCTGCTACTACACTGGTACTCTGAAGGTGGGGAGCCACTTCTAATGTCATAATGTTACAGGAATCCAATGGGGGAAAATGTCTATGGATAGGAAAGTAGTATGAGCAGCGGCAGTGCGCTCACCTCGCAGGCGGTGTACGTGTACAGCACTTTGCCTTTAATAACAAACCAGCGTTTCTTCCAGTACTTTTTGCCCTTTTTGCATCGGTGTAAGTAGCCGCTGATGGAAGCGTTTTCTCCGGACACTGCTGCCTGGGAAGAGGCGCAAGGGAACGGTATATTTAGGGTTCGCTTTTTTAAGCAATTGTATATTTTTACACTTTTTTTCTTTTTCTTTATCATACCAAATATATTATTTGGAAGGACACATTTTTAGTTTACAAACTAAGACAATAACAAAGAACATTTTATTTATGCAGCTACAAGGCCATAAAACAGGAAAGTGTCAGTTACTGGAAACAAGTACATTTGTTTCTCCTACTGCCCCCTGTCATACCCTCCACACTCCTCTCCTGTACATGCTGCCCCCTCTCATACCCTCCCCACTCCTCTCCTGTACATGCTGCCCCCTCTCATACCCTCCCCACTCCTCTCCTGTACATGCTGCCCCCTCTCATACCCTCCCCACTCCTCTCCTGTACATGCTGCCCCCTCTCATACCCTCCCCACTCCTCTCCTGTACATGCTGCCCCCTCTCATACCCTCCCCACTCCTCTCCTGTACATGCTGCCCCCTCTCATACCCTCCCCACTCCTCTCCTGTACATGCTGCCCCCTCTCATACCCTCCCCACTCCTCTCCTGTACATGCTGCCCCCTCTCATACCCTCCCCACTCCTCTCCTGTACATGCTGCCCCCTCTCATACCCTCCCCACTCCTCTCCTGTACATGCTGCCCCCTCTCATACCCTCCCCACTCCTCTCCTGTACATGCTGCCCCCTCTCATACCCTCCCCACTCCTCTCCTGTACATGCTGCCCCCTCTCATACCCTCCCCACTCCTCTCCTGTACATGCTGCCCCCTCTCATACCCTCCCCACTCCTCTCCTGTACATGCTGCCCCCTCTCATACCCTCCCCACTCCTCTCCTGTACATGCTGCCCCCTCTCATACCCTCCCCACTCCTCTCCTGTACATGCTGCCCCCTCTCATACCCTCCCCACTCCTCTCCTGTACATGCTGCCCCCTCTCATACCCTCCCCACTCCTCTCCTGTACATGCTGCCCCCTCTCATACCCTCCCCACTCCTCTCCTGTACATGCTGCCCCCTCTCATACCCTCCCCACTCCTCTCCTGTACATGCTGCCCCCTCTCATACCCTCCCCACTCCTCTCCTGTACATGCTGCCCCCTCTCATACCCTCCCCACTCCTCTCCTGTACATGCTGCCCCCTCTCATACCCTCCCCACTCCTCTCCTGTACATGCTGCCCCCTCTCATACCCTCCCCACTCCTCTCCTGTACATGCTGCCCCCTCTCATACCCTCCCCACTCCTCTCCTGTACATGCTGCCCCCTCTCATACCCTCCCCACTCCTCTCCTGTACATGCTGCCCCCTCTCATACCCTCCCCACTCCTCTCCTGTACATGCTGCCCCCTCTCATACCCTCCCCACTCCTCTCCTGTACATGCTGCCCCCTCTCATACCCTCCCCACTCCTCTCCTGTACATGCTGCCCCCTCTCATACCCTCCCCACTCCTCTCCTGTACATGCTGCCCCCTCTCATACCCTCCCCACTCCTCTCCTGTACATGCTGCCCCCTCTCATACCCTCCCCACTCCTCTCCTGTACATGCTGCCCCCTCTCATACCCTCCCCACTCCTCTCCTGTACATGCTGCCCCCTCTCATACCCTCCCCACTCCTCTCCTGTACATGCTGCCCCCTCTCATACCCTCCCCACTCCTCTCCTGTACATGCTGCCCCCTCTCATACCCTCCCCACTCCTCTCCTGTACATGCTGCCCCCTCTCATACCCTCCCCACTCCTCTCCTGTACATGCTGCCCCCTCTCATACCCTCCCCACTCCTCTCCTGTACATGCTGCCCCCTCTCATACCCTCCCCACTCCTCTCCTGTACATGCTGCCCCCTCTCATACCCTCCCCACTCCTCTCCTGTACATGCTGCCCCCTCTCATACCCTCCCCACTCCTCTCCTGTACATGCTGCCCCCTCTCATACCCTCCCCACTCCTCTCCTGTACATGCTGCCCCCTCTCATACCCTCCCCACTCCTCTCCTGTACATGCTGCCCCCTCTCATACCCTCCCCACTCCTCTCCTGTACATGCTGCCCCCTCTCATACCCTCCCCACTCCTCTCCTGTACATGCTGCCCCCTCTCATACCCTCCCCACTCCTCTCCTGTACATGCTGCCCCCTCTCATACCCTCCCCACTCCTCTCCTGTACATGCTGCCCCCTCTCATACCCTCCCCACTCCTCTCCTGTACATGCTGCCCCCTCTCATACCCTCCCCACTCCTCTCCTGTACATGCTGCCCCCTCTCATACCCTCCCCACTCCTCTCCTGTACATGCTGCCCCCTCTCATACCCTCCCCACTCCTCTCCTGTACATGCTGCCCCCTCTCATACCCTCCCCACTCCTCTCCTGTACATGCTGCCCCCTCTCATACCCTCCCCACTCCTCTCCTGTACATGCTGCCCCCTCTCATACCCTCCCCACTCCTCTCCTGTACATGCTGCCCCCTCTCATACCCTCCCCACTCCTCTCCTGTACATGCTGCCCCCTCTCATACCCTCCCCACTCCTCTCCTGTACATGCTGCCCCCTCTCATACCCTCCCCACTCCTCTCCTGTACATGCTGCCCCCTCTCATACCCTCCCCACTCCTCTCCTGTACATGCTGCCCCCTCTCATACCCTCCCCACTCCTCTCCTGTACATGCTGCCCCCTCTCATACCCTCCCCACTCCTCTCCTGTACATGCTGCCCCCTCTCATACCCTCCCCACTCCTCTCCTGTACATGCTGCCCCCTCTCATACCCTCCCCACTCCTCTCCTGTACATGCTGCCCCCTCTCATACCCTCCCCACTCCTCTCCTGTACATGCTGCCCCCTCTCATACCCTCCCCACTCCTCTCCTGTACATGCTGCCCCCTCTCATACCCTCCCCACTCCTCTCCTGTACATGCTGCCCCCTCTCATACCCTCCCCACTCCTCTCCTGTACATGCTGCCCCCTCTCATACCCTCCCCACTCCTCTCCTGTACATCCTGCCCCCTGTCATACCCTCCACACTCCTCTCCTGCACATACTGCCTTCTGTCATACCCCCACACTCCTCTCCTGCACATACTGTCTGCCAATACACTTATTTAACATTGCTTGTAATATCCCAAACCCTGCAGCCCACTTGTGTTACTTTTCTTAATCAGAATATTTCAGTTTATTGTATAAATGGTGTTGTTGGTTGTATATCAGGCCCGGCCCAAGTCATTAATAAGAGAAAACACATTTTACAGCATTATAAAATTGAGATATATGAAGACAGCTCATTTCCCATACACGCTCTAGAAAGGGATATACTGTACATTTTATAATGCTGTAAGATAGATTTATACATCGCTTTCAAAGACTGTTCATCATTAATGTAATAACTGCGTCATACTTATCCCGGGCTGAGACATTCACTTAGAACCTGCCATTAACTACAACGGCAGACATGGGGACGATGCCAAGGAGTAACTTGGTCTATCCTTGACTCTTCATTGCAGCTTCATCTATGTGCCAATTGCAATGATGACTCAAGGTGGAAATAAGTCGCTGGCTGCCATATGAAGTGACATCATCCATTTTTACCCTGGGCATCTATGTGCCAATTGCCATGATGACACTTGCGCAAGGTGTGCCCAAGTCACTGGCTGCCATGTGAAGTGACATCATCCATCTTGACCCTGGGCATCTATGTGCCAATTGCCACGATGACTCTTGCCCAAGGTGTGCCCAGGTCACTAGCTGCCATGTGAAGTGACATCATCCATCTTGACACTGGGCATCTATATGCCAATTGCCATGATGAGTCTTGCGCAAGGTGTGCCCAGGTCACTGGCTGCCATGGGAAGTGACATCATCCATCTTGACCCAGGGCATCTATGTGCCAATTGCCACGATGACTCTTGCGCAAGGTGTGCCCAAGTCACTGGCTGCCATATGAAGTGACATCATCCATCTTTACCTTGGGCATCTATGTGCCAGTTGCCATGATGAGTCTTGCGCAAGGTGTGCCCAGGTCACTGGCTGCCATGGGAAGTGACATCATCCATCTTGACCCTGGGCATCTATGTGCCAATTGCCACGATGACTCTTGCGCACAGTGTGCCCAGGTCACTGGCTGCCATGGGAAGTGACATCATCCATCTTGACCCGGGGCATCTATGTGCCAATTGCCATGATGACTCTTGCGCAAGGTGCGCCCAAGTCACTGGCTGCCATGGGAAGTGACATCATCCAGCTTGACCCTGGGCATCCCCAGTTGGACCTATTATGTCCTTTTGGCTATGACTATACATGCCCTTTAAATATGTCATTTGTAATAAGGGTTAACTGGAGTTCTCCTCTGGGGCATTTTTTAAACGTTAGTCTGGAGAACACTTCATTTAGCAGAAATTTAGCTGGCATTTTAATTTAAGACAGGGGTCCAGCTGTGGTGAAACTACAAATTCCACCATGCCTCTGCCTCTGAGAATCATGCCTGTCAGAGTCTTGCAATGCCTCATGGGACTTGTAGTTCCACCACAGCTGGAGTGTCGAGGTTGTCCACCCCTGCAGTATGTATATAGTAGGCACTTGGAGTATCCTCCCATAGCTTAGAAAATACCTGCTTAGGTCCTCCCCAATGCTTTTCTTAAAGCTATACCAGCATTGCCATCAAGATCTGAGTTTAACACTCCCAGACAGAAGCCAGTAAGATTTTCAGAGGGCTTCAGGAGAGATACTTTTAAAGGCCGACCAAACAAGATGGTCTCCAGACTGGCATGAACGAGCTAAGATTTGAAAAATGCCTATGTGTGCGCCTAAACCTGGGTCAGGACAAGCATGCACGTCCAGTTCCGGCAGCCATTGTCTTACCTCCAGCAGAGCTGATGGCACTTTCTTATGCCTCTTGAAAGCAGACGGGTGGATGCTTTGAAACATGGACGTGAAGGTGCTGGTTGCCGATCTTGGCATTTGCGGTGAGGAATTGGCACTGGCTGTAGCGAGCTCTGCAAAACCAGACAAAGCAATGACTTAAAGGAGATGGCAAGTATACACAATCCAACCCCAACAACATGAGTGCAGCCCTTTCAGAGACACAATAGCTTTTGGAAACAGTCTTTGCCTATGTAAAGTTTTTACATATTTTTGCAGTTT
Source organism: Nanorana parkeri (assembly GCF_000935625.1). Taxonomy (NCBI): domain Eukaryota; kingdom Metazoa; phylum Chordata; class Amphibia; order Anura; family Dicroglossidae; genus Nanorana; species Nanorana parkeri. The sequence goes on from NW_017306456.1 coordinate 1,563,056, forward strand.
TTTAGCGGCGGACTACCCTTAACCTTACCCTACCTTTACAGTACCACGAGTGGTCCTTTTTCTGGTGGGCGGGGGTCTGCTGACGTTAGGGTTGGGTAGTGGGGTGAACATCTCTCTACTATCGCCCTGGAAGTGATGTCAGCTCTCAACGCCTTCAGGGTGATGATTTCACTGCTTCAAGTAATACAGAGAACCGACAACGCTGCTGCGGGATTCAGCAGAGAGGATATCTATTGACAGCCTGCCACAGGGAGCCCTTCATTACCAAAAGCACTTGAAGGATCATTAAGATCAGGACTGAGGATGACATATACAGCAGAGACGCATTGGTATGGCTTGGGTAGTCTCAGCGGCATTAAGATTGATGTATTTATGATTGTGGCGGCGCTTCACATTACCTAAAGACTTTTTGTTTCTTTGATCTGCAACATCCAAATCCCGCCACTAGGTGGAGTGATAGCACTCGGAGGAGGAGATACTCTTAGTAAGTCTGTCTCTCTGCACTGCAATACATCACTAGGAGTACGGATACTGTTGTCTTTTTTTGTAGTAGATACATTATATCCGAACCCTGCACGGTGATCTCTTACTGAAACTGGCCAGGGGCTGGAGTCAGCAAGCTGTTGCTTGCGCCAATACTGCTTCTCTCCCCATGCAAGTCTACCACATGCAAGTCTATGGGAATGCCCAAATGCAGGGCAACTGTAGGTCAAGTGCACTTGCCGTACGTGGCTTATAAAGGTCTTTACAGTCTCATGTGACATGTTAGTTGCCTCCTGCAACCTGGCCTCGGTCTCAATTAGGGATTAGGTTCTGATGCCGAGTATTTGGGTGAGTACTCACACTCGCCTGCATGCTCCGATACCTAGTCCGATACTTCTGGTATCAGGAAGCCGGGCAGCGAGTCATTACATGCTGCCCGGCTTCCTGATTGGCCGGGAAGCCGGCTCCATGCTCCCTCGTCACTTGTGACGTGGGAGCATGGAGCCGGCTTCCCGGCCAATCAGGAAACCGGGCAGCGTGTAATGATTAGCTGCCCGGCTTTCTGGTTAGTCGGGAAGCTGGTCAATCAGGAAGCCAGGCACCTGGCTAATCAGGATTACACGGCGCCTGGCTTCCTGATTGGCCAGAAAGCTGGCTCCATGCTTTCTCGTCACCTAGTGATGGGAAGCATGGAGACGGCTTCCCGGCAAATCAGGAAGCCGGGTGGCGAGTCATTACACGCCGCCTGGCTTCCTTAATGGGACTTCCGGTATCGGTATTCAGTATCAGCAAGCGCAAAAAAAAAATATAGGTAGTCGTACTTAATACCAAAAATCGGTATGGTATCGGTGCATCCCTAGTCTCAGTGCTGTCCTGTGATTGCATGTGGTCTTTACAGTCTCATGTGACATGTTAGCTGCCTCCTACAACCTGGCCTCGGTCTCAATGCTGTCCTGTGACTGTATGCGGTCTTTAGCAGTCTCTTCTAACAAGTCATTTGCCTCCGGTAACCTGTAACCTGGCGCTGCGGCTGCACTCACCTCTTTTCCGCAGCTCGGCGTAGCAGCAGTTGCAGACTTTGGACGGACGATCTTTTAGGTACTTCAGAGGGTATTTGTTCCTGGAGCAGCTGCGGCAAACAATCTGTAAAAAAAAAAAAAAAGAGGGGACAGAAATGCCAAATTATTTTTGTTGAAGGTTTTACTAATGGAACAGTCACGACAGGGGCAACTTACACCTGTTTTCAGAGAGGCCAAAACAAAGGCCATGCTATAGTCATGGGGGAGGGGCGAATGGCGTGGAAAGCCTTTGTGTAACAGAAGCAACATGAAGAGGACCTCGTCCTATAGCAGAAGAGAGCGTGCTTCATTGGCTGGTTTGCTTTCCATTGCTTGACTCTGATTGGTTACCATGGACTGTATCAGTAGACTATACGCTGAGTGGCCAGATTATTATGACCACCCCATCAGTACTTCGTTGGGCCACAAGACGACTTCGTTGGGCCGCCTCGTGACTCCACGAGATGATGAAAGGTGATGCGAGGAATCTGACACGGCACTGTTGCCCTTCTGTTGTCTTGTACCAGTCTTGCCCCTCCCCCGTTCTGCCCTAACATTGACTAGTCGCTGACGGCCACAATTCGCACGTTCAGACCCAGATTTTCGGCTGACAGTCCGGTCTTTAAACACTTTAACAACAGCTGCTCTTCAACATGTAACGAATTCTGCTGTTGTGCTGATACTCGCTCCATGGCTCCGAGCGCCAACTATCATCCCACGTTCAAAGGCTGTTAAATCGCGTTGTTTCCCCGTATCTTCAGAAACCAATTACTTCAACTGTCATGGTAACCAACCTGCTTCCCTATTTATAATGGTCTGGCCCTCTAGCAACTTCAGCGCCAAATTATAGCTAATTTGCCTACAAACGTCACATGGTCATAATAATCTGGCCACTCAGTGTATTTTGTCAGTTAGTGGTCATAAGTACCAACAGTAGACATTCGTACAAATTTTCCAATTCCCAATGCATCTGAATGTGTCCAAATACGGATTTCCGTTTCTGAATTCCGGATCCCCGTCCGAATTTAGTTCAAAAGCGAAACTGAATCGGACATGTGACTTTTCTGATCAATCATTGCCTCTGAATGGGTCTGAATTGTCGTTACGGCAACATGGGAGCCATATACAGTATATACATATCATACTAAAGGTGAGGCTCCCAGACCCGAATGGCATTCGGGATCCGAATTTCCAAATTGCATTGGGGAGCTCACTGGATGCCATTCGGGTCTGGGAGCCTCAGCTTTAGTAATGTACATTATGTATATGCAGGGCCGGTGCTAGACTATTTTGCACCCTAGGCAAGACCATCTACTTGCACCCCCCCCTCCCACGGTGCAACCCCCAATCCCCCCCCCTGCGCGGCTCCATTCTCCTGCTGGCTACCTTCCGCAGGTGACAGGTGGATGTAAGCAGCCGGGAGCAATAGCCAGA
>NW_017306456.1:1566257-1578366 GCF_000935625.1 Nanorana parkeri
TGCTAGGCTGCTGCCTAGTTTGCCTAGTGGCAGTACCGGGCCTGTGTATATGGCTTACTGATCCTCAGTCCCGTTTGGCTGCTAGAGCAGTCACCCCAGCGGCCTCTTCTCCCCCAAGGAGGGGCCAAGCATCCTTAGACTGCCGGAGCTAAGGGGGGAGAAGAGGATCACGTGACCAAAACGAGCAGTCAACCAGTGCAGCGCTGGGGTAGCTCCCCCTGCAAGCATTAGCTTTTCAAATTCCTAAAGTTCCTCTTTAAATGCAAAAACAGGTTACCTGCCCTGCTATACATGGCTGTGCTGTATGGCAGAGCTGTGTAAATCTCAGGGCCGGATGGACAGAAATATAAATCCTTTGGCAGGTGAAGATGTCTGCCTGGAGTTTAACATAATCCAGGACCCTAAAAAGCATTTCCAGGGAATAAGTGAATGCACCCAGCGTGCCCCTTATACTAGTCGGTATCCAGCAGTTGCAGTGGCCTGCTGTAAAAAATGCCGCCGATGACATCGAGCTCACCTTCCCGCAGGCGTGACAGTGATGGCGTCTCAGCGTCAGCGTGAAGTCACTGCTGCAGTTCATACACATCATGACGTGGGACATGTGAACCACACTGGGCGGCCGCTCCCCCAGGCTCATCCCCAACCTTTCCCGCACCTGGAAGACAAGAATCAGATCCCTGTATGATACATGTGAAGACTTCTGTACATAACAGTGGCAGCTGTCTGGGAGCCCCGACAGCTTTCTATGGCATTACATTCACTGAATATTATGTGCTGCACTACAGTGATACCCAGGGGCCACACTTGAAGCCCACCATATCGAAAAAGCCCCTTGATATACTGTAGACCCTTGGTTCTCAACTGGTGGGTCGTGACCCAAAAGTGGGTCGCGACCCCGTTTTCAGTAGGTCGCCGCATGCCCTTCACTTTTCTATGTGAGAGGCTCCTCAGCCTCCCCCTAGCGTAGCAATATCAGTTCTTGCGCTGAGCAGCCATTCAGAATATGCTGCCTGGCGCCAAGTGTCCGCTCGAGGTGGGGTGGGCTGGAGCAATGGCCGCGAGGGAGCTTCATCCATATATGAATTGCTTACAGCTCCCTCAGGTGACCTGTAGAGGTGCCTGGATCGGAGTGACGTCACATTCTGGCTCCCGGCACCTCTACAGGGTGCAAGGGAGTTGTACAAGCAATGTATGTATGGATGGAGCTCCGTCACAGCACAGCAGCCCAGCACTGGACCCCAAGCTGAGGATCGCACGGATCGGTCACACCGGAAACCCATGGTACCGCAATGCCGTGCATTCCATTGCACTGCGACTTGTGTCGCCGCTTAATGTCCAAGGACAAATGTGGGTCCTGAGGTTACATAGGTTGCGAACCACTGCTGTAGACCATTTACTAAATGTGCTGTTCTTTACGTTTACCACAAGGTGGCGGTATGACGTAATTTTAGAGCACGGCCACTATGTACGCTCAGGGGGTGTCTTGCGCAAGAAGCAAGAATCCGGACAGGATGACAAATTGCGTACACAGTCTGGAAGCAGCCGTGCTCTATCTGTACCAAAGTCCTGCATCACGCTCAGACCTGTATGGCTCTTCCAAATAAACAAAACATCAAGGGATTTTTTTTACTGACTTGCAGCTTTGCTTTGCTTGGCACTGAGGCTGATCATCCACGAGGCAACCTAGGCAGGAGCCTACGGCCCGGTGGATGTCCGGAGGATCAAAATACAACCTTCAGCTTTAGTATTAATATCTGTATAGGGTTTTCTGTGGCATTCGCAACGAATATTTGTAAACTCATCCGAAACGCAAATTCGGATTTCGTCCGAAACCCCCGAACCGAATTGAATTTCGGATCCGAATCCCGAATCAATGAAATATCCGAACCGAATTTTTCCGCAGCTTACATGTCTATTGTCCTCTTCCTTTGCTTAGTTCCTTATGCCACCTGGCTAATAACTATGGCATTGTGTCTTAAAGGAGAACTATGAGGTGAGTGCTTTTCACTCACCTCATAGTTCTAGCCGACCTGTGACAATGAGACTGTCACAGGTCGGCTCATTAGATCGGGAGGTGAGCGAACACATACCGAGGGACTGGATTCCCCCCTCCCCTCTCCGATCCTCCAGCGCTGACTGGCGGAACGGACGGGGGAGGGGGCGGGTACAGCTGGCTCTGCCTCTAGATAGGCAGAGCCAGCTGTCACTCACGCAGCTTGGCGGATACAGACATAATTGTCGGGATCCGTTTCAGCTGCGGCGTCTCAGTATACTGCGAGCTGTAGCTCCCTATTTACTGAGCTTTGGGTGACAGGAGGGCGCTAGTTTGTGTCCTTCTGTTACCCTAAGGAGAACTATGGGGAAAAGCCCTGACCCCATAGTTCTCCTTTAAGACCTGGGGCAATCAGGTACTGGAACGCCTGGTCACTTAAAGGGAAAGGGGGCTGCTATAGGTGACGGTAAACTTGCCAGCTGACCCCTGGTACCGCAATGAGCCTTACAAAAGGGATGGGAACCCAAAGCTGCTGCTACCTTGCCTATGGCGCCATTCTGAAAAATCCTTAACCCCATAGTTCTCCTTTAAGTAAAAAGTTGATATTGCTTTTCAGAACAGAAGGCACAAAGCCATATTATTCAGGCTTTCAATGCGCACAGCCAACTAGGAAACTTATTGTAGATCAGCGTGCGATTCTGCCAGCTAGGTTTTCAGCGAAGGCGTGCACTGCGCGTGCCTGCTTCCCTACGCGTGCCACGTGCGGTCTCTGCCCGCTCTTGTTCATTTCCTTTAGTAAATCAGGCCCATAGTCTCTGAACACCCTTCCCCGAGGCTATCCATTGTTGCTTTGTGATTTTACACTCTTTCCAGAAAGAAGCGGTGATTATCCAGGTATATTGTTTCTCCACCGGCTGCCGCTCCACCAGCTTACTCTACTCTTTGAGTGGAATAATATATGAACAGCTTGAAGCCGGTAAACTGCCCGCAGAGAGCGCTAGCTTGCTAATCTTAGCAATATAATGAGTTTGCGTCGCAGGAATTAATTCCAGGCCTGGGAGTTGAGTGGAGCCGTAAGTATTTTATTATTTTTACCACAAATATAAATCTCAGCAGTAGGGCCAGACGGAATCCTCCCCGACTGAAAATTACATTTCTTAATTGTTGAATTGTTTCACACTCGGAATAAGATTTTCTTTTTCTTACTATGCGGCGGTGATAACAATAGTATTTTATTGCCAGCTGTGAGGCGGTTTCAATTTTTACTTGTCAGGCTTAAGGACGGGGGCGGGGGAGGGCTAGGTCATTATTTGCTGGTAAAAATGAGGGTCTGCGCTAAGTGTTTTCCGAGCTAAGATCTTCGTATGAATGGCAGAGACCTGAAAGTATCTGATACATGGCTGTAAACCCAACAAATCGGAACCCTGCTATAGGCAAAGGAGAAGCTCAGAAGATGGCCGCAGTGACGCGGAAAGGGGGGGGGGCATGGAATCCCCACTAAAAGGGGGACCCCGTAACGTCCCAGCACTGCTGACTTGAGGTTACTTGTTCATTATACACCCGCCAGATATTGACCCTCGGCCCCTTTACTCATCGTTTGCTGTAATTTGCTCAGCACCATGATCATTTGACCATGGTATGGTGATCACATGGCTTTGTTGATCATCTTTAACATGGCATGGCGACCACATGGCTTTACTGGTCAACATACAATGGCATGGCAATCACATGGCTTTGTTGGTCAACCTAACCATGCTATGAAGATCACATGGCTTTGTTGGTCAACCTAACCATGATATAAAGATCACATGGCTTTGTTGGTCAACATAACATGGTATGACGATCATATGGCTTTCTAGGTCAACCTAACCATGATATAAAGATCACATGGCTTTGTTGATCAACCTAACAATGGTATGGTGATCCCATGGCTTTGTTGATCAACATGATCATGGTATGGCGATCACATGGCTTTGTTGATCATCTTAACAGGATATGGCAATCACATGGCTTTGTTGATCAATATAACCATGGTATGGTGATCACATGGCTTTGTTGATAGGCAAGGACATATTACAAAATGATGGTGTCCCAGGGGTTGGAGTACTGTGAGCTTCTAGCTTTAGGCTGGCTTCACATCTTTTCTGGTAATGTACTGTAAAACTGCATCCTTTCCCATAATCCCCTGGTCTCTAGCAAAGGGGACACCTTGCGGTGTATAACATAAACTTATAACTAATAATACCCAAATACACATTTGCAGTACAGTGGGGAAGAGTTAGAACTTCAAAAAAAAACTTTCATTGATGTCTGATCTTTCCTGTCCCGGTGATATGTGTTCGGTTTATAAGGAATGGCCTGACAACCCTTTCCCAGCATGCTTTGCCTGGAATCATGGCGATCTGCGGTCTCCAACAGCCAAACAATTATAGACTACCTGGCCAGACCAATATTAAATCCCCACATAGAGAACCTCCAGTGAGCGGGAATAAGTCGTCTATATAAATCTGTTTATTACCTCCGATCGGGAGTTACCGGCGCGCACAGCTAGGTGCCGCCATTGTTCTGCACCAAGCTGCGATGGTTCAGTGCGGCAGCTCCTGGTGCAGGACAAGGGTAGGCAGCCTCAGCACTCCAGCTGTTGTGTAACTACCGTGTTTCCCCGAAAATAAGACACTGTCTTATATTTTTTTTGGCTCAAAAAAACACACTAGGTCTTATTTTCGGGGTAGGTCTTATTTTTATATTTTTTAATGTGCAACAATCCGCACTTATTCATGTACAACAGTCTACATGTATTCATGTACAAAAATATGGTGATCAGGGCAATCAGGGGTGCCGTACCTTTCCAAATTTGGTAAACAATCGCTGGCCAGAATGAGCGAAGCGCGCTTTCACTATCGCTTCTTCACAGACGGAGTGCAATTGGTATCACTACGCCTGTGGCAGGAGTCGGCGCTATAGAGGAGGCATCGGCTTATGTGGCTCTGCTCCCTCCGCTGCCGCCTCGCTTCCTCTAGCGCTGGCACCGCTGATTCTCTCTTGCCTCTCCCGCGGCTCTTCAAGTTCCCCCTTATGCCACCACCGGCCCTGGGAATGGTCACAACTAGGTCTTATTTTCGGGGTAGGTCTTATTTTTGGGGAAACAGGGTAGGGTTGCCACCTTTTCTTCAAGCGCAACCCGAACACTCCAGCGACGTGCAGAAATTTTTTGGGAGAATGAGTCTCGGCTTATTCATATGTAAATATCACAGTTGAGACAATTTTTAGTGGGGGGGCAGTAGCCCCTATCTTAATTTTGGTTGCCCCTGTCTGCCTGACATCTTGTGTCCATGTTTCTGCTGCCATGAAACCCGGACACAGCGTTCAGCGTCCAGGATTCACCCGGACTGTCCGTGTGAATCCTGGACAGGTGGCAACCCTATGTGTAACTTCAAGTACCATGAGGCATTGCAAGACCCTGACAGCCACAGACAAACTACAAAGTAACACTTTGCAAAGATGCAAGATGTACATGTGCTCTCGGTATCAAGAAACAACCTACCTGCAACATCAATATGGCTTTTGGGGCACCACAAATCACAGCATGTCCATTTAGCATGCTGAGACTTGTGGTTCCCCAGCAGCTGAAGGGACACCTACAGGCTGCCTTGACCCCAGAGTACACTCACCTCTACATTGTTGTAGATAGACACAGTCGGAGCTTTGTAATATTCTTGCACTGTCCTGCTGATACAGCTGAACCAGTCGTCTCTCTCCGAGCAGGAGCTGAAAAATAAAAAAGGAGGAAATTAAAGATCTCTATGGAGACAGATGGACATTATATAGTCAGTTACATGCTACGACGCCACCGCCGCAGCCAAAACTGCAGGCGGCGCAATGTTTCGTTCCATGTTGCCCGCATCCCCATCGAACCCCATCAGACCCTCAGGGTCCAAGATCATTTGGTTCTTGGCCCCCCCGGACCAATGACATCCTATTTCATCATATTAAATCAGGAGGCTGACTGGTGCCCGGTTAACCGCATCCGCCACCAAAATTGCGTTAAATATTCAACGCGCCTTTGAGCCCCCCCCGACGGCTGTAGATCATCTGATCGCCGCGCAAAGGGTACACATCGCGTTACAGATAACGAAGACAAAGCCACTGTCACCGAGAATGGCAATTTTGAAACGTCATTTTTCGAAGGCGCCGGCGACAATGGCAGGCGACAATTATCCTCGGCGTTGGAAGAACGCGCCGGGAAAAGAAAAATGGTCGGAGGCAGAGCCAATTATTTCCTGGTTTGTGCGCAACGGGGGGAAAACGATAGATTCATCGATGGATTTGATGTGACGCATCAAAGCAATAAATATATATCGGCTTATGGGTGGAACGCGCTCCGCCGCTCTGGAAGGATCATTACGGCGCGGATTTATTGGATGAAAAATACATGTTTTTCTGTCTTTATGGTGATTTTAGGGGTTTCGCACACTGCTAAATCATTTTAAAGGGGCGGTGAACATAAATTGTAAGTAGGTTTATTAGATGGGATTGTTTTTCTGTCCTCAAGGATTTTAAATACATTTTACAATATGGGAACAAGCGTAACAATGGAGCTACATTGTAATCCTTCCAGAGTATCTGATCCGGGAAACAGCTCGCATTCATGTAAAATCACTAGTATGCTGCCATATTAGATACAAGGCAATGAGTCCTCTGTGGGGTTCTTCTTTAACCACTTGATGACCAGGATGTTAAACCCCCTTCCTGGCCCGGATATTTTTCAGTATTCTGAGTAAGCCCAGCATCCTGCCGTGCCCTCGGTACAGCCTGTATTAAAGGGCCAGTCTACCCACTGGTTTTTAAAACAGCAGGCATGATCAAGAAAATGAGAAAGCTGGTGAAATCTATCGGAGGCACTGGGGAGGTTGAAATGAAGGTGATAGCTTCGCAGAGGTAAAGGGTACGTCCACTTTCCCGCAGATTGTAAAAAATTAATTTACCCCCAGCACCCCGCCATCTCCCCTGGTCCCTACAGCACCTACATCTCTGAAGTCCCTGCCAACCATTGGGAAACTCTTCTTATTTCCAGGACCTGGTTCCCGGCTCAGAAGCTCTTCTCATTGGCCAGCGTGGGTCACCTGACCTTGCTGATCAATGACCGCTCGCCATTTGTGAGCATTCCTTTGTCGGGGCTGGAAAGTCCGTTGTACGGTGTACAGACAATGAGCGCTCGCCAATTCCCAGGTCTCTTGTGCACCCACCCAGAGCTGGTGCTAGACTATTTTGCACCCTAGGCAAGACCAGCTACTTGCACCCCCAGACCCCTCCCGCAGCACAACCCCAAATCCCCCCTGCGTGGCCCCATTCTCCTGCTGGCTAGCTTCCACAGGTGACAGGTGGATGTAGGCAGCCGGGAGCAATAGCCAGACCGCTATTGGCTATTTTAATTTGAAATAGCCAATAGCAGACTGGCTATTGAAACTCCACCCACTGAGCAGAGGAGCGGACCTGAGAGAGAAAGTTGTCTCTCAGTTCCGCTCCTCTGCTCAGTGGGCGGGTACAATAGCCACTCCAGCCTGCTATTGGCTTTTGCGATTTGAAATAGACCGGGGGGTGCCATGGAGGGGAAGGTTAGTGGTCTAGACTGCACCCTAGTCAGCAGTGCGCCCTAGGGGCTACCTAGTTTGCCTAGTGGTAGCACTGGCCGTGCACCCACCATCCCTACTGGATTTTAGATCTCTTTTATATGATGGAGAATGTAATAGGAGGAGCCAGGATGCAAAAATGGGCGGGAACACCCAAACCCCTCCCAGAAGAACAGGAACAGAGTCGGGAATTAAGGTCGGGAGATCTCACTGTTGGGTTTCCAAGACGTATTAGATGCCGGGGGCCGCCAGGGGCCAACTGAGCCCACCAGGCTCCACCAGTAAGGAAAATATGATTTTTGGATGCGCTAAACCTCTACAGGCTTTATTTCATAAAATTAATATTTTATATTAAAAATGATAGAAACCATCAAATATTTTAATTTTCCAAAAAAAACCCTTTAAGTTGAAATTAACCCATTATACCTTTCCTTTAATGGAACGAGACCTGACACCCAGCAAGCGTTTCACAACCGTTCAATCAGAAAATGGTAATTTGCAGTGATAGATGCGTTTTAAAACGCTCCGGAACCCTTCTACGCTGACAGATTTCTAGACGAGTTTTACATTTTACAGGGAGGGAAAAAAAAAATTCTCAGCAATAAAAGAAAAAAGCGAATTCACAATCAGCAAACACTAATGGAATCTGTCAGGGGTTTCTTAGCGTCAAACATATGGTTTGGTTAACAGCCGCCCTCGGAGCCATTTGATAAATTTCATTAGCCGAGGACAGCGAGTTGAGGATGCCGCGCACAGGCGCGCTCAATATCAAACATGCTCCCCGGTTCGCGACTCTCTGCGCATCATTAAGCCCTCGCAGGCAGAAATCACACGTATCGAGCTGCCAGGGCATGCCGCTAACACGCGTCCTTTGGGCTCGCGAGGTGAGTTATGTGCAAATCGGTTCCACCTTTTCGCAAATGAAGAAGCCGCGCTAAGTCGGGGATGCTGGCACGTGCTCGCGCGGCTCAGGTTGGCCCGCTTAATGAGCAGCGGCTGAGTAATGACCCCGCGGGCGGATTACAGTTCTCATTATTGCAGAAGGGTCTGTAAGCCGGAGCCGGAGATATTAAGACGACATGATGCGCGTATCGCGGGATGACATATGAAATGTTTCCACAATGACGATGCCGAGATCGATATTTGATTGTACAGTTGGTGCAGATTGAATTATGAACGGGCGTCATGATCTGCTTACTAGGAATACAGCGGCAGCTAGGTTGGCCTATAGTATAGTGGGGAACAAAACCTTCAATGAGGCAATGGCAGAGGTACCCAACGTTTTCATATGACAGAAGCTAAATACTATACAACGCATTTCAAGGCCAATAAAGTCACTTCTTCAGGGACAAATCTTGCTGAGTGTTGAGCTATCAGCCTTTGGGAGATCCCTGAGAACTCATCTCTTCAAGAAAGCCTATCCCACCGCTACCTAAAAGCTAAACTTAAGCTTCCCCCCCCCCCCCCCCCTCCACCCCACAGTTATTAGCTATTTTTATCACTCCATCTCTCCATTTTAGATTATAAGCTCTCATGAGCAGGGCCCTCCTAACCTTCTCACCTTGAATTGTATTGTAACTGTACTGTACAGTAAAGCGCTGTACAAACTGTTGGTGCTATAATAGCAATCAGCAACTCCAGAATCATTGCTACATCCCGGCACCCAGGGCACATAGCCCAGGTCTTCTACTGAGTGCCCCAGGTCTTCTACTGGGTGGCCCAGGTGTTTTACTGAGTGACCCAGGTCTTCTACTGAGTGATCCAGGTCTTCTAGCAAGTGCCCCAGGTCTTCTACCAAGTGCCCCAGGTCTTCTACTGAGTGACCCAGGTCTTCTACTGAGTAACCCAGGTCTTCTACCGAGTGACCAAAGTCTTCTACCAAGTGACCCAGGTCTTCTACCAAGTGACCCAGGTCTTCTATTGAGTGCCCCCAGGTTTTCCACGGAGTGACCCCGGTGTTCTACTGAGTGACCCAGGTATTTTACTGAGTGACCCAGGTCTTCTACATGGATTCACAAGATTGGCATGGATCAGGGCCTAGCAATTATTAGATACAGTATAAGAAAAGAACGGCTTTATCTATGGCCTGCTGGGCTCAAGCTGACTGCCCACTGCCACGGTGGAGGAACTGAAAAGAAGACCTTCGTTGTTGAGTCCATATTACCTGGCAGACAGAGTCAGGCAGCACTCCATACATTCAATTTTCAGGACATTCTGAGCATTTTCCACAATTGGCCGGCTCACCTAGAAGAAAAGTGTAACAGTGAGACATGGAACCATCCAATAGCTGTTCATCATTCTGACATGAGAAGGTCTAAGGACACCTTATTACAATGTGCCGTCGAAAGGTCTTCTGGTTGAAGTCCTTGTGGTTATCTGAGTTGCACATAGACAACAGTAAGGGTCAACATTTGCTGGCCTAACCTTTCTTTGCTAGATGCTCCAGCTTTCCCATTTTTGTACCGTGTGAAAGATCTACTTCAGTCTATTTACGGTGAATAAATCTTAAATAATCTAACAACATTATTCCCTTTGAAGAAGATGCAACAAGGCACCTGAAAATTCCTACATTTGTCCTCCATCTGTTCCACACGTCTCCCTTCATCACACCCCTTACAAGAGCCTGGACTATATCTAAGACCTGCAGTCTTGGCTTGCCCCCACTTTGCAATAAGGAAGCCTCAGTCACCAACAGAAAGGCATCTTTTGTAATGGAACGGTGGGAAGGCATGCCGAAGCTTCAGGCTGGAACCAACATGGCCCTAGCAAGGATTGAGCCTAAGTGACCCTTCCATGGCGCACAAAGCGATTGACTGAAAACTTCACCTGCTTGCGGATACCTTGTGACCACTTTAAGTAATGTTATAAAGGGATCTTTTTTTTTTTACATGACAGGTTAACATTAAAGTCAATCTAAACCCAAGAACAAAAATTTGTTCTTTCATTAATTTTTTTTTTTTTATAGCCTGTTTTTGCTTTTCCCCATAGTTCTCCTAAGGGTAACAGGGGGGACACAAACTAGCGTCCTCCCGTGACCCAAAGCTCAGTATACCGCAAGTATACCGAGACGACGCAGCCGGAACGGATCCCGACATCACTGTCGAGATCCACCCAGCTGCGGGATTGACAGCTGGCTCTGCCTATCCAGAGGCAGAGCCAGCTGTGCCCGCCCCCTCCCCCGTCCATTCCGCCAGTCAGCGCTGGAGGATCGGACAGGGGAGGGGGGAATCCCTGCAGGGAGCCGTGAGTGACAGTCACTGCTCTCTGCAGGGATAGATCGAGAAGTGAGCGAGCGACGGTATGTGTTCGCTCACTTCCCGATCTACTGAGCCGACCTGTGACAGTTCCATTGTCACATGTCGGCTGAGATTATGAGGCTGAGTGAAAATCACCCGCCTCATAGTTCTCCTTTAACTGGTATTATTTTGCAGCTATAAGAAAATGCCTTCAATGGTATGTATAGAGACGTTTCCCATACCATGGAGAAATCTCTTCATAATTCTTAAATCTCGAGACAGGAAGTAAAGGGAAACTCTCCCGAATGGGTCAGCGGCAGTGAGAAAAGAAATCAAAGCTAATAAAATATCTGCCTTTAGATATACTTGGAAGCAAAGCGGGAGACGTTCTCCTTTAGTAAATCATCTCCACGGCAGTCAGATTCCTGACCTATGAATCCCCAACGTCTTATTTTGTATGTTTACAGAGCAGCTGTTGTAAGAAACCAAAGTAGCAAATCTCCCGCTACGTGTAATCTGCGCCTGGCCGTCCGTAGGGAGCGAAATGTTAATATTAATGTTGTGTTTTATTTTCTGCAGAAATTAAAACACATTTTATCAGATCATTTCCCAACATATATATTCCTATAACAAAACAATCTCATTATAACTGATTGATTTAGATATTTCCTACGAAGGAATTGCAAAGCATGTCGGGTTATGTAATTAAGAAAGAGATCTATAAAAAATGAAACGCAGAGAAAATTACAGATATGTAATCTGCAGATATACAGCGTGTGTGTGTGTGCGTGTGTGTGCGTGTGTGTGCGTGTGTGTGTGTGCGCATGTGTGTGCGCATGTGCGTGTTTATATATATTTTTTTAATTATTATTATTTTTTTTTTACACTGGATTACATCGATGGAGCCATTTTGTTTTTCAATTAAAGGACTTTTTCAAAATGTGTGGTGCGTTTATTTACATTTATTATTTACATTTACTTTAAACCCTTTAATAAATGAAATAAATGAGATGGGGTACAAGTACCCCTTACTCATTCAAAAGGGGCAGGGATCTGGGTGCCCCCTTAATTAAAATGGTACTCCGATGCAAATAAGCCCCCCTGCCTGCAGACCCCCATAACCATCGGGTTAGGGTTGTGGGGTAGAGGCCCTTGTCCCCATTGGCATGGGCACACCTTCCGAATGCCGATGGCACGTGGCTTGGGAGGGGCACTCCATCGCCCCCCCCCCCTTTCCTGCCTTGCCAGGG
>NW_017306456.1:1578530-1580698 GCF_000935625.1 Nanorana parkeri
ATCCGAAATTTACGAAAATTTGTATTCGTTTGCCTTCGTTATTTCTGTCATTGGTAAATTCTCACGCATCCGCAAATATACCAGTTAACGGATCTTTCCAAAACAAACCGCACATGTCTAATATACATACATGTTTTTATACGCACATGCAGAATTTCTCACCCTCATTCCGGGGATGGAGAGCGTGTTCTTCAGTCGGTACTTTCCATCCTTTTGAGGGTAGGTATAAAGAAGGACGTCGTTCATCTGACAAGTGTAAGAAAACAGTTACAAAAAAACATTAAACAAAAACTTAAATGATACAATGTAAGTGATTTTTTTTTTAGATCAAACAACTTTTTATTTTAGACTTCTTTTCAGATTCATACCATAGGGCAGGGGCACCCACAATTTTTCGTCTGGAGATTTACTTTTCAAATGACGAGCTCAATGAGATCTACCAATGAAAAAACACCTGCGTTCAGGGGCAGGAGGGGGCGTGGCAGTGCATTGAAGTCAATGGCACCGCAGCCACGCCCCCAGTGCAATCGCCGCACCAGGAATGCAGGCACGTTAGTTCCGGTCCAGTGCGATCTGCAAAAATGCTGCATCTTTGCAGATCGCGCTGGACCGGAACGCAGGCATTAGTGTGCCTGCGTTCCGGGTGCGGGCGATCACACTGAGGGCGGGGGGCGTGGCTGTGGTGCCATTTGCTTCAATGCACGCAGGGAGCCAGCCGACTTGCGTCCCAATGCGTTCTAGAGGCCGAACACTCTGGAACGCAGACTGTGTGGTGTGAACCGGCCCTCTCCTCTCTCTCTCTCCCCTGTTTCTATCTGCTGTCTCTTCTCTCTCTCTCTGCTGTCTCTCTTTTCTTACCTCCACTGCAGCAGCTTCCCAAGTCTCCTCTCCCGCCTGCGGCGTCTAACACATTTAGCCGCATGAGCACCGCGGGAGGACAGGACACAGGTCAGTGAGCCGATCGAGATCTACCAGTGTTCGCTTTGCGATCTACTGGTAGATCGCGATCTACCTAATGGGCACCCCTGTCATAGAGAATGAAATGGATTCCAGTGTCTTAGTCTGACCCCCCCGTTATGTGTCGGTGCTATTAAAGTGTTACCTGCTGAAACCATTACAGACAGCTAAAGCTCTTTAGCTCTGTTATGATATCACTGACCCCGCCTCTAAATATGTGGGACCACGCCCATCACATCCACTCTATGGATTGGTCCCACCCAGACCCCACCTCCAAATATGTGAGGACCGCCCATTCCCAATCCCTTTTTAATGCCTTGTGTAGTAACACTCATGGACCTATACACACACACACACACACACACACACACAACAGGTTGGACTTGATGGACTTATGTCTTTATTCAACCTCAAATACTATGTAACTATGTAACTATGTAACTTGAATACATTTTATGCTGTGATCCCTGTGTTCTATCAAAGTTTGTGGCTACGTTGGAATGTGTGACCGGTGACGCGGTCACACATTTAAACGTAATACCGCCCAGTTTTACAGTGTTGGAACGTGTGACGGGCCATTAGGTGACGCATTCCAACGCTTTGTCAGCTGTTCCAGGGCAGATCGGCATCGCAGATCGCATGTGCAGGAGAACCGATCTGCCCCGGAACAGCCGACCGCTCCTCAAATGTCACTTCTAGCCGACGTTGTGAGTGCGGTGGAACGTGAGATCGCAGTCAGAATCAGCGCCGCTCTGATTCTAACCAGACCCGGCACTAATAAAGATCATAACTCTGCGCTCGCCGTCTCCCACATCTGTCCCCTTTCACCGCGCGGCTCCCGCCGGAGCGCCGGCTCTGATACGACGTTGTCATAAGGAGAAAAGCCGCTGAGGTCCCAGAACTGTCCCCGGCGCGGCGAATGATGGATTGCCTTATGCTAATTCTGCCCATTATAAGAGTGAGGAATAAGCGGCGAATCCGCCCCGGACGCCCCCCCAACGACCTTCAGCGCGGCGCGTGCGGGGCTTCCTGCACGCAACATTCCACATAAATCACGGATATTACTTATTGCTCCATAAATTGTCTGCCCGGCTCACATCAATCCGCTCCGCTCTGCGACGTCCCCACCAGGGGGGCGGGGGGACAGCCGGATGGACGTACATCAATTTAAAGACAAGTGATGATTTTCCAGCCACATAAATACGGCGATC
>NW_017306456.1:1580720-1584844 GCF_000935625.1 Nanorana parkeri
CACTGAAATCATCCATCCTGATGACATCCAGCAGACACTGCAGCACTGCCTATAGAAAAACTCTGGGAATGTAAAAAAAAAAAAACTTACCCTTGGGGCTACCCCGGCGCTGCAAGGGTTAAGTACTCATTTTGTCTAGTGAGGTTACTGTACAGTATTACTCACCTGATCCTTAATACTGCCGGGCTGCTAGACCGGTTCCTGCAGCCTCTTGTACCCGCAGGGCTCTGGTGGTCTAAGGACCTATGACATCATCATGTCTTACGTAGGTCCATTGACTTGCATTAGACTTGGGTAGCCCCACTGACTGCAAGGGTTAATGGCTCGTTGTGTCTAAGAAAGTAGATTTACTTACCTGCTCGTCAGTCCCGTTGGGCCGCTAGACCAGTCCCTGCAGCCTCTTCTCCCCCGGGTCTAGGGACCGCTGATGTCATCATGCCTTAGGTAGGTCCATTGACTTGCATTAGACATGAGGATGGCAAGGGACATTCCACTCACCTCTCTCCCCCTCCGCTCCAGCCGTGGCATCCTCACATCTAATGCAAGTCAATGGACACCTGTCAGGTGGTTACTGCTGTCTGCGTCCCCGTTAGGGAAATTCACCCTATTGGTCCTGATGAAAGTGATCACTGAAAGATATTCCCCAATTTTGGGTTGTCACCAGAACAGGAGGAATAGAGGGGAAATCTTGCAGTGGGGACACTAGTTCTGTTGAACATCAGGGATTTCTTTCATTTTGAATTTGGATTTCCGTTCACTTCCTGTTGTAGCTATCAAACAGGATGTGAAGGAAAATCTCCCCAAAGGGGACACAGATGTAAAAAAACAAAACAATGTCCCGAGGTTGGGTGTCATCCGGAGCGGAGACCGGGTGACACCCCGCCGTGACGTCATTGCGCACGCACGGTCATCTCATTGACGCCTGCCCTCCTCTCTCCTGACACTGTCGGGCTCTCGGTCCATGAGTGAGCGCCCGACTTTTTAGGGGGGGGGGTGACACCAAAATGACTGCTGTCAGTCATTTTGGTGTCATCCCTCCAATGGTGTAACCCGGCCGCACCCCCGCTCCCCCCTTGTGACGCCACTGATGGGGGGTATATTTAATTAAAACAAAAATAATTGGCTTCAGTTCTTCTTTAAGCTCCTAATTTTGCAGGGATCACAAGGTGCTCATGACGGGTTCTACAGGTCCATGCAAGCACGCCTAGGTGCCCGCCTTAGACCCCCACCTCCCGAATTTTTAATCCAGGCGCAGTTGGGCGACATTTTTAGTTTTTTTGTTTTGCAAAAGGCAAGAAAAAAATAATAATCTCGTCTCCTAATTAATGAAGACGTCACCACTGACGGCCCCGCTCCGTATTCCACCGAGAGAGAGAGTCGCTGAGATTGAAAGGAAAAGCGTTAATCAGATGGAGTCCGGCGCGAGGAACCAGATGATAAAACGGATTTTTGGGCCGGTGCCAAGGCATTGTTTGTCCGCCTGCTCTGGGAAGTGCCCGGCGCACATTCCGTTGACATGGCGACGCTGATTAGCGCACAGAAGATTTAATTATACACTAGGAATGATTATTAGCGTTCAGTCGCCGGCGGAAGGTTTCCCGGGTTTGGAAAACGTATGAAGTGAAAAAGGCTCCGGTCGTGTTTGGGCCCGTCCACACCAGATGCAGTGCGTGCCGGCCCGATTCTGGCCAGAGCACACTGCCTCGCATTGCGGCCGGCTCACTTTTTTGTGGGGCAGGAGGGGGCGTGGCGGGCCATTGAAGTGAATGGCACCGTAGCCACGCCCTCCGGCTGCAATGCGATCGGCCTCACGGGATTACAAGGCACATTATGCCTGTGGTCTGGTCCGAACAAAATAGTGCTTGCAGCATTTACTGGATACATTGTTACGTATATCTTACCAGGAACAAATGGCGAGGGTGGCGGGCCTTTCCGGACACCTTCATCAGCGTGCCTTCCTTCACAAACGCCTGCGGCAACAGAAAATCGGTGTGAAAAACTTAACAAGCCGAGAACTGAAGCGTTCTCACATTGCCTGACCTCGTGGCTTCCTACCTGTCACTCTAAAAATCCCAATTAACACTAAAAATAGGATTGTTCATCTTTCTGCAGAAATAGTCACTACCCGAGTCTACGCTGCGAATTGTGGAACATCAACAATGCCAACGTGCTTCTCATCCATGAACGAATGTGCTTAGTCCATTTCCTTTTCAGATCCAATGTAATGTAATTCTGCACTGTGGTCACTAGATGGAGCTGAGGAGCATATCCATTTATTTCCTATGCTCATCAGCACCATCTAGTGGACATAATGTGGCATTATATTACATTGGATACGAAAAGAAACCAGACTAAAAACATTTGTTTTTGCCTCTATTGGCACAGAGAGAACATTCACAGGGCGACTGGCTCTGCAAATTGTTTATAAACAGACCCCTATGTGTCCTGCTGACCATTGTTACTGAAAAAGAAAGTAAGAAAACAAACTAAATGTTAGAGTTGTCCCCAGAACAAGAGTCAAGGGGAATTCATTCAGTGGGGACACCTGTCCAAGGGTGAAATTCCGCTCACTTTGGGAGATTTCCTACCACTTCCTGTTACTCGCCCAAATGTTCTGATGCCTAGCCCGATACTTGAGCTTCCGGTATCAGGAAGCTGGGCTGCGAGTCATTACACGCTGCCCAGCTTCCTGATTGGCCGGGAAGCTTGCTCCATGCTCCATCGTCACTTGTGATACCGAATACCGATACTGGAAGTCCCATTAAGGAAGCCAGGCGGCGTGTAATGACTCGCCACCTGGCTTCCTGATTAGCCGGGAAGGTGGGCGGCGTGTAAAAGTTTTGCCACCCGGCTTCCCAATTAGCAGGGAAGCTGTCCCCATGCCTCTCGTCAATAGGTGATGAGAAAGCATGGAGCCAGCTTTCTAGCCAATCAGGAAGCTGGGCGCCGTGTAATGACGCGATGCCCAGCTTCCTGATTGGCCTCGTCACGAGGTGGCGAGGGAGCATGAAGCCGGCTTCCTGGGCAATCAGAAAGCCGGGCGCCGCATCATTACACGGCGCCTGGCTTCCTGATTGGCCAGCTTCCTGACTAACCAGGAAGCCAGGCAGTGACGAGGGAGCATGGAGCCGTCTTCCCGGCCAACCAGGAAGCCGGACAGCGTGTAATGACTCACTGCCTGGCTTCCTGCTTGGTCGGGAAGCTGGCCAATTAGGAAGCCAGACGGCGAGTTATTACACTCCCCCCTGGCTTACTGATTGGCCAGAAAGCCGGCATCATGCTCTTTCGTCACCTGGTGACGAGGAAGCATGGAGACGAGGCATTACACGCCACCTGGCTTCCTTAATGGGACTTCCGGTATCGGCGAGTACCGAAAAAAAATATTGGTCCACCGAAGAAGCGCTATTAGTGCATCCCTACAGAAAACAATTGTGTTCTGCGAGTCCTGCTCACACTGCAACAATGACTTAAGGTCGGTTGCAGCACGCTGCGGAAAAATGCAGACGTGACGCCCTTTTTCCCCGAAGCTCACCACTGTTTTTCCTGAAGACATCTCAACGCAACTGCGGCGCATTAACTCTAATAAAGTGTCATTTTGTGACAATTCAATAAAGTAAAAAAAAAAAATCTTTAATAGGGTGTGATGCGCTGACACAGCACAACGCTACCTAACCCCGCCCCCTAACCTCCCCACTGCTGTCCGTACACAGCGCACAAAGGAAGATGCTACGGTCTAACGTGAGCGGCCCCGAATGAGGAATGGCGTTTGTATCTCCCATTTTTCTAGGAACAACATAAGGAGTAAGAAGCGAGGACGTTCTCCGGGAGTTTTTCTTGAATGATGGATTCGTTATTGATCCGGCCGTCAGAAATATCGCACTTACTCTTCCCGGCTGGAGCAGGCCGCCCTGTCCCCTGACGCTGTACTCGATCTGAACCAACTTCTGTAGATTTTCCTTCAAAACACACACAACAGAAGAGACAATTAATGAACCGGCTGCACAAAGAGACGGAAAATAACACCTGCAAATGATATTTTAATTGCTTGACGCTCCGCGAAGACGGAATAAATCACTTTCCTCGCCTGTAAAAAAAAAAAAAAAACAGATGCGGCCGGCCGAGGA
>NW_017306456.1:1584927-1585778 GCF_000935625.1 Nanorana parkeri
AGACGCGGCCGGCAGAGGACAATTTTATCTTGGTTTTTTTTTGCATTTTGCAATTCGTGACAGACTCCGCACAATGGGAGAGCTTCAGATGGCGCTGTGACAGGAGGACAGCGGCATCAGTCTCCCCTCCCCCAGTGATTAGTCTGCTGCAGGCAGGAAGAAGCATTTCCTCAGTTTCCCCTCCCCCAGTGATGATCAGTCTGCTGCAGGCAGGCAGGAGGAAACATTTCCTCAGTCTCCCCTCCCCCCAGTGATCAGTGTGCTGCAGACAGGAGGAAGCATTTTCTTAGTCACCCCTCCCGCAGTGAACAGTCTGTTGCACGCAGGAGGAAGCATTTGCTCAGTCTCCCCTCCCCCAGTGATCAGTCTGCTGCAGGCAGGAGAAGCATTTCCTCAGTCTCCCCTCCCCCAGTGATCAGTCTGCAACGTAGTAACTTCGTAGCAAGTCACAAGGTGAAAGGCTGCAGCAAGGGCTCATCTGTGTCAGACATTTGTGAGCAAAGCCAAGAACCGCAAAGGGTCATATTAGAAAGGTGAACTTGAGATTAAAGTACGAGAGGATATGTATTGTTTTATTTCAGTGGAAGGAAAGTCCCGCCCTCATCTGATGACAGTATTGATCTGGGCAGGTTATTGATCAGCACGTGAGAAAATATCCAGGCTGAGTAGAAATATCACTTCCTGCTCTCCCGAAGGGGGGGGGAGGGGCAGCATGTTAGGACTCTTGAAATTTCTCATAGCTGACAGGAAACCTCTGGAGGGGATCAGACTTATAGGATTTCTGGAGTCTGGAGACTATTTAAAGATAAAGTACAAATGTAATAAGAAGAGAAAAGTGATGAATTATGAAG
>NW_017306456.1:1585958-1624419 GCF_000935625.1 Nanorana parkeri
ATATATATATATAATTATATAGTCCAGGCTGTACATTGTTTTACTTTTTTTGCTTAAATTACAATAAGCTTTATTAAAACCACAAGATCAATCAGGCATGTCGTTCTCCGCCACACGTGACTCCCTCGCCTAAAGGGACTCTCCCTCCCTGGAAAGGACTCTCCCTCGCTTGAAAGGACTCTCCCTCGCTTGAAAGGACTCTCCCTCATTTGGAAGGACTCTCCCTCATTTGGAAGGACTCTCCCTCGCCTGTAAGGACCCTCCCTCGCTTGGAAGGACTCTCCCTCGCTTGGAAGGACTCTCCCTCATTTGGAAGGACTCTCCCTCACTTGGAAGGACTCTCCCTCGCTTGGAAGTACTCTCCCTCGCTTGAAAGGACCCTCCCTCGCTTGATAGGACTCTCCCTCGCTTGATAGGACTCTCCCTCGCTTGATAGGACTCTCCCTCGCTTGGAAGGACTCTCCCTCGCTTGGAAGGACTCTCCCTCGCTTGAAAGCACTGTCCCTCGTTTGAAAGGACTCTTTTTTTCTGTAATTTGTGCATGGGAGTTACTTCATCTCGGCACAAGACCGCGCCGCGACTATACACTGAGCTGCACACATGCGGCCCAGAGTACACAAACGTTGAAGGGCAGGGAGAGATATACAGAATCTCCCAACCTGTCAGCGGTTAGAAAACAATTACTCTACATCAGTTTTAGGCTTAGAGAAATTCCTTCTCACTTCCTAAAGCACTAAACAGAATATAATTCTACACTATGCAGTGTAACAATTGTAATACTGTAACAATGTATTTATGAATGAAGCTTGTTTGCAGGCTCCATTCACAAAAAAAGAGTGGCTGCAGGCACTCCTGGAATTACAGGGGGTCCCGGGTTGTAGGAAGAGTGGGTGCAGGCACGAGGCAGGAGAGGGGGTTGCTGAAACTGGACATCAGAAAGCCCACAAACCAGCTTCTCCTATTTTGTGCCACCAAAGCAGATTATTAAAAAGAAACAGAGAAGCTGATTGGTTGCTGAAAGGAAATACAGTCGGTTCTTCTCTTTGGCATTTGGGGCTCTGTGTTAGAACGGATCTCCTCAATCAGCCATCTTGTCACTATTTCTCCCATGAACAAAGCCGATCGGTTGACCAGAAACTCGACAGCATTGAGACGCAATGAACCGTTATTTATATTAATGACGGCCTACAAGACAGCATCTTCCATATTGTGTAGGCGAGAGGTACACTTGAACCGTGCAACTTTATCGATAAAACTATTTTTCACAGAGACAAGACACAGTGACAGACGGAACTCACCCCGTGACGCATACTCTCATTAGCTCGGTCTGCGACTTCTGAGACAATGAGCAAGGCAGCTGTAATAAGAGAAATATATCATCGTTATCACTTCTGGCTGTGCAAGGGATCTCCTTCCCCATGTTCTCCAGCCTTTCTTTTCAGGGGATAAATGCCTCAAACAGCAAATGTTCATAAAATTCATAATTATGCAAAAACCTGCAGCGATTAATCACAAGCCCAACTCCAGCCAAAAAAAAAAAATGGATTTGGTTTTATATAGATCGGGAAACAGTTGGAGCCAATGCCGGGTTTTCTGCTGCTGTCTGTGTTGCTGCTGGGGAGATTTTCCTTCACTTCCTGTTTGGTCTGACACCCGTCTACTAGGCAGGAAACAAGGGGAAATCTCCCCAGCATGAAAATGGATACCTAGGATGCATTTGCAATACAGCCTAGCTAGTGTCACACTCACCTCCTGTGCAATCTAGGGCAGGGTCTCACCTCTCATGTACATCTGCCAGAACTTCTGGGGTTCACTGACCATCATTAGTGCTGTGGCCAGTCAGGAGACAGCTCATTGAAAAGTGGCTCATGGTTCAACATCTGAACACAGCATCTTGTGATATGCAATGACCCCAGAGCATCTTGTAACAGGCAGTGACTCCACATCATCTTGTGACATGCAGTGACCCCACAGCATCTTGTGACATGCAATGACCCCAGAGCATCTTGTAACAGGCAGTGACCCCACAGCATCTTGTGACATGCAATGACCCCAGAGCATCTTGTAACAGGCAGTGACTCCACATCATCTTGTGATATGCAATGACCCCAGAGCATCTTGTAACAGGCAGTGACTCCAGAGCATCTTGTAACAGGCAGTGACTCCACATCATCTTGTGATATGCAATGACCCCAGAGCATCTTGTAACAGGCAGTGACTCCACATCATCTTGTGATATGCAATGACCCCAGAGCATCTTGTGACATGCAATGACCCCAGAGCATCTTGTAACAGGCAGTGACTCCACATCATCTTGTGATATGCAATGACCCCAGAGCATCTTGTAACAGGCAGTGACTCCACATCATCTTGTGATATGCAATGACCCCAGAGCATCTTGTGACATGCAATGACCCCAGAGCATCTTGTGACATGCAATGACCTGACCCCAGAGAATCTTGTGACAGGCAGTGACCCCAAAGCATTTGTGATATGCAGTGACCCCAGAGCATCTTGTGATACACACTGAGCCCTTTGTGCCCTGCGAGGCTGCGACTCAGCCTGTGTCAGCAAGTGACCCCAAAGCCCCTCATGATTCCCAGTGAGCCCAGCGCATCCTGTGTCACCCAGTGACCCTTATCACTTCCAACATTACCCAGTAACTCCAGAGCATAGTGTGCCACCCACCTGCGCATACTGCATTACCCAGTGACCCCAGTGCATCTGGTGTTATCGAGTGACCCCCAGAGCATCCTGTGTCATCATTTGGCTTTGATGAACCCTGTGCGTCCCATGATTCCAGTGCGTCCCAGATAATCCTGTTACATCCTGTAGCTGCAGTGCACCCTGTGTACCTCCTCTGACCCCTGTGTCTCAACACATCCTCATGAATTTCCCCCCACGGATGTGGGTGCGCTAGTGACTGCGGATAGCGCCCCCGTACTTGAAGCAGAAGAAGTTTGTCACCAGCACACCGATAGTTAAGTGTTCAATGCGGTCTATTTTATTGACATAGACTCATCTTGTCCATGGCGACGTTTCGGGGCCTCGCAGGGTCCCTTCATCAGCCTTGTATATGCCTGATGAAGGGACCTTGCGACGTCCCGAAACGTCGCTATGGACAAGATGAGTCTATGTCATTAAAGACCGCATTGAACACTTAACTGCTGCTGTGTTGGTGAGAAACGTCTTCTGTTTCAACACATCCTCAGGTACATTCTTATAGTGCTCTGGACTGTCTCACTCATCAGATACAGACCCCGGTCCATAACAGCTAGCAAACCAGAGTTTCACACCACTCAAGACCCCCAGCACATACCCAATCCCTCTTGGACAAATTATTCCAAGTTTTAGCCCTGAGGAAGTGGGAACACCCCGGAACACTTTGGCTCTATTATATACACAAAGTTACAAATAAAGTTACATTTTCTTAAAGTTGTAGGTTCAGACTATTCCTTGCAGCACTCCTCCTCCAGCAATAGATTTGTGACAACCTTAAAATCTTGACACAGGTTCTAACCCTTCACCTGCTCTACTAGAAAAGATCTTCTCTTATTGGCTGTGTCTCCATTGGAGAGATGTTCTCATCACTTCCTGTTCTGTACAACACCCATCAAATCAGGAAGTGATGAGCAAAAGGAAACACAGTCAGCAACCAGTCGCTTCCCAAAGTTCATCCATTTACCCCCTCTATACAGAAATGAAGAGAAAGATTTGGCTGGGGTTGGTTTTGTAAATGAAATCTGATTGGCTGGTTTAAAAGAAGGAACCTGTACTGGGAGAAATGTGTAGGCTGCCTTCGCTGGACTCATTCTAAACATACCGGGTGCCTGGCTGCCTGCAATACGTATTGAATCGCTAAGCAGATCATAAAGACTGATGCTAGAATTCCGAACCTCTATACCTGTTCCAGATCAGCGCCCTTATAAGCTGCCAATGAATCGGCACGACAGCCAGGCATCCGGCATTATCAGCAGGACAGATCAGTTCCATACTCTCCTTGTACAGGGTTTTTCCTCACAGATCAGCAATTCTTTTCACAGATATTGCAGGAACTTTCAGAAATTGTCCTTCTTATATTTACATTTTTGCTTTCAGAGATTACATTTTATTCAATTTGTTTACATTTTTATTCCTGTCAGAACAAATCCCGCACAATGGATTGATACTCCAGCCCAGCCAAAACAAATTCCAAACCACAGATTCCACATGGAGTCTGGAGAAAACCAGTTTCGGAATGTGATGGTAGTAAAAAAAATGAAGATTTTCAACTTTAGAGAATATATATGTATACTGTATACATACAATCATGGGCAAAAATATTGGCACCCCCGTATTTCTGTCAGATAATGCAACACTTCGCGCAGAAAATTGTTGCAATTACAAATGTTTCGGCGTTCTCATGTTTTTTTCTTTTGTTTGTATTGGTATAACAGAAAAAAGTGGAGGGAAAAAAAGCCAAATCTGACACATTCCACGCAAAAATCTAAAAATGGACTGGGCAAAATTATTGGCACCTTCTCCAAATTGCAAGAAATAGTTGCATTCCAAGTTTTTGTGGGAAAGCACGGACAATCTCCAGAGATCTTAATGTTCCTGCGTCCACTGTGCATGACATTGTCAAGAGGTTTACAGCCCATGGCACTGGAGCTGATCTCCCCGGACGTGGACGACAGAGAACTATTGATCAAGGATTGCAACAAAGGATTGTTGGAAAGGTGGAGAAAGACCCTCCGTCAACTTCCAGACACATTCAAGCTGACCTTCAGCTTGTATGTGATGTTTTGGGGTTGCTTTGCTGCTTCAGGCACTGGATGTCCCAACTGTCCTAAATGCACGGCATTATGAAATCTGAAGACTAACAAAGAATTCTGGGGTGCAATGTAGGGCCCGGTGTGGAAATGTCGGGTCTCCATCAGAGGTCATGGGTCTTACAGCAGGACAATGACCCAAAGCACCCAGAAATGGTTTCAGACAAAGCGCTGGAGAGTACTGGACTGGCCAGCATTAAGGCCCGGTTCACACCTGAGCGTTTGCCTATGGGCATGGTTCTCACCTGCGCATTGTACCGCGCGTAGGATCGCGCGGTAAAAGCGCCATACGCCCAAAGAAGTACAGGAGCTTCTTTGGGGCATATTAACGCGCGTATCCGGCTGTATCCATCAGAATACAGACGGATACCCCCTCGGAAACTCGCGTTTGCCGCGCGTTTCTTTTACCGCAAATCGCGGTAAAACCGCGCGGTAAGAAACGCGTGGCAAACGTGAGTTTCCAATACACTAAGTGTGAACCCAGCGTAAGTCCAGATCTGAATCCCATAGAGCTCCTGTGGAGGGATCTCAAAACAGCAGTTGGGAAAAGGAACCCTTCCAATCGGAGAGACCCGGAGCAGTTGGCGAAAGAAGAGCGCTCCAAAATTCCTGTAGAGAGGTGTAACAAACTCATTGATGGTTACAGGAAGCCATTGATTTCAGTTATTTTTTTCCAAGGGCTACCATATATTAATTGAGGGTGCCAATAATTCTGTCCAGTCCATTTTTGGAGTCTTGCGTGGAATGTGTCAGGTTTGGCTTTTTTTTTTTTCTCCACTCTTTTGTGTCACCAATACAAACAAAAGAAATAAACATGAGAATGCGGAAACATTTGTAATCGCAACAATTTTCTACGTGAAGTGGTGGATTATCTGACAGAAATACAGGGGTGCCAATATTTTTTGCCATGACTGTATATATGTAATTTTTAATTGAAACAAATTGATACAAAAAATGTAACACAGAAAACACAGTATTAGCTCAACAGATCTTAGAGATTGGATCTAAAATATGTGTATTATTTTTTTCCCTTCTTTCAATATTTTGGTAATATATTTCTGTGGTGCAGATTAATGACACGATCAGAGAAGGAAACATTTCTGCATCCCGAATCCGCCCCGTCTGTATTTTCGTGCACAAGCGAGCTTGATGAATTGCGCGGCAGGAAATTTGCACGTATAAGCAGCAGATCGGGCTCGGAATTCCTATAACTGTGACTATGATGAATAGACTCCCGGCACTTCACTTGAACCAGATGATGCCGGAGGAATTGATTAACTCCTTAGAGACCCAAAATAGAGAGACAGGGGAATCTCCGGGGGGCGAGATGGAGAGTGCGGATTATACAATGTACGGTCACTCACCTTGGGTATCTTCGTATTCCGCCCAGTCTGGACAGAGATTGTTCACATAATCTGCAGGAAGAGATGGAGAGTCATTTAGAAGGAGCGCAGGTTTAAATCAGAACGCTGGACAATGTAAATACATGGTTGAGATACACATGAGTGGGGGCGAATGAAATTTAGAGTTTTCCTTTTCAGCGAAGAATCGAGAAATTTTGGTAAAACTTCACAATTTTGGAGCCAATAGGTAAGTTTTGTTGGTAGTTTTTTTAGGGTGTAATGGCCTTTAAAATACAACCTAAGGCTCCTTTATGATTGTATAAACCAGGGATAGGCAAACTCCGGCCCTCCAGCCATGATGCAATTACAAATCCCATCAGGCACTCCAAGACCCTGACAGCCACAGGCATGACTTATAGAGGCGGATGCATGGTGGGATTTGTAGTTGCACCACAGCTGGAGGGCCGTAGTTTGCCTATCCCTGATCTAAATAGCTTCCAAATCCAGTTACTAGTCCCTAGTTCTGAATTCAGGAGCACTGCAGCATCGTTGCCACCCCATCACAGGAAGCTGCAGTAGGTGAACTTCACTGGCAGGATCATTAAGTATTTGTGGGACTGTGCAAGGGAACTTGTGTACTTATAATTAAGTGATACTGCACATGTTTTTTTTTTTTTGGTTCTGCTTTAAATGGTTGGTAAGGGTTATAGAAGCTCCTTTTACCTATCTTGGACCTGTTCTAAAAAAAAGAGCTCCTGGCAAGCCTCCTTTTTTTAAATATTTTTGCAGAAAGACAACAATTTAAAGTACACGACTGACATATAACATTAAAAGAAAAATAAATAAATATAAAAGGAAAAAATATATACTGTATAGAGAGAGAGTATAGTTTTATAATATATATATGTATATATATATATATATATATATATATATATATATAAAAAAATATATATATATTAGGTATGCACCTATATATCGGCCGCCGAAACATATCGGCCGAAAATTGCACTTTTGGCTAAATGCCGAAAGTGCCATTTTTCTACCGATACGTCGGCGCATCCCTTCTTTCTTTCCTCCCCGCTGGGCGCTGCTCTGTGTCCCAGCGGGGAGGAGAGAAAGTGTCACAGGCGGCCGAGCGTTGCGGGAGGAGAGCGCTGTGAGTGGCCGGCTTCTCTCCTCCCACACCGTTCAGCCTCCTATCACAGTCCGGCAGAGCGGCGGTGTGGGCGGAGACAGACAGCATTGTCAAAGGAAGCTGAGCTCTCCGCTCCGCTCGCTCAGCCTCCTGTGACAGCGTGTCAGAAAGGAGAGCGGTACAAGCACTCAGCGATCAATGAGTGCTTGTAGAGAATTGAGGACAGAGTATGTTTACTATATCCTGAATTATGAATGAATGGGAAGTGATCTACATCCCCTCCTGTCCATTCATGATTGTGGTTATAGTAAACATACTCTGTCCTCATGTTATGAATGTATAGGAACACTCAGTATAGAGGATTCCTGTTCATTTATGACAGGGGATGCAGAAAGAAAGATTGAGGACTCTGTGTCCTCAATCTCTTTATATTTTAAAAGGGAAATATCAGGGGTTTGTTTAGACCCCCAATATTTCCCCGAAAGCCCCTAAAAATACAAATATTTTAAAACAAATTAATAAATAAATAAAAGTAAATATTAAAAAAAATTAAAAGTTTATAAAAAATAAATAAAAATAAACTATTTTTAAAAAATTAAAAAAATTAAAATAAAAAAAACATTCTCGGTTTCGGCCTGACAAATATATATATACTGTATATACATACACACACACACACATACACACACATATATATATATATACAACATTCCCTCTAAGTATTACAGTCTGTGTTTCTGTGTTTATTGTCCAGGTCAATCATCAGAAGACAACTCCGCACAAAAGCACATTTGTATGCCCGGAGGATTCGCCTTTACATGGTAATAATACGTCGACATACATTTTATTAAAAATTAAGATGAAGAGTCCGGCGAGACAGAAGTCTGTCTCATCGTGGCCTCTGACTGATTGTGCTGAGCAGAACAATATCAGCGCGCTGAATCATCAAAGGACCAGCTGTAGGAACACAAACTGCGCAAGAAGATCTCCAACACGGCTTTAAATGTATTACTGTCACCGACGCACGCGTCCCATGAGAGCGCCCGGCTCGATAAGCATTGTCTATTCATTTTTATATAGATATAAAAAAAAATATCCGTCTACTCCCAATGTACAAATTGTTCCTGGCTCGTCTGAGGAAAAGTTTTACATTGTCCGCTGAGATTTCCGTCTAGCTAAGCTGTTTCATTGTACTAAAGAAGAACTCCGGTCTAATGAAGAATCAAGAAATGTCAAATCATTGTTGCGAGCCTGATTTTTGGGTTTCAGTTTAAAGGAGAACTATGAGGTGAGTGATTTTCCCTCCTCCTCGTAGTTTGAGCCGACGTGTGACAATGAGACTGTCACAGGTCGGCTCAATAGATCAGGAAGTGAGCGAACACATACCGTCGTTCGCTCACTTCTCGATTCTGTCCCTGCAGAGAGCCGTGACTGTCACTCACGGCTCCCTGCAGGGATTCCCCCCCTCCCCTGTCCGATCCTCCAGCGCTGACTGGCGGAACGGATGGGGGAGGGGGCGGGTACAGCTGGCTCTCCCTCTAGATAGGAAGAGCCAGCTGTCAATCACGCAGCTGGGTGGATCTCGACAGTAATGTCGGGATCCGTCGGTCTCAGTATACCGCGTGCTGTAGCTCGCGGTATACTGAGCTTTGGGTCACGGGAGGACGCTAGTTTGTGTCCTCCCGTGACCCTTAGGAGAACTATGGGGGAAAACACTTACCCCGTAGTTCTCCTTTAAGGGCAGACAATGATACAGGAGGAATGTGAGTAACAATGTAATCACTGTAAAGGAAAACACAATAAAAAAGTGTTTCCTGTTTTGTTTTTGAATATAGAGAGCTGGTCATGGCTGAGTGTGCGTTTAGTGATACAAGAATCTTAATCGTCAGTGTTACATTTTACATACCAGTACAGATAACAGATTTACTTATAATTTATAATGACCTCCTTAATTATTCATCGTTACTTTGGTCTGACTCTTCAGCTTGAGTCATGGAATCAGAGGTCAGCTAAAGTCAATTGCTACCCTGTTAACCGCTTGACCTCTCACACTGAGGTTGGATTATCTAAGGAGCACATTTTTCACTTAAATTGGTGAAGCTGTATTCGCTTCAATCATCCCATCGTGGGCCAAAGAAAATCTAATTTTCACTTTATTCATTGAAAATAGTATATCATCTCCGCTGCCTTCCGGCTTCTGAGTGTGCAAATAGCTGCTACAGATTTAAAATGAAATTTTGTGGTCAATTTTTGTTTTAAAGTTTACACATTTATGAAATGTTTATATCCATTTTCATGAATTGTATAAAATGTGTGTGTTTTTTTTTTAGAAATAAATATTTAATTCAGGATGCCTCCAAACATGCTGGGCTAGGCTTTCCCCATGGAAAGCCCAGCAGCAGCCCTCCAATTACTGACTGTTCCTACAGATGGAAAGCCAGTTCCATTCCATCTCTGCTAACAGTGTACTCTCTCTTCCTCCAGCGTCCCAGGTCCCAAGGACCGGACAGGTAGATGTGTAAGGGCCACACTAACTGATGTCACTAGTTATCAGGAGCTGAGCGTGATGCTCTGGGCGGCATCCTGGCCAGCTCCTTGCAACCAGTGACATCAGTGAGCAGGGCGGGACACCAGTTGCAGCCAGAGATGGTGAGATGATCCACGCCCCCATAAGCATGCACCACCCACAATGCTGCCCCCCTGAACGTGCACCACCACCACCCTGACCCCCCCAAACATGCAGCACCAGTAGCCCCCCCAGTCGGCAAAAATCTAGGGACACCCCTGGTCAGAGGTCACCTTAAGTCTAACAGTTGCTGCCCCGTCAACTGACTGACCATTCACACTGAGGTTGACTTACCAAAAGAATACATGTAAAGTGCCTTTATGTTACAATGTATGCAAAGCATGCTGGGCCGTCTCCATAAAAAAAGCCCAGCACTAGCCCTCCAGTTGCTGGCTGCTCCTACAGATAGAAAGTCAGTTCCATTCCACCTCTGCCGGCAGTATGAGAATATTTCCTCGTAGTGTGAGTGTGTTATCATTCAATAGCACGATATATCTGGGTGGATTATTTGATGTATGCATGATTCCATGCACCTAGTCATCTATTTACCACCCCCATTACATCTATGCAAACATACCGGGATATGTAGCGTCACAAAAGCGCTACTGACAGCTGGCGCCCCGACCTGGACCGACCGAAGATATAAAACAAGAGCTGTCACATGTGGAAATTATTGCAAGTGACAACGGGGGATGTGCGAAGATTCCACGAGACGCCCTAATACGATATAATTTTCCCGTCAAGATGAAAATGAGGTCTTTTCAGTCTGTTCCATGCGTGGCCCTTAACGTGTTCCTATTCAAGACCTACTCCCCTTTAACAAACAGAAGCCGCGGCAGTTATGTCACTTACTGTAAATATAACAAAAAAGGTTGAAACAGGAAAAATTAATTTCCAGTCTGAGGCCAGGAAGAGATTCGGTTTGGTCTCCTCGGGGACAGATTTGGCAGCCGCTTTGCTGCGGTCCGTCGCAGGATTCCTCTGAACCATCGTTAAGGCAGATAGAACTGCTGAACTTTCTGTACCCTGAGTCAGGTACGCAGTTCTGGTGCATTGTTACACACCTAATATCACGTAATGATCTATGACAGCACCAAACATAAGCGGTACATCCCTGCAATACATGAACATCCCCCCATATTGTATCCCTTTACAGATCCTGCAATACATGAACATCCCCCCATATTGTATCCCTTTACAGATCCTGCAATACATGAACATCCCCCCATATTGTATCCCTTTACAGATCCTGCAATACATGAACATCCCCCCATATTGTATCCCTTTACAGATCCTGCAATACATGAACATCCCCCCATATTGTATCCCTTTACAGATCCTGCAATACATGAACATCCCCCCATATTGTATCCCTTTACAGATCCTGCAATACATGAACATCCCCCCATATTGTATCCCTTTACAGATCCTGCAATACATGAACATCCCCCCATATTGTATCCCTTTACAGATCCTGCAATACATGAACATCCCCCCATATTGTATCCCTTTACAGATCCTGCAATACATGAACATCCCCCCATATTGTATCCCTTTACAGATCCTGCAATACATGAACATCCCCCCATATTGTATCCCTTTACAGATCCTGCAATACATGAACATCCCCCCATATTGTATCCCTTTACAGATCCTGCAATACATGAACATCCCCCCATATTGTATCCCTTTACAGATCCTGCAATACATGAACATCCCCCCATATTGTATCCCTTTACAGATCCTGCAATACATGAACATCCCCCCATATTGTATCCCTTTACAGATCCTGCAATACATGAACATCCCCCCATATTGTATCCCTTTACAGATCCTGCAATACATGAACATCCCCCCATATTGTATCCCTTTACAGATCCTGCAATACATGAACATCCCCCCATATTGTATCCCTTTACAGATCCTGCAATACATGAACATCCCCCCATATTGTATCCCTTTACAGATCCTGCAATACATGAACATCCCCCCATATTGTATCCCTTTACAGATCCTGCAATACATGAACATCCCCCCATATTGTATCCCTTTACAGATCCTGCAATACATGAACATCCCCCCATATTGTATCCCTTTACAGATCCTGCAATACATGAACATCCCCCCATATTGTATCCCTTTACAGATCCTGCAATACATGAACATCCCCCCATATTGTATCCCTTTACAGATCCTGCAATACATGAACATCCCCCCATATTGTATCCCTTTACAGATCCTGCAATACATGAACATCCCCCCATATTGTATCCCTTTACAGATCCTGCAATACATGAACATCCCCCCATATTGTATCCCTTTACAGATCCTGCAATACATGAACATCCCCCCATATTGTATCCCTTTACAGATCCTGCAATACATGAACATCCCCCCATATTGTATCCCTTTACAGATCCTGCAATACATGAACATCCCCCCATATTGTATCCCTTTACAGATCCTGCAATACATGAACATCCCCCCATATTGTATCCCTTTACAGATCCTGCAATACATGAACATCCCCCCATATTGTATCCCTTTACAGATCCTGCAATACATGAACATCCCCCCATATTGTATCCCTTTACAGACCCTGCTATACATGAACATCCCCCCCATATTGTATCCCTTTACAGACCCTGCAATACTTGAACATCCCCCCATATTGTATCCCTTTACAGACCCTGTCTTGGTTAACCACTGAATCCCTCCTCCTTTCTTCACCTCCACAACATAAGGTCATTGTCTTGTAGCACATGTTAAGAACTGGGAGGAATCCTTGAGATATCACAGGAAGAGTTAACAGGATACAGGGCAGCTCTGAGTTTCTGGCAGGATCAACAGGAACCCCCCCCCCCCCCGCACTAATAGAACAGATATAACAAACCACTTTCAGTGGTATATTTAATAGACCAAAAGGGATCAAATAAGAGACGGTCATTGTTGGGGGTTCACATTCACTTAAAGGCTCTCTATGATGCATGCATATGACAAATGCAAAATAGAGACAGTGTGTGTCTGACGGTAGAGGGGGGCGTGTCTGACTAGAGAGGAGGTGTATCTGACCAGAGATGGGTATGTTTGACCAGAGAGAAGCTATGTCTGGCCAGAGAAGGGGCATGTCACACCAGAAAAGGGGCAAGTCTCACCAGAGAGGAGGGGTGTCTGTCCAGAGAGGGGGGGTGTCTGTCCAGAGAGGGGGTATGTCTGACCAGAGAGGGGGTATGTCTGACCAGAGAGGGTGTGTGTCTCACCAGAGAGGGGGCGTGTCAGACCAGAGAGGGAGCATGTCAGATCAGAGAGGGGACCTGTTTGACCAGAGAGGGGGCATGTCTGACCACAGAAGGGGCGTGTCTGATCAGAGAGGGAGCGTGTCTGATTAACCAGGGGACCTGTTTGACCAGAGAGGGGGCGTGTCTGACTAGAGAGGGGGCATCTCTGATCAGGTCTTTAATATTATGGAGTGCATGGGGCACTGTGACCAAAGGTTGGTGTTTATTGGACTGAACAGTTCTATTCAGACACACTTTAATACGTCCATAACAAAAAAATCGATGTCAGACTATAAAAATGATGCTCATAAGTAGGAATGTGCGGACTTTACCAAAATTGATTTAGCTGCAAGATCACCAATTTTATGTTTTGCTGTCTTCCCAGCAAGGACGTAGGAAGCAATATAAACCTGATGCGTTTTTATATATATTCTCTCTCTCTACCCAAATCTGAAACAAAAATTTCTGGCTTTACATTATTGTATTAGTAGTTTGTTCCTCACCTGTAAGGATCATGTGATACTTGAAGATCCTCTGCACCACTTTCATCAGTTCATGTTTGATGCTCGACTGTCTTCTCTGGAAGATCCTCTGTTCAAAAACAAGGAGAGTTCCTGTCATTTCTGCGCTCTCACAATTGTATTCATAGTATTCGTTGTATGTTTATTGCACAGTGGAAATAAAGTTGTCGTTGGAACAAGTGTCCCCATCAAATTATTTCCCAGCATGTCCTATTCTGGTTACTTCTCACCCAAGAGAAACCCAACCTTCTCTCACCCATGAGGAACCCAACCTTCTCACCCAAGAGGAACCCAACCTTCTCACCAAAGAGGAACCCAACCTTCTCACCCAAGAGGAACCCGACCTTCTCACCCAAGAGAAACCCAACCTTCTCTCACCCATGAGGAACCCAACCTTCTCACCCAAGAGCAACCCAACCTTCTCATCCAAGAGGAACCCAAACTTCTCACCCAAGAGGAACCCGACTTTCTCACCCAAGAGGAACCCAACCTTCTCACCCAAGAGGAACCCAACCTTTTTACCCAAGAGGATCACGAACAGCCACATGCATTACTCCCTGAAGCAGATGCATGTTGGGGTTTGTAGTTTTACCAAAGCTGGAGGGCTTTGGTTTGCCTACCCTTGACATAGGGCATCAGTGTTAAAGAAGGACTGAAGCCAAGACTTTTATTTAGTTTTGGATAGAGTAAGGAAGGTTTATAACCCCTGTCATCTGTGTCCCATTGGAGGGATTTCTCTTAACTTCCTGTCTGATAGCCACAACAGGAAGTGAGAAAGCATATCCCTCCAAAGTGAAGGAAATTCCTGGTGGTCACCAGAACTAGTGTCCCCATTGTAAGATTTCTCATCTGTCCCTGTTCTGGTGACAACCCAAAATTTGGAATTTTCTTTCATTTTCATTGATAACGGTCACCAGGACAAATAGAGATGGTGAATCTCCCCAATGGGGACACAGACAGCAATGAAAACCTGATGGGTGGTCTAATCCCTCTCCACTCTATCCAAAACCAGTTCTAGCTTTGCACTATAATGGTTATCGTTTTGCATTAGCTGCTGTGTTGGCAGAAGGAGCAACACAATGGCAGCTTGTAATTTTCTTGCAGGGGATTACTTGAAGTCTGTGTGCGGAAATACAATGTTGCAATAATTAAATTTCTATGTAAATATTTAGCAGCGATGCGCCATCTGGCAGCTCCCCTCCACGGAGATGGGGCCTTCCCTGTCATCCATCGATGGCGGTCACCATTCGTCAGCTCAGGAATCCGGTGACAGGCCAGATAAACACTCGGCATCTGGGATGAGCCGGCGTGATTGAGAAATGAGCTTTCTGCACAAAAAGGAAGTTCGCTCCAAAAACGAGCGGAGGATTGACTCATCACATGTCGCAGCGACGATTGGAGAGCGAGGCGGCTGGCAGCGTTCCCCGGCTCGATGGGTCCATGAAATGCTCATTAATTGTGTCATTGATAAAGTGGACTTGTCACATGCACAGCGTTGAAAGAGCCATGAAGGAGGGCTGTGACAATATTTATGAAGATCCCTGCTATCTATTCAACGGGATGGGTGGCCGAGGGGTAGGAGGCGTTTAAAGCTGAACTCCGCGATAAGCAAATATTGGCATGTGTATTCTTCCTTGAATGTTGGCGAGCTTTGTGTATTTCTTCCACATCTGTGCAGTAATCCAGTGTGAGACTTAGAGCTTCCTGTAATGAAGACAAGTCACTGCTGCTCTCTCTTCTTGTGCAGGGTGACTGGTCTTGTCTCCACCCCCTCCTGTAATAAAGAACAATCACTACTGCTCTCTCTTCTTGTGCAGGGTGAAGGGTCTTGTCTCTGCCCCATCCTGTAATACAGACCAGCCACTTCTGCTCTCTCTCCTTGTTCAGGGTGACTGGACTTGTCTCCGCCCCCTCCTGTAATGAAGACAGATCACTGCTGCTCTCTCTCCTTGTGCAGGATGGATGGTCTTCTCCCTGCCCCCTCCTGTAAAAAAGGCTGCTCACTGCTGCTCTCCCTCCGTGTACAGAGTGGCTGTTCTCGTCTCCACCCCTTCCTGTAATAAAGACCGCTCCCTGCTGCTCTCTCTCCTTGTGCAGGGTGACTGGTCTGGTCTCTGCCCCCTCCTGTAGTTTCCTGTAGTGGGTGGAGCCTGTTGGGTCCTTCCCACAGCTCTGCTCTTTGCACAGACTATCTACAGCACAAAGATGATGCCACTGCTCCTTTAACAAGATAATATCTGGGCTTGCAAATGCATTTGGTGCAAAGAAAGAGGCTACAATTCAAATAAACAGGACACCATACGCATTCATAATCACGGAAAAGGTTGGAGCTTTTCTAAAAAAAATGTTACATAACTTGAACATTTTAGATACAAAATTAAGACTCATTTCCAGACAGAAAATTGTGCAACAAAATAACCAATCAGATCACTGGAATCATTTTGATTGGCTGGTGTACTTAACACATTGCTCTTCCTTCACTGAAGAGTGAGTTTTCCTATAACGCTGTATCTCCTTATAATCCAAAGCGATTTTTATTACCTCGAAGTCTCTTATGACAGCCGCCACGCTGGGAGCTTTCATACTACAGTCATCGAGCGCAGCGCTCGTCTTGTCGAAGGCAACGATAAAAGCCGTGTGGTACTGAAACCTGGCTTCCCGGCTTAGGAAGATGTCTGCAATTTTCTGGTTCTCTTCCCTGCGGACAGAGGTAGGAGGTTAAACGTCACGTGGAATCCTGCTATGGCAAAATATAGAGTAGTGTGATCAACACAAACACCTCCTGCTTAATGATTTGGAAACCCTGGATGGTTAATTATAAAAATCCCTTTAAAGGAGAACTATGAGGCGAGTGCTTTTCACTCACGTCATAGTTCTAGCCGACCTGTGACAATGAGACTGTCACAGGTCGGCTCACATATCGGCGTTTGCTCACCTCTCGATCCTGTCACGGCTCTCTGCTGTGACAGGGGAGGGGCTGGATTCCCCCCACCCCGCTCCGATCCGCCAGCGCTGACTGGTGGATCGGACGGGGGAGGGGGCGGGTACAGCTGGCTCTGCCTCTAGATAGGCAGAGCCAACTGTCAGTCACGCAGCTGGGCGGATCCCGGCACAATTGTCGGGATCCGCTTCAGCTGCGGCGTCTCAGTATACCGCGAGCAGCAACGGTATACAGCTTGCGGTATACTGAGCTTAGGGTGATGGGAGGATGCTAGTTTGTGTCCTCCCGTTACCCTAAGGAGAACTATGGGGAAAAGACTTAACCCCATAGTTCCCCTTTAACACGCGTTTCTATAATATAAGTTTTATCTGAACTTCATCCAGATTACAAGTTTTTATTATAGAAATCCTTAGGTGTATTTTTACAGGTAGCATAAGTACCCAAATATGTCTTGGTATTAGCTCTCTGTTATCTGTGACCTCCTACATAACATTGCTAAGCCCTCATTCACACAAGTAACAACCGCCCCGTACAGATCCGTGCTGCGTGCAGGGCCGTATCGGTCCGCTCCCAGGAAGGACAGGTGCTGCGTGTGATTTGTACGCAGCCCCCGTCCTTCTCTAAGGGAGTACGAGGCCGTATGCAGCTCTACACTCACCCGAACTGCACGTCCGTACGGGTGCGGGTTCCCTGCTCGGACGCAGACAGAGCGTAGGGCGGTGTACAGCCTCGTACTCCCTTAGAGAAGGACTGGGGCTGCGTACAAATCACACGCAGCACCTGTCTTTCCCAGGAGCTGCCCGATACGGCCGTGCACGCAGCACGGATCTGTACGTGCCGGCTGTTACTCGTGTGAATGAGGGCAACTGTGAGAGGAAGGGGCAGCACTCTGAGCTAATCAGAACTTGTAGTTGCTTGAGTGCTGTAAGTCAGCAGTCTGAAAATGCTTACCCCATATTACATCTCTTTAAAAAATGCTGCAAGTAAAGAATATTATCTGGCCAGGCACACACTTCCTGTCTTAGGGTGGCTCCACTCTATGGAGGAGCAACCCAGCCACCCTTGGACAGCAGCACTGTCACCCTGTGGGGAGGGTGGTGTTAGATGCTATAGCAGATTTAGATGAACTTGACTATCAAATTAAATCTGAACTCCAGCTAAGGGCCCATGCTCACCATAGTGTTGCCTTAATCGCATGCTACCATGCAACTAATGCACGCTATCACGCAACGCCGCTAGCATGTGTTACCGTGCGCTAGATGCATTGCAATTCATTTTATTGGCACCTCAACACACCTCCTGGCAGTAACGCAATACCGTGCACTGTATTCGGTGAGAAAATTAGTGCATGCACTACATTTGTCTCAACCCCCCTATGCCACTTTTGCTGGACAGCTTGGTCTGTTCAAAGAATCTGAAAAATTAAGAGTTGAAAACAAAGGGGGAAAAAAAGAGAGAAATAAGAGAAAACACTAATGCAGCCAAGTCATCCAAAGATTGGTCAAATGCAACATGTGACATTTTTGCTTTAGGGTTTCGATACACTATAATCCCCAGCAGCAGCAATTGCAGATAGAGCACAGGGTTGTCTATCTTGCAACCCACACAAGTAGCAATGGCTAATCTTGCATGATTGCTTGTAAAATTGCAATATGTATAGCTTACTCCATAGGGAGTCATTACCTTCATCTATTTAGTTGCTGACTGCAGCACTATCTCTAATGATGTAAGTAGCACATCTGAAAACATCTCCCATGTAGCTCTAGCCCAAGGTTACCTAGATGACCGCGTTGCTTTGGACAAAGCAGTGAAGCTGTGAGAGACTGACCAGTTCTGGATCCTCTGTTCCAGCTCTCCGAGAACCTCTTCATGCAACAGGTAGATGTGCAGCAGCTGGCTGAGTCCGTGTCTCAGTCTTAGCTCCTCTTCCCCATCCTCCTCTTCAGGGCCCAGAGCCCTGAGGATGGCCATGTGGAATTCCTGTACAGATACAAAGAAGGAAAGTTATTACAGCTAGTTCTTTATTTTTGTGTGAAAGAGGGACACTTTCACAGACAAGATTTTTGACATACACAACATGCCCTCGCCCCAGCCACAGTTATATTTCCAATCAGCCCGGGTAACATAAATGAACAATCAGCTCTCCATTCTTCATGTACAAGAGGTGCGTTTTCATATAACAGTCAATGGACTTCATTTTTAAAGCTTTAACGCAAGGACTGCAAAGTGGGAGGGCGTTTCCTCGGGGTGTCCACATTGCTGTCTAGGTGATGTGAACGCTACCCATTATGTAACCATTGGAGGGATCATCTCAGTCTCCACAATACTCCATTGCTGGATCACTGGTCTTCACTCAATGGTCAGAGCAAGGGGTGTGATGGCACTGCGGGGAATGTTGGCACAGGGGGTGGTTTTTGAGGTATAAAGTGGATTGTGCCCAAAGTAAGACTTTGAGTTGTCTCAACCCCTTTCTCTCCAGTTCAGAGTGCCAGAAACATAGCAGGGTGCGCAGTGCAATAGAGACTAACTGGCAGTAGAACATGGTCAGAGGTTTCTCAATGCACTACTATGTATTTTCTGAAGAGAACTTATCTCCTTATCTCACTTATCTCCTTTCAAACATTTCCATCATTCAATCACTTGTGTGTGTGTGTGTGTGTGTGCAGATTTTAGCTTTAGCTATTGAGCTCTATAAACAATATGCACTTTGATACAGAAGGTAAAGAGAAACAGTCAATCATGTGAAACATGACAAGAGCTCCATCTGCTGGATGGATAAAAGAATACAAAATATTCATAAGCAAAATTTCATAGTCACCTGACAAAAGAAGAAAGAAAGAAAGAAAGAAAGAGAGATGGGAAAAGGGAGGAAAGAAGAAAGGAACGAATGAACACACAAAAGAAGGAAGGAAGGAAAGAGATACGGAAGAATGGGAGAGAGAGAAAGAAAGAAAGGAGAGGGGGAGAGGGAGGAAAGAAGAAAAGAACGAATGAACACACAAAAGAAGGAATGAAGGAAATGAGAGGAGGGAAGGAAGGAAGGAAGGAAGGAAGGAAGGAAGGAAGGAAGGAAAGAGATACG
Organism: Nanorana parkeri; assembly: GCF_000935625.1. Classification (NCBI taxonomy): domain Eukaryota; kingdom Metazoa; phylum Chordata; class Amphibia; order Anura; family Dicroglossidae; genus Nanorana; species Nanorana parkeri. The sequence continues at coordinate 1,605,639 of NW_017306456.1, forward strand.
GAAGCATGAAAGTAAATGAGATAGAGATAGAGGTAGTGAGAGATGAGAGAGAAAGAAAAAGAAAGAAAGAAAGAAAGATAAGGAAGAATGGAAGGAGATGAGAGAGGGGAGAGAGGGAGGAAAGAAAAAAGGAATGAATGAACACAAAAAAAGGAAGGAAGGAGATGAGAGAGGGAGGATGGAGAAAGTAACACACAAAAAAGGAAGGAAACAGATAAAGAAGCATGTAAGGAAATAAGAAAGAAAGAAAGAGAAAAAGAAAGAAAGAAAGAGAGAGAGAGAGAGAGAGAGAGAGAAAGAAAGAAAGAAAGAAAGAAAGAAAGAAAGAAAGAAAGAAAGAAAGAAAGAAAGAAAGAAAGAAAGAAAAGAGATGGGAGAGGGAGGAAAGAAGAAATAAATTAGAGGAAGGAAGGAAAGTAAGGAAAGAGATTAGTAAGGATGGAGGGAAATGAGGGAAATGAGGGAAATGAGGGATGGAAGAAAGAAATAGAAATGAAGAAACAAAGAAGTAAAGAGAGAGATACATTATTTTTAATCTCATTTGCCACTGAGGTCTTTGAGCTGAAGAAGGAATAACACTTGTTCTCAGTGACAGGACATAAATAAATGTTTTCCATCTCAGTTGAATCAAAATATTGGGCTGAAAAGTAGATTAAAAAAAAAAATCGGAGTACAAAGGTTATCTCTGTTTTCATAACACGGTCTCGGTTTTGCTCCTGACACAGGGGGTTCGGTGAAGGTTAGGAGAACGTCTATAGCATCTAATTTGCTGGAGAAATCCATAAGCCATCAAGGAGCACAAGATGAAACAGCTGACAGGCTTCTCCAGGGACCAGCTGGGTGCCGAGCACTTAAAGACGTTTTATCTGCATGAAAAAGCCTAACTTACAGCCTGCTGATCTGAAGAATGATCCCGACACATTGTAACACGTCAAGCAGCAGGTATTGAGAGCTGCCTAAGAGCTCCTACTTTCCCTCTGAAAGACTAGACTTCTCAATGGGGAAAAGGAGGGGGAGAAGGGGGGGCGCAGGTATGGAATTGGGAAAGTCATGCTCAAATTGAGAGGTTAGAGGCTCTGCATTTGGAATCCCCTTTTAACATTTGTGCTAAGAGATAAACAAGGGGACTGAAAACCAAATTCTAACCTAGATGTAAACCCAATCAATAAAATCTCATATAACCTTTAACATGTTAATGTAATTTCCAAAGTCAATTTAAATATGTTTATATCTGCAGCTTTTGATAAAATGAGGACCCTGTCATGAAGGCACTTCCTGTTATAGGGTGACAACAGTTTTCCTGGTTTCCCAAGTGTGCTGCTGCGTTGTCACCAAATCAAACGGGTCTCTGATGGAGACTGCAAGTGGCCTACAGCCTATAGGGCACTTTAGCAAATTAAATGTAATGGAGTTTGGGTTAACTTACAATTTATATTCGTTTTGGATAGAGTAGGGTAGGATTAGAACCCCTGTCATATTTTTATTATTATAAAGAGCTGCGTCATTGAGATTTCCCATCATTTACCACCCAGGTGAACGTAAGACAATTGTCCAACAGCAGCACAGACAGAATTAAAAATTTATTTAGTCATGTCTATGTCCCTGTTGCAGCTTTCCACTCACTTCTTGTCTGGTAAGACCATATAGCCACCTGGACAGCAAGTAAGAGAAATATCTCTAATGGAGCACTGGAGCGTAGTAAAAACCTGACGGGGTTCTAAACCTTCACGCTCTATCCAAAATAAAATAAAAACTTTGGGTGGACATACACTTTAAGTGACATACAGGCAATTTGTGGCATAAGGCATTGTTTGAGCTTTGTATATTATTTTTGCCCTAGGGGTATTTTCCCCCCCACAATGTACAGTTGTGTAATTTGTACTATTTTGCAAAAATTGTGAGAAACTCGGGACCGGCCGGGTTTTCAGGCTGCGTGAGTCGTATAAATGTCCCCCATTGTCTTCGCCTTGCTGTCAGCTGCGCAGCAGGAAGATCACGTGAGCACTAAAGTCCTCAGGATGTCACACTGTTTCCTGTAGTACATTGTTCCTGCGGCTCATGAGGAATGTGAGGTGGGGACTGTGAATATTAAAACTGACACAATTCATCTGTCTTTATTCCTGACCGAGCGCCCGGCGCTGCTTGTAATGTGTTTGGCGCTATGCAGGTGTGACCTCCCACCCCCTCCTTCCACAAAAAGGCTGATGAGGCAATATGTCTGCTGCTTTATTAAAATAGATAGATGGACAATAAAGAGTCACGGTTTGCTTTCTGCTATAAGATCCCAAGTGGCCCAGCGGTACAGATGTTGAGCGAGATATTCTGTGTGTGTGTGTGTGTGCCGGTCAAAACTGAAAACGAAGCCTCAAGATCTGCACAGCATACCTGTTCATGAATTGTGTTTTTCATTCAGGGGTTAAAGCATTACACCTGATCATTGACTGCCAGCAACCCGTTATACCGAGGACACCGGTTCCTGAGCCTGCAAAGAAGCAGACCAGGTGATCCCAAACTACACCCAATTCACCCAGAGAGAGGGAGAGAGATGGAAGACCGGGAAACCGAAATGGGGAGAGATGAAGAGAGATAGATAGGAAGGTGTGAGAAAGAAAGAAAGAGAGAGAGAGAGAGAGAGAGAGAGAGAGAGAGATGGGGCAAGAGGGAGAGAGAGAAATAGAAAAAGAGAGAGTTGGAGAGATGGAGGAAAACAGAGAGAAATGGAGAGGGGAAGCAGAAAGAGGGAGATGGATAGATAGATGGGAGGGGGGGGGGGGGGAAAGGGGGGGGGGGGAGGGGGGGGGGGGGGTGAAAAGGGAGAGGAATGGGGGAGAGGGTAGAGAGAGAAAGAGAGAAATGGGGAAAGAGAGATAAATGGGGGAGGAAAGAGAGAGAGAGATGAAAAAAGAGAGAGTTGGAGATGATGAGAAAGAGAGAACAATGGGGCAAGAGAGAGAAATTAGGAGAAATGGGGGAGGGGGGAATGAGAAAAGAGAGATTTTGAGAGATAGAGAAAGACGGCAGAGAGGGAGAGAGATGGGGGGAATGGGTAGAAAGAGAGAAAGGTGGAGGGGGGGAGAAATAGGGGTAAAGAGGGGAGGAAAGAGAGGGATGGGGTGATAGAGAGACAGCTATTGAAATGGGGAGAAAGAGACAGAAAGAAAGAGTTTGAGAAATTGGGGAAAAGGGAAGGTAGGAAGGACCATGTGTGAGCAAGTGTCATCAGAGCTGCTTATAGTCACCAGCAGGGGAACGAGTGACAGGGTGACAATGCAGGAAAACAGCTGGGAGACCCCATAACAGGATGAGCCTGACCATGAAACTTCATAGCAGATTAATCATTTTAATGAAAACTACAAATTTAAAAAGATCAAAAAACACTTTTGAAATGTCATTACCATGTTAAAGCTTGGTATATAGTGATCAGGTTTAAATCTGCTTCAGGTTACAGGACTGTGTTATGAACACTCAGGAGTCGGGGTGTGTTATCAGCATGAGGTCAGGTAGTTGGCATAACACCAGGTGACATCTCTTCTCTGCCCCGTGTAAAAGACTCGGCATTCAGTGATATTGCACACATTTACATGTTTCAATTTCTATCTAATCCCCTTTCAGGTTTTCTTTTTTTTTCGGGGGGGGGGGGACTTGGGATTTCCTTCCCAGAAATGGTTAACTTGGCAGGCAGTTAGGCTGACCGGGGACAAGAATAAAAGTGGTTAGGGAAATTACAAGGACAGTTAGCTAATCATTATAGGATTGTTCGCAGAATTTATAGGATTAGTTAGCAGACCGACTATAACAAATGCATATGGCCGACTCTTTGTCCTCGTCAATTAAAACCAGCCATGCTATTTATAGAAATCCAATAATTACCAGCACCGTCATGCTCTAAATTCCCCCCACTATTCCGTACGAACACAGCTCGCCTCTGATAGAGACATCAGACCGGCGCTCAACATTGCCGAATGCCCCCCCCCTCCCCTCCCTTCCCCCTGAGCAGGTGGTCTAGAACAACGCGGCACTATATTCTGGCTATACGTCTGCACAGGGACCCTCTTGCGTATGACTTGCAGGCTCTACTGAGTTCCACAGATACGTTATGACTCTTTGGAGTTTTATAAAGATTGCTCGTCAATCTCCCCTTCCCGGGGTGGTGATTGGATCAAACCAGCGCGCATCCCCCAGAGCCAGATAAAAGCCTCTTTTGGTCAATTTGACCTTTCCTGAACTTATTTTATGCTGCTGAGAAAAGTAATAAAGCAGAATTTGTGGAGGCTTCGCTGTCACTTTCATGCAACAACAAGCACAGGCTCAGCCGTGAAGCTTCCCGGTTGTGTTAAAGTGTATCTAAACCCAAGAACAAAAATGTAATATATTGTAACCTACCAATCCTTAGATGTGGCTGCTGCATTCGTTTTCTTATGCCAGGTTTTTATTTCCTTTATTTTCACCTGGTGATCCTGCCACTAACACACTTCCTGTCCTAGGGTGACAACGCTGATTAACTGTAGTGCATCTGTGAATTAGCAGCATGGATGGGACAACAGAACACCCCATTTTCTCTTCTCCATAACATGGGGGTGTTATTTGGAAGACAGAGGATCAACAGACAGCAAGATACAAACAACCCTTTGAGAACCTTTTTCTCCGAAAAAATGCTTTTACTCAAGTGACTTTACCAAGAGACATGCAGGCCGGATAAAAGCAGATCATTTTATACCACATTATGGTCCTACAGGGGGAAAACAGGATGCTATGTGTCCTTTCCAGTCACTGCACTAAACTGGTGCTATACTGAATTCCTGCGTATGAAAGAAAAGAAGGGAGAATCTGCGATTTATACAAAGTCAGATAAACAGAAGGGAGTTTATCAAAACTGGAGCAGATTGGCACGGGAACCAATCAGCTTCTCTGTCTCATTTTCAAATTTTACCTGAGCAAACTGAAGAGAGATTCTGATTGGTTGCCATGGGTACCTGCTCCAGATTCTGTCTCCTCCAGTTTTGATAAATTCCCCCCACACAGTGTCTAATCTACAGCTAAGACAGTGCCATATTTCAGGCACAGTGGCCCAGGAATGGTGGTTCAGCCCATCGATGTCCTCACCAAACTAAAATATCAGTTGTAGGTTGAGATGCCTTTAAAAAGCAGCAGCAGAGCAAAATAAAACTAGCTTGGTGATATAATGTTAATGTTACTAACCAATAATACTGCAGATCCTCTCACGGATCTCCTCTCATCTATCCAGATATATAACTTATGATCCATCCAGATATTGCTTATCACTGATCCATCCTCATCTGATCCCCCACCAGATATAACTTATCACTGATCCATCCTCATAATACTTATCACTGATTCATCCCCTTCTGATCCATCCAGATATAACTTATCACTGACCCATCCAGATATAACTTATCACTGATCAATCATCATCTTCATCAGATTTATTTTCAGGTATTATTACTCCACCTTAGGGGTTTAAAATATACCCGACAACCATAACGTACCTCATCAAATGTACCTCAGCCCCATCAGAGTTACATAAAATGTTCAACTTTTATTCATTTTTGTTTAAAACATCTTTATAATTCATTTACTTTTCCTCCATTTGTCTGAATTCAGAAGGAGGTTGCATTTGCTACTTAAATTAATTCTCTTTCTCTCAAACTGCCATTTATCAAATTCAGTCCCCTGTTTCTCATTCCTACTTTATTTTATCCTCTAAGTACACAATTGCTCCCTTTTTTTTACATAATAAGTTTTTATTCAGAATTTTTTTTTAACAATACGTGGGTATCGAACATACAGGTGATTAAGACCAATCAAGTACAAGGTAACGGTGTACAGGTATACAGTAAACAAGTGGGTCAGGTTTGGAAACAATGTTCCCAATTCAGCCCGGGCGCAGTTTGAAAAAAAAAAGACCAACTGGGGGTATGTAGGAGTTAAGAGGGTAAAGGAGCGACAAGTAAAGAAGTTCCAATGACAAAGAAAATGTCCAAGCGGCATCTTATATGGTTGCGCAAAGTTGTACATGAGACAGGTAAGTACCATGTAGTGAGATCAAAGTGATTTGAAATGGTCTGAGTCCATATACACACGCCAGGGCGTCCAAATTTTGTTGAATGCAGAATGTCTATCGTGCAAGTGTGCCGTCAGCATTTCCAAATGCATGATGCGACAAAGTTCCCCTGTCCGCTTCTTCACCGTAGGAACTTGTCGAGTTCCAATGTCTCGGGATGAGAGAGCGGGCTGAGGAAACATGTCTTGCTCTTGATGTGGCTTCGTCAGGGGTTGAAATATAATATGAATGAAATTCATAGTGCCTCGTCCAATCAGAGAATGACTTGTATTCAGCAAAATAAATACAAAGTGTTCTCTGAATGGCCGCGGTACCCAGCAAAGGGACTCCTTGTGCTCAGTGTGCTGAGGGGAAGCCACCTGAGCCACAGCTGGAAGAAATCAGCACTGACTGTATGTAGCATGGACTACTACACCAATTTTCAGCATCCCCAGTGGCCCTCTGGGGATCAGTTTTGGATTCTTCCATGGACCCAAGCTGGGCCAATGTAAGCATCCATAAAAGATAATTTCCGGAGTTCAGCTTTAAGCCCTGATGAACGGGGGGAGGTTTGTCCCCCAAAACACATTGACTGTTTTAAGTGATCGTATTTATAATCATTAAAGCAAATTGAACTCTGATCAGCCTCTTGGATATATCCTTTTCGGGCAGTATAACCATACAAGTTATGGTGAGAAGGGACTAAAGGAATCAAACAGGCCTCCAACCGAATCGGTACAGAGCACAGTAAGGCCTTCATAGAACAGAAGCTGTTCACATGTTTCCTTCCATCACATATCCCAAAAATAAGAGGACTGTTTCACATTCCGGGACAGTGGCTGGAGCATTGCCAATCATTCCTTTATGCCCCATCAGCCAGATGACCATCCAGATCCGCTGGTGTATAGTGCAAATATAGCCTAACACGTCCTTTTGAAATGGTGATACAAAGGCGCTGGGTGACGATCACTTTTCTACTTAAAATATAAATATTTAATTAAATCCCAAGCTAAACTCGGGGGAGAGGTCTTTTCAGGTCACAGAGCCGTCCCAAATCCCGAATCTGGCCCAGATCACCAGCTTCAGATGACACAGTTCCAAGACAGGAAGCACATCCACCTCAGACGTGACCTGCCCGTCTGAGAGCACGGCAGCACAATGGCACCTCAGCCACCCACGCTGTGCCATTCAGCCCAGAATGCCCGCATTGTGCTCTTCTTGTCTCGTGCCCATAGGAAGCAGAGGGAGGGGAGGCCCGCGGTGCCGCTCACCCTTCCAAATAGTTTCGCCAGCCTGAGGACAATCTTTAAAGGTTAAGTAGACAGAAACTCTAAATGAATAACATTTATTCTGCATTGTTATGCTGCGCTGCGCAACGCAAAGCACTGCATGTCATGGCGTCACAATGCGCTGCGGTGCATTGACTTGAATTTTGTAACATATCAATAAAGTTTAGAAAAACTCTGATACCTTGTAACAACAAATCGCACCATCCTTCTCAACCTACACCAAGTTATAAGGAGCAGAACATGTGCAGATTGGTGAACGGCCTTCAGATTTCACTTGTTGCTGTACAAACAGCTCTACCACTGTGAACAATGTTGAAAGCAGTGGCGTCACAAGGGGGGTGTGGCCATTGGAGGGGTGATACCAAAATGATTGACAGTCATTTTGGTGTCACCCCCTCTGAAAATTCAGGCACTCTGTCATGGACCGAGAGCCAACAGTTGCAGGAGAGAGGAGGGGACCCGGCGGCATACCTCATCCCACCAGGTGAACGTCCCCTCCTCTCTCTGCCGGCGTCCATCACCAAGATGGCTGTCGGCAGGTATCACAGAGATGGCCGCGCATGCACGTCACATGCATGAGCATGATTTCTTCCACATCTGTGCAGTAATCCAGAGTGAGACTTGGAGTAGTAATAAAGACCGGTCACTGCTGCTTTCTCTCCTTGTGCAGGGTGACTGGCCTTGTCTCCGCCCCCTCCTGTAATAAAGACCGGTTACTGCTGTTCTCTCTCCTTGTGCTGGGTGGCTGGTCTTGTCTCCGCCCCCTCCTGTAATAAAGACCGGTTACTGCTGTTCTCTCTCCTTGTACAGGTCTTGTCTCCGCCCCCTGCTGTAGTTACCTGTAGTGGGTGTGGCCTACTGGACCCTCCCACAGCTCTGCTCTCTGTACAGGCTATACACAGCACATCGATAATGTCACTGCTATTTTAACAAGGTAACATGACTTGCAAAGGCATTTGGTGCACACAAAGTGGATTTATATCCTTTGTTGCTATTGAGGAATATATTTCAATGAAAGTTTTTTTTTTGCCCTGACAATGGTTTTAACATTTCCTCGCTCTATGCATAAGCCGGAGCTTCGGCTTTAATAGCCGATTGTCTCGTGGACACGGCGGTCTGGCCTCGCGGCGTAGGGGTGAGCAGAATGAATACGGCAGGTCAGTGAAAAGGACGGGTCTCAGCTGCCTGGGATTCCGGCTTCATCGGAGGAAGGAGAATGAGGCCTCTGTTGACGGTGTCAGATCGCTCGCTCTGCCAGGATACAAGCTGGCCGGCCTTCGCTGGGCCTTCGCTGCGCATTAGCATGAAACAGCCGGCGCACAGTGACGGCCCACGGGGCCCACCAGCGTCACCGGCCGGGCTCCCGGGTCTGGGCTCGGGCCGCTGCAGCAATGATAATGTGACATTAGAGGCTGCGTAGGAAACATTATGCAAAGCAGGGAATGGCGTAGACGAATTCCTTCATACCCCGGGGTCTGCGACACACAATTCGTAGGCTGTTGTTGTTGTGGTGTCAGAGGTCACATGAGAACGCATATTTTCTGAGCATGTAAATATACGCCCACCGGGCACATGGCATACAGTTTAAAGACCACTGGGCTGGTTTAAAGGGCCAAAGAAGCCATTTCAACCGATGAATATTTCGAGTCACTAAGCTGTGGCAGCCATGCAGACAGGGACGTCTGGTTTTCCTGATCTCTGTATTTCTACCAGAGCAGTGACTCTGAGCACTGAAGTCGGCATAACAGCCAGGCAGCTAGCATTTTCCGGTGGAGGAGAAATTGCATCTCGTGTTGCTTCAGTGACTTTCATTTTTGCGCACATTTAAGTGACAGTTAGAGACAAGCGTCGCTAGTAAATCCAATCATGAAAGACTCATATAAGCTTTAAAGAAGGACTACGGGTCCTTAGCCCTCCAATCGGGCTACCCCTGCACCGCAAGGGTTAATTGTATGTTTTTGTCCAGGGGGCTAACATAAAGCAGACATGCTCACCTGATCCTCAGTCCCACGGTGGTCAGCGCTCACCTCTCTCCCCCTCTGCTCTGGCCTTGGCGTCCTTACATCCAATGCAAGTCAATGGACCTGCAAAAGATGTGATGATGATCGGAGCCTTGGGGAGAAGAGGCTGTAGGGACCAGTCTACCAGCCCGGTGTGTCAGAGGATTGGGTGAGTAATACTACTTTATTTGAGCCCCCTAGAAAAAATTAGCACTTAACCCTTGCAGTGTGTGGTATCCACTGCAAGTGTAAGTTTTTTGTTTGCCAGGAGTTCTACTTTAACATATTAATGTCATTTCAACAGCCATTTTAAGGTTTAATATGAATCCTTGGTGATCCTGCCATGGAGGTCCTTGTTAAGGCACTTCCTGATATAGGGTGGCAACACCCTGTCCCTGTCTCCCAATTGAGCTCCTATGTTGTCACCCCGTCCAATGGACGACTACAAATGCCTGTTTCAACACACCTGATGCTACCTGTGCTCCAAGATGGAGACTCTCATAGGTTAGAGTAAGGACCGCACTACACAGATGAGCCTTGGCGCGGCTGTGCGGCTTTCACATATTCTGCAGAAGACGTGTATCTAAAACCTCTGTTTTTAACCTTAGCGGTGAGACCGTTTTTTTTTTTTTTGCATGCTGGCTGGTGAGTGTGCTGGCAAACTTTTTGCTGTCCCTGTCTCCCAATTGTGCTCCTCTGTTGTCACCCCATCCAATTGACGACTACAAATGCCTGTTTTAACACACCTGATGCAGGCATGGTCCACTGTTCTCACCATCAGCAAAACCTGCCCTGAGATATGCCAACGCTGGCGTGCATGTAGACAAGAATTGGTTGCCAAGTGTATGCGGGAGATCGCCAGCACAGATATGCAAAAAAGGATGAAAGCAAAAGGACAGAAGCAGTGTTTTATTAAAGAGCTGAAACTGTTTATGAAACACAGTGCAGAGATTTAGGCTTTTCTACTTTGAATAGTGAAGGGGAAGAGTGTGGGCAGTGTGGTCACATCGTTCACATACCATAGATTTGAAGAACAGTTGGTAGCAATGCCTGCCACAAAATGAAGGCAGAATCCGGACTGACATGGAATGAAAGAACCAGGGGTACAATGGAAACGAGGAAAACCGCTACAATGATGCAACTGTATTGTGTGTATAATGTATTCTATGAAAAGGAATGGAAGCCATAGACCTGCAGATACACTATATGGCCAAAGGTATGTGGACAACCCTCTGAATGATGGAGTTCAGGTGTCTCCAGTGAAGAGTCCTGTTCATACTACTGTACATCACACAAAGACAATGTAGACAATTGTGCTCTTCCAACCTCGTGGTAAAAGTTTGGTGAAGATCCTTTTCTGTTCCACCATGACTGTCCTCCTGTGTACATGGTTTGATGAGTTTGGAGTGGAGGAACTTGAGTGGCCTTCACAGAGCCGTGACCTTAACCCTACGTGATCCAGGTCTTCATCCAACAGCAGTACCTGACCTCACAAATGGTTACAAATTCCGACAGACACCTCCACCACCTTGTGTGAAGCCTTAGGTTAGAGGTTATTTAGCTACAAATGGGTCCAACACCATATTAATGTCCATGGTTTTTGAATGGCATGTCCAACAAGTTCTATAGGTATGATGGTCAGAGGTATACAAACATTGAGGACCATCAGGGTAGGGGAGTATATACCCATCAATGAGTGAGCCACTGGAGCACTGGAACTAGCCACAACATCAGCCCAACTGTGATGCTTCACCCTTCTCTGTAGCTTGGGTCTGCTCACACAACAAGATGGTAGCCCTCTACAGCCTTCAATATCTGGAGTCACTGCCCAGCCTGGGGAGTCAGAAAGAACCCAAATAACTCAACCAACAAGCAATAATGTCGAGCGCTGTTTGCCTTTATCAGGCTTCCCATACTCAAAGGTCCAGTTAGGCCAAAACTCGGCAATATTCATGAGGACACATCTATCCTTCTTATCTCAATCTACAGAACAATATATACAGCTCCTCCTTAGTATGACCCCCAGCATTCCACATAGATCTCCCTTATCTTCCCCCAGCCACTTACACAATATACGGCACCTTCAGACAGGACTTCTCCCAGTGTGTCCATTCAACGCCATTCATCTCACCTCGTCCTGGCCACAATCAGTGTAATGGTCTCTTCAATTATGCATGTGACAACGTCTTTAGCGCTTTCAGTGTTCAGCACATTAAATCACTTTGTGGCTGTAACATGCATTATTAACATGTCCCCTCAGTGATCACTTCCATCCTCCATGTCACTACCCCGGACAGTGTAACTGATAAGAGTGAGCAGGAGATGCAAAAGTTCACTGAGATTTAAATGCCTCCATCCTTGGGTGAAGTCTCTTCCTTTCTGCAGTCCCCGATGAGTGATATTAATTGAAGTGGATCTATCATCAGTTATATTTTTTCATGTTAAGTGCATATATTCATAATAATGTGTCAATGTAATGCTTTTAGGTATTTACTATCCCTCACAGAGATCACAGTACTGCCCCTGACAATGCCTTTATCTGCTTTTTCCTCCAGAAGGAAGGTGCCATCTTTCTCCAGGCATCATTCGGGGTCACATCTACTTCCTAGACTGAGATGCCGGCTCAGAGATGACACAATCGTGTAAACTCTGCCTCACCTTGTCACTTGCTATGAAGTTAGAGTCTAGATGAAGCCACTAGACTGGAGCTTATAGACTGGAGAGGGTGTTCAGTTGTGCTGGCAGCACACACTTAGGGTGCATCATAAGCTTGGAAAGCTGAATCTGCTGACCCTTTTAGAATATGTGAAGATGAAAAAGATGGCAGCATGTTAACCCCCCAATGGTGGGGACAGTAGAAATCAGAATAGTTCAATTGCTGGTTCCCAGGAGGACCAAACAGACACACAACACCATCAACCAACCCAGCCAAAAATAGCTGTCCTCTGATTTCTATGGGATCCTTAAAGGAGAACCATGAGGGGTGTGCTTTTCACTCACCTCATAGTTCTAGCCGACCTGTGACAATGAGACTGTCACAGGTCGGCTCAGTAGATCATGAGGTGAGGGAACACATACCGGCGTTCGCTCACCTCTCGATCCTGTCACGGCTCTCTGCCGTGACAGGGGAGGGGCTGGATTCCCCCTTCCCCGATCCGACCTGCCAGCGCTGACTGGCGGAACGGACGGGGCGGGTACAGCTGGCTCTGCCTCTAGATAGGCAGAGCCAGCTGTCAGTCACGCAGCTGGGTGGATCCCGGCATAATTGTCGGGATCCGCTTCAGCTGCGGCGTCCCAGTATACCGCGAGCAACAGCTCGCGGTATACTGCGGCGTCTCATTATACCGCGAGCCTAGAGTGACGGGAGGATGCTAGTTTGTGTCCTCCCGTTACCCTAAGGAGAACTATGGGGAAAAGCCCTAACCCCATAGTTCTCCTTTAAAGGGGAACTCAGGGCACCAAGCTCACCAAGATTCAAGGAAGGATACACATGACTCTTGTAGGAGGACAATATTTGCTGATCCTAGGGATTTAAAGTGTAACTCCAGGCAAAGTGTTGACCTGTTGATCCGCGCCAGTGCTACTGTCATCCCCTTATTTCCTGTTGCTGGTCCTCTGATCTGTGTCACCCCATTGATCCATGCAGTGATGTCATCGTGTTGCTGCATCCACCCTCCTTACATCCTACAAGGCCCATAAGTACCTTATACAACTGACTTTAAAACACACTCTTGTCCTGCTTGTCAGCCCGTCATTGGCTGGTGTCGTAAATGGTCAGTCCACCCAAAACTCATCCTTAAGCTATGGGATCAGTCTGTAGCATCAAATCATCATCTTTTTTTTCTTTTGGGGTCTCTAGCATTGAGATCAAACAGATAGAATGCCGAACACAACCCTTTCCATGGAGTCTGACTCTTCCGGGAGAGGGAGGAGCCTCATCTTGAGACCACTTTACACTCCCACAGCCAGGGGGCAGACTTGGCACCTCTGCCAAAGAGACTGAGCTGCTGGGACCACCGAGATCTACACTATAAGCAATAGATGAGTGGTCCAAAATCCCAGCAGGTGCCAAAAAACTGAAAACAATGTAAAATTAGACATTGCAACGTTAATTAGATGAAAATATGAGTTTACTTACAGTGTGCAAGTGTCTCAGCATTTCCACATACCTGGAATAGAAAGTAATAATTACCAACAGAAGGTAAAACACAGCAAACCTTGTTCAATAAAAGTATCCGTGATGCCCACAGCAGCCAATCAGAATGAAGCCTTAAATCCTCCAATTTGATTTTGGCCGATTTCTTTTATTTTTCAGTTTAGAAGATTATAAAGTAATATTTATAGAAACGATTAATTACAAATAAAATCTAAATTTATAACAGGTGCGTCCATGATATAACATATACATAAATCATATATTAAAAAAACAAACAACAGAGAACGGCTGAGATAAACTCACTTAATCCTAGAGAGATCTCATTGTTTTCAGGCAGGTCAGATCTGACTCATAGGTGGTTATTCAGTCAGCTGCCAAAGGCAGAATAACCAAGCTGAAGTGAAGGCAGCCGAACGCCGTTTGCTATTCACTTCAGCCGAGTACAGCTGACGGCAGCCGTACATCGGCTGGCTTCAGCTCCCTTCGGTTCAGCCGAAGATGCTCAGCATATTAGGCTGAGCCAAAGTGAAGGACCCTTTCGACTCAGCTGATCCAAAATCTGGATCGGCTGAGCTGAACGCCCGGCAGTTCATTCTCTGCTGCTCGTCCTTATTCTCATAGGGGCCGAACGGCTGTGAGTGAGTAGCCGAAATGATGCCGAGCATATGCGTTCGGCTCGGCTGAGCTGCTTGGCTACTGTGAATAGGCTGAACCCGAAGGGCTCTGGTGGCCAAAGTGAGCCAAAGGATTAGCCGAAGCTACGGCTATATCCTTCAGCTCCTTTCTGAATAACCCCCATAGACTTGGGAATGAGAGAGAGGAGCAGTGAATGAAATCACGATGCAACAACTCAACTGACTGAAAACAATTGTCTGAAAACTGCAAATACTGCAATCTGTCACAAAGGGTCGGGGAATGCCGCTGCCGCAGCTGCCACTGATTGGGGAGAGGGAAGTGGCGGTCACAGTTCTGAGCGGGCTTGGTCAAACTCAGGTGAACTGGATTTGCAGCAAGCCCAGGCTCATCTCTACACAGCAGGTCTTTGAGGGCCCATTTATGTGTATGAGTAGAGGTGTGGTTTTTCTGTAGCGTTGGGCAGGTGCAATGTCACACATTAACGTGCTTTCCCTTTGTGCGCTGACAAGCATTTTTCCCCTTGTAAGGTTTCAATGCATTTTTGAATTTGGAGTCCATGTTATTGAATGTCCATACTGAGGTACAGACATGGACAGGAGGAAGAGTCTGCAGGAGCCAGAGCATTGCACCCACCATCCACTAATCATGAGTGCAATGCTTTACTGGCTCCAATGCAAAGAAACAATACATGCTCATTATTTCTTTTATGAAGGTGTGTTCATTTATTACTAGACATGTGCAATTAGTTTCGTTCCAAATCAAAATTCTGACACATCCGAATTTCCGAATCCCAATGCATCTGAATGTGTCCAAATCCGAATTTCCGTTTCTGAATTTCGGATCCTATTCGGATTCCGTTTAAAAGCAAAACGTAATCGGACATGTGACTTTTCTGGGCAAAAATGTGTTTTTCGGTTTGATGCATTCCAATGGGTCTGAACACGAATTTTCGTTACGGCAACATGGGAGCCATACACAGTATATACATATAATACTAAAGCTGAGGCTCCCATAACCCAATGGCATCCAGGATCCGAATTTCCGAACTGCATTGGGGAGCTCCCGAATGCTATTTGGGTCTGGGAGGCTCAGCTTTAGTAATATGTGTATATGGCTCCCAGACCCGAATGGCATTTCGAGAGCTCCCCAATGCAGTTCGGAAATTCGGATCCGAATCCGGAAATAATGAAATATCCGAATCAAATTTTTCCGCAGCTTGCATGTCTATTTATTACTTTTATTTATTAATTTTTTCAAAAACAGTTTGCTTTGTATTTCTTTCTTTAGCTTCTGCGTTTAAAGATCGTAAATTCAATTCCGGTACTTACTCTCTTTCCGAGGTGAGCAGGTCCTCCACGATCGCCAGCGCTCTGGTCGGTCCGTCCCTCTAAAGCAGACAGCAGAGGAGAATAGTTGAGAATCAAAATATTTTTCAGGTTATATAATTGTATCAAAACGATTGACAGCACAATTGTATATTTGTAATTATAATTATTCATATCCAAAATATTTACAGCTACATCCCATTTCAGCCAATATGTAACCATCTTCATGATGCCATTCACTGCTTTAAATCTGACCTCCGTCCTTCCCTTCACTCTTCTATCTGACCTCCGTTCTTCCCTGCAGACTTATATGTGACCTCCGTCCTTCCCTTCAATTTTCTATCTGACCTCCGTCCTTCCCTTTAGTCTTCTATCTGACCTCCGTCCTCCCCTTCAGTCTTCTATCTGACCTCCGTCCTCCCCTTCAGTCTTCTATCTGACGGTCTGACCTCCATCCTTCCCTTGAGTCTTCTATCTGACCTCCGTCCTTCCCTTCAGTCTTCTATCTGACCTCCGTCCTTCCCTTCAGTCTTCTATCTGACCTCCGTCCTTCCCTTCAGTCTTCTATCTGACCTCCGTCCTTCCCTTCAGTCTTCTATCTGACCTCAGTTCTTCCCTGCAGTCTAATATGTGACCTCCATCCTTCCCTTCAGTCTTCTAACTGACCTCCGTCCTTCCCTTCAGTCTTCTATCTGACCTCCGTCCTTCCCTTCAGTTTGTCTATCTGTCCTCTGGCCTCCCCTTCAGTCTTGTGCCTGACCCCAATCCTTCCCTTCACTCTTCTATCTGACCTCAGTTCTTCCCTGCAGTCTAATATGTGACCTCCATCCTTCCCTTCAGTCTTCTAACTGACCTCCGTCCTTCCCTTCAGTCTTCTATCTGACCTCCGTTCTTCCCTGCAGTCTTATATCTGAACTCCGTCCTTCCCTTCACTCTTCTATCTGACCTCCGTCCTTCCCTTCAGTCTTCTATCTGACCTCCGTCCTTCCCTTCAGTCTTCTATCTGACCTCCGTCCTTCCCTTCAGTCTTCTATCTGACCTCTGTCCTTCTCTTCAGTCTTCTATCTGACCTCTGTCATCCCCTTCAGTCTTAAATGTGACCTCCGTCCTCCCCTTCAGTCTTATATGTGACTTCCGTCGTTCCCTCCAGTCTTCTATCTGACCTCCGTTCTTCCCTTCAGTCTTCTATCTGACCTCCGTCCTTCCCTTCAGTCTTATATCTGACCTCCGTCCTTCCCTTCAGTCTTATATCTGACCTCCGTCCTTCCCTTCAGTCTTATATCTGACCTCCGTCCTTCCCTTCAGTCTTATATCTGACCTCCGTCCTTCCCTTCAGTCTTATATTTTACCTCCGTCCTTCCCTTCAGTCTTATATCTGACCTCCGTCCTTCCCTTCAGTCTTATATTTTTTTACTGCACACTGCCAGCTTCCCCCTTTATGCACCGTAAGGTTTAAAGTGTAGCTAAACCCAAGATCAGATATCTAATATATTGCAGTGCACCAATCTTTAAAGGTGGTGGCTGAATTAGTTTTCTTTTTTCAGGCTAAATACATTTCCTGCAAGTACATAAAAATACCTGCTGATCCTGCCAGAAATCCACATGCTTGTGACTTCCTGTTCACTGCACTGAAATCTCAAGGTTGTGGGTGATGTTGGTGGAGGGGGAGCTTTAACCTTTCCCTACTCCTATCCAGAACTAAAACCCAAGGTTTGGGCTTAGATACACTTCAGCCGATCCTAATATCACCCAACAGATGCTCTTCTTTTATCTACATACAATGTATCAATCTGAAGTGACACAATGCAGCTGATCTTTAACAAAATCTCCGAGTGAAATGCTGCGAATGGAATTCCTGAGATTTATGGGCCAGTCGCAGGCTACGCTGTCTGTTATTCGGAAAGTGACAGATTATATGGCTTTTCACATGGACCGCAAATTTCATTTCTTCCCTTGATGTAAACTATAAATCTGCATTTTATTATGTATAAAAAAGAATGTAAATGTGGGGCGGCCATGACAGGAAAGAGTCAATACAGGCTGAACACAACCAACCAGAGGCAGCACAAACCTGTATTATAGAGGAACACATGAGAGTGTCTGTGCCTGTGAGTTACTGCCCTCTCCTTCTTAAAAATGCTGGCTGTCATATCCAATGGCTTCACTCATTTCTGACCCGAGAACTAGTGCACAGATTAGAAGTTCTGGCTTCCTACAGTATGTCTGCAGGCAGTCTCTGACCATCTCCTATAGTATGTCTGCAGTCTCCGACCATCTCCGGTGCCATGCCTGCAGTCTCTGACCATCTCCTTTACTATGCCTGCAGTCTCTGCCCATCTCCTGTACTATGTCTGCAGTCTCTGCCCATCTCCTTTACTATGCCTGCAGTCTCTGCCCATCTCCCGTACTATGTCTGCAGTCTCTATCCATCTCCTGTACTATGTCTGCAGCCTCCTATCATGTCTAGTAGCATGTCTCCCTGACTATCTCCTGTAGATTTATTCCGGTGTCCATTTTCATGTAGCATGTTGTAGTCTCTGTCCATCTCCTTTGGTATGTCTCCAGTCTCTGACCATTTCCTGTAGTCTCTGTCCATCTCCTGTTGTCTGTTTTCAGTCTCTGATCTAGCTTTCTGCAGCATTACATTCACTAAATATCATGCGTGGCCCTGTGGTGATGTTAGGGGGCCACACTTGAGGCTCCCTACATCAAGTAAGTTGACCACCAATGCTTTATGATGTATTGACCACGAGAAGCCACCGGTATATTTTGATGTATACGGTATCCTCTGATATATACGATATCCTTTTTATATATACGATATCCTCTTATATATATACGGTATCCTCTGATATATACCTTATCCTCTGATATATACGGTATCCTCTGATATATACCTTATCCCCTGATATATACGGTATCCTTTGATATATACGGTATGCTCTGATGTATACGGTATCCTCTGATATATACGGTATCCTCTGATATATACGGTATCCTCTGATATATACGGTATCCTTTGATATATACGGTATCCTCTGATATATATGGTATCCTCTGATATATACTGTAGCCTCTGATATATACGGTATCCTTTGATATATACGGTATCCTCTGATATATACGGTATCCTTTTATATATACGTATGCTCTGATGTATATTGTATCCTCTGATATATACGGTATCCGCTGATATATACGGTATCCTCTGATATATACGGTATCCTCTGATATATACGGTATCCTCTGATATATACGGTATCCTTTGATATATACGGTATCCTTTGATATATACGGTATCCTCTGATATATAC
>NW_017306456.1:1625005-1631250 GCF_000935625.1 Nanorana parkeri
CATGCCTGCAGTCTCTGACCATCTCCTTTACTATGCCTGCAGTCTCTGCCCATCTCCTGTACTATGTCTGCAGTCTCTGCCCATCTCCTTTACTATGCCTGCAGTCTCTGCCCATCTCCCGTACTATGTCTGCAGTCTCTATCCATCTCCTGTACTATGTCTGCAGCCTCCTATCATGTCTAGTAGCATGTCTCCCTGACTATCTCCTGTAGATTTATTCCGGTGTCCATTTTCATGTAGCATGTTGTAGTCTCTGTCCATCTCCTTTGGTATGTCTCCAGTCTCTGACCATTTCCTGTAGTCTCTGTCCATCTCCTGTTGTCTGTTTTCAGTCTCTGATCTAGCTTTCTGCAGCATTACATTCACTAAATATCATGCGTGGCCCTGTGGTGATGTTAGGGGGCCACACTTGAGGCTCCCTACATCAAGTAAGTTGACCACCAATGCTTTATGATGTATTGACCACGAGAAGCCACCGGTATATTTTGATGTATACGGTATCCTCTGATATATACGATATCCTTTTTATATATACGATATCCTCTTATATATATACGGTATCCTCTGATATATACCTTATCCTCTGATATATACGGTATCCTCTGATATATACCTTATCCCCTGATATATACGGTATCCTTTGATATATACGGTATCCTCTGATATATATGGTATCCTCTGATATATACTGTAGCCTCTGATATATACGGTATCCTTTGATATATACGGTATCCTCTGATATATACGGTATCCTTTTATATATACGTATGCTCTGATGTATATTGTATCCTCTGATATATACGGTATCCGCTGATATATACGGTATCCTCTGATATATACGGTATCCTCTGATATATACGGTATCCTCTGATATATACGGTATCCTTTGATATATACGGTATCCTTTGATATATACGGTATCCTCTGATATATACGGTATCCTCTGATATATACTGTAGCCTCTGATATATACGGTATCCTCTGATATATATACGGTATCCTCTGATATATATACGGTATCCTCTGATATATACGGTATCCTTTTATATATACTGTAGCCTCTGATATATACGTTAGCCTCTGATATATATACGGTATCCTCTGATATATACGGTATCCTTTTATATATACTGTAGCCTCTGATATATACGTTAGCCTCTGATATATACGGTATCCTCTGATATATATACGATATCCTCTGATATATATACGGTATCCTTTGATATATACGGTATCCTCTGATGGGGGATTCGGCATCTTTACAGAAGGATATCAATTCTAATAAGTATCTGTTTTAGAAATGTTTGTATATTCATAATGTCTTATTATTTTCTAGTGTGGGAAAATTCCAGCTTCTGTACTGCATCAGCCTGAGGAACGGACGGGAGCTCCCTCAAAACTCGTACTTGTATCCTACTCAGCTAATGAGGGCACCTCTTACAGTAAGTCTTTTCCTGCTCCAACACTCTACTATTGTAAACCAGGCAGCTCATTTACTGGTGGCTTGATGACTGCCCTTCCCCTCCTCTGACAGTTCCTAACCGAAAGTGACCTCAGTCAGACTGGCATCACGTTGGGGTAATAATGCACACTGGGTGCTCGGCACGTCCTCATATCCCCACCATGCTGTGTGCCAAGTTCTCGGGGAGGCCCCACTTCCACCACTTGTATACATGTGAGATAATCATTTGATTGATTTGTTCTCGTACACAGCTACCATTGCCTGGTGGGTCATGTGACTCCTCACCCCACCCCGCTCAACACAGGAAGTGGCACAATCTCTGCAAGTTTGACAAGAAGCCAGCCGACAGCATCCATGTAAACCCTCCAAGAGGAAGGCATTGGCTGTCAGCTTGATGTTCTGCCTGAAATGTTCTATGTCAACTTCTTATAGGAAAATAAACAGATGTGTGATATATTGTATGAATGGCTGCAATTGTTTTGGAGCACGCATACTCCCTAGACATAAATTAACCACAGTACACAATGCAGTGCGAACCAACAGTGGCCCCTGCCACATTCACACGTGGTGACTGCTGGCCACAGACATTAGCGATAGGACAGATGGAAATATAGACTGCGACCAGTTCACAATGACCAGCTTCTACCCTAAGCAAGTGCACTCTACTCATACCAGAAATTCTATTTATAACAATGGAAGGGAAGCCAACTGAAGGGAAACCAATGGAGGGGAGCCAACTTAAGAGGAACACATTGAAGAGGAACCAATGGCAGGGAAGTCAATGGAACGGGAGCCAATGAAAGGGGAGCCAATGGAAGGGAAACCAATGGAGGGGAGCCAACCAAAGAGGAACACATTGAAGAGAAACCAATGGAAGGGGAGCCAATAAGGAGAGCCAACTGAAGGGAATACAATGGAAAGGAAACAAATGGAAGAGGAGCCAAATGGAAGGGGAGCCAGTTGAGGGGAAACCAATGGAGGGGGAGCCAATTGAAGAATATATACGGTATCCTCTGATATATACGGTATCCTTTTATATATACTGTAGCCTCTGATATATACGTTAGCCTCTGATATATATACGGTATCCTCTGATATATACGGTATCCTTTTATATATACTGTAGCCTCTGATATATACGTTAGCCTCTGATATATACGGTATCCTCTGATATATATACGATATCCTCTGATATATATACGGTATCCTTTGATATATACGGTATCCTCTGATGGGGGATTCGGCATCTTTACAGAAGGATATCAATTCTAATAAGTATCTGTTTTAGAAATGTTTGTATATTCATAATGTCTTATTATTTTCTAGTGTGGGAAAATTCCAGCTTCTGTACTGCATCAGCCTGAGGAACGGACGGGAGCTCCCTCAAAACTCGTACTTGTATCCTACTCAGCTAATGAGGGCACCTCTTACAGTAAGTCTTTTCCTGCTCCAACACTCTACTATTGTAAACCAGGCAGCTCATTTACTGGTGGCTTGATGACTGCCCTTCCCCTCCTCTGACAGTTCCTAACCGAAAGTGACCTCAGTCAGACTGGCATCACGTTGGGGTAATAATGCACACTGGGTGCTCGGCACGTCCTCATATCCCCACCATGCTGTGTGCCAAGTTCTCGGGGAGGCCCCACTTCCACCACTTGTATACATGTGAGATAATCATTTGATTGATTTGTTCTCGTACACAGCTACCATTGCCTGGTGGGTCATGTGACTCCTCACCCCACCCCGCTCAACACAGGAAGTGGCACAATCTCTGCAAGTTTGACAAGAAGCCAGCCGACAGCATCCATGTAAACCCTCCAAGAGGAAGGCATTGGCTGTCAGCTTGATGTTCTGCCTGAAATGTTCTATGTCAACTTCTTATAGGAAAATAAACAGATGTGTGATATATTGTATGAATGGCTGCAATTGTTTTGGAGCACGCATACTCCCTAGACATAAATTAACCACAGTACACAATGCAGTGCGAACCAACAGTGGCCCCTGCCACATTCACACGTGGTGACTGCTGGCCACAGACATTAGCGATAGGACAGATGGAAATATAGACTGCGACCAGTTCACAATGACCAGCTTCTACCCTAAGCAAGTGCACTCTACTCATACCAGAAATTCTATTTATAACAATGGAAGGGAAGCCAACTGAAGGGAAACCAATGGAGGGGAGCCAACTTAAGAGGAACACATTGAAGAGGAACCAATGGCAGGGAAGTCAATGGAACGGGAGCCAATGAAAGGGGAGCCAATGGAAGGGAAACCAATGGAGGGGAGCCAACCAAAGAGGAACACATTGAAGAGAAACCAATGGAAGGGGAGCCAATAAGGAGAGCCAACTGAAGGGAATACAATGGAAAGGAAACAAATGGAAGAGGAGCCAAATGGAAGGGGAGCCAGTTGAGGGGAAACCAATGGAGGGGGAGCCAATTGAAGGGGAACCAATGGAAAGGGAGCCAATGAAAGGGAAGCCAATTGAAGGGAAAATAAAGAAAGGGTAATCAATGAAAAAGGGACCAAATAGAAGGGGAGCCAGTTGAAGGGAAACCAATGGAGGGGATGGCAACTAAAGCGAAGCCAATGAAGAGGAGCCAATAGAAGGGACACCAATGGAAGGGGGGGCCAATAGAAAAGTGAGCTAATTGAAAAAGAACCAACATAAAGGGAGCCAGTGGTAGGGGAGTCACATGCACACAATCGCTCTGCCAAGGAAAACAATAAAGGGAAAGTTAATGTTGATGTGCTACAGGTTGGGCATAGCTGCATTAGAATAACAGGGATGGTCTGTAAAAGAAATGGTTGCAAACAAAATAATCCATTCATGTCTTCTATGGAATAGTTTTATAGGACAACAAGACAAGTTAACCAGCCAGCAAATGAAGAAAGGTCTGACCACCTCCTCATCGCCTTAATGGCAGTGTGTTTTCTCTGGTCTCGGACCCCGGGGCAGGGACAGAATTAGCAGTTAATGGATATTGCCGGAGGACATTGTATTTACTGATCTATAACTGAAACAATTATCTGGGTCAACAGAGACAATTATAAGACACTTTTATATGGAGAAACAGCAGAGTTATAGGAATTGTATTTTTTACAGAGGGGCCAAAGGGCCACAGACAGATGACATAAAACAAAAGTAGGAACGCAATAAAAAAAAATTGCAGTTACACAGTATAAAGAAGAAGTCGTATCAATCCTTCTCCCCGAAGAAGCTTTCCATCTAACATCCTACCAGACTTATTAAAGAGCAATAGCCAATTAAAGTGGGCCTATCATCAGATATATATCTCATGATAAAGCTGAACTCCGGGATTAGCAAATATTGCCCCCCCCCCCCCCTCCCCAATCAACAGAATGAGAACATTTTCCATTTGGAGCAAAGGATACTTCAACAGCCTGTACAAAAATAACAGTCAGGACCAGATTTCCCACATGGCCAACCAAGGCCCGGCCTCGGGGCAGCAGGGAGTAGAGGGGCAGCAGGGGTGTGGAATTCCTATCTCCCGATGCCCAGGACATGCAGTGCCGGGCGGGTAGTTATTTTCTACATTTAGCCATGATTTGGGCAAGCAGAGCTAAATGTACAGCGGGGAAGCTATCTCAGTGATTTTGCCGAGATCACTTGTATGCAGCCTGCAGGTCTGCCATTCTCCATGGGGGGTTGGCGTGTAAAATACAGGTTCGGTAATAAATATCAGCTACAAGGTTTATCATTTCACATTCCTCCATTCACAATATCCAGTCTGTTGTAAAAGGCAGGGCCCCGCTTTAGGCCCACGGCACGGACAAGAGGTGCAATCGCCAAGACTTCCATCTGTCGGCAGGAAATGTTGCCATTACAGGAGCTCGGCGGTCGGGATATTTCTGTCCTTTCTATTTTCTACCTTTCTACTCGCGTCGTATTTACAAACAGGCGCTCCGCCATCGACGCCCCGGTGATCGTGAAAAACATCTCATTCTATTCCGCCCATTGTCTGTGTTTTGACTGCGCTGTTTACCGCCCTGCAGAGGGCTCGGGCTGGTGGGGGCGCGGTATGATGTGAGAGGGCCATGGAAAGGAGGGAGAGGGCCAGGCTGGGCTCTCGAGGATATTTCTGTTTATCAGCTTCAGACAGAAGGGGCGGAGAGCCAACGTAAGGTATTAAAAATAGAACTTCTGACCACCCATCCACGGGCAGAGTTTGCTCAGTCAGTATGAAAGATGAAGATGACGTTACCCCTGACAGCCAATCAGAAATCATCTCTCAGCCATCACTGGCACTGTAGGCAGGTCAGGTGAAAAGCGGCCCTTTGCTGCGTTTGGCATTGGAATGTATGTGTCTGAGCTGGGCTGTGCTGGAATACAAAAGCAGAACACATCTCTGCTTTCCACCATGGAGATTGTTGGGGTAGAACTCACCAGACATAAGAAGTCTTGGAGCGGGAGGTGATCTTATACAGTTTGGGCAAAATACAAATTAATTCCCAGGGAGGAGTGGGAACCTTCTGCCTGCTGGGGCAAACATAACCCACTAGGCTAAAAAAAAACAAAAACAACCAACTAGCCCTGGGGGGCAAAAACAAATGCAACCAACTAGCATTGGAAGGGCAAGCACAAACACAACCAACTAGAACTGGGGGGCAAAGACAATCACAACCAACTAGCCTACAGGGCAATTACAAACACAGCCAACTAGCATTGAGGGCACAGACATATGCAACCAACTAGTCCTGGCTGGGGGGGGGGGGGGAGGGGGGCAAGCACAAAAACAACCAACTAAAACAAGGGGGC
>NW_017306456.1:1631311-1632276 GCF_000935625.1 Nanorana parkeri
TGTGGCACGCGCCGGGGGGGTGGCGAAGCACAAACACAACCAACCAAAACAAGGGGGCAAAGACAAAAGCAACCAACTAGCCCAGGAGGCAAGTACAAACACAACCAACTAGCCCTGGGGGGCAAAAACAAACACAAACAAACTAGCATTGTGGGAGGACAAACATAACTAACTAGCCCTGGGGGATAAACACATACACAACCAACTAGCCTTGAGGGGCAAACACAACCAACTAGCCTGGTGGAGGGGGCAGACACAACCAACTAGCATTGAGGGCAAGTAAAAACACAACCAACTAGCACTGGGGGACAAACGCAACCAACTAGAATTTTGGAGGGCAAACACAATCATCGCACCCTGGGGGGAGCACATATACAACCAACTATCCCTGAGAGGCAAACGCAACAAAATAGCCTGGGGGGAGGGAGAGGGGGGGCGGGGGGGCAAACACAACCAACTAGTCCTAGGGGGTTGTAGGTAAACACAACCAACTAGCCCTGGTGGTAAATGCAAACATAACTAACTAGCCATGGGGGCAAACACCAGCAGCTAGTCCTGGGGGGTTAAAGGCAAACACAACCAAATAGCCCTAGGGGCAAGCACAAACACAACTAACTAGCCCAGGGAGGGAAATGCAAACACAAACAACTGGCCCTTTTATGGTAGAGGCAGATATCTATATGTGATTGTTGGTCGTGGTAAAAGGTGGATGTTCCAGAAGAAAATGGTTTAGAACATTCTCCCACCATCAGCTTCCTTTGTGGCTTTTGGTCACATGACTTCTTATCCGCAAAGGAAGCTGGTGCTGAAAGGCTGCCCTTTCCCGGGCACTGTGGTCGAAGGTTAGAATGGGCAGTGGTTAGCTATATAACACCCAGCATGTGTCACCGACTGCATGTACTGCTTTGATCAATGTCAGGATGGTGTAGTATCTCCACCTAGGGCCACCAAGCCAACATATCTGT
>NW_017306456.1:1632940-1644343 GCF_000935625.1 Nanorana parkeri
GGAGTGCTGACTCGGCCTCTGTAATAAAATAACATTGTGACAGCGCGTGTGAAGGATGGCTGGCAGCTCGGCGTAAGCAGACGGTGTGATAGCAGCCATCTATTATTCATGGCTGGACACGGAGAGACTGCCAGACAGCACTGCGACGATTTCCCACGGTACATGGTAAGTTATGAGGCACGAAAGAGCAGAGGATGAAGGACGGACGCTGACAGAGGGAAGTCAATGGAGTAGAAGCTTCATTGCTGGATGAGGGAGATCGAGAAATTTTACATTTCCTCTAAATTCCGTCAAAAATCAACGCAATGTCAATTTTGGCAAAATGCATTGAAAAGGGGGAAGGGAGGGGCACAGCTGGCATTAGGGTTGCCACCTGTCCAGGATTCACCCGGACAGTCCAGGTTTTGAATGCTGTGTCCGGGTTTCATGGCAGCAGAAACACTGACACAAGATGTCAGGCAGACAGGGGCAACCAAAATTAAGATAGGGGCTACCGGCCCCACGCTGGAAATAGTCTCAACTGTGATATTTACATATGAATGGGTGGCGCTTTTTACATATTAATAAGCCGCGACTCATTCTCCCCCAAAAAATGTCCGCGCGTCGCTAGAGTGTTCGGGTTTCTCTTGAAGAAAATGTGGCAACCCTAGCTGGCATGTGAAATGACAGATACGCATCATTTGGAGCTACTGGCAGACCTGGCTTTGCTATCGGAAGAGATGGAGCCATGTTGCCCTTAGGGTTAGGGCTCACCCTAACCCCAAGGACATATACCTAACTCGCCAACTGGCCATATAGACATCTTTTCATGACATACTTTATTTTAGTCCCTGTGATGTCATCAATTTATGTTTCTCTATGCAGTGCAGACAGATCATGGCTGGTGGGAGGGGACGGCGGGGTGTTGTACATAGCTTCCTGAAAACATCACAGCACTCTGCTGAGGTGAGCTGGTCAGGGCTGCAAGCCCCTAAAGCAGGGGTAGCAAACCTCAGGCCCTCCAGCTGTGGTGAAACTACATATCCCATGATGCATATCTCTTCGGGAGTCATGTCTGTGGCTGTGAGAATCTTGCAATGCCTCATGGGATTTGTAGCTGGAGGGCCGGAGGTTTGCTAGCCCTGCCCTAAAGGCCCTGGGTAGTCGCTCACCTCAGCCGAGGTGAGCTGGTAAGAGCTGCAACACCCTAAAGGCCCTGGGCAATCGTTCACCTCAGCCGAGGGCTCCTCTTAAAAGTCCTCAGCCCTGATGCAAGTTGTGGGCTGGCTCTTGGGAGGAGTTATGGAAATATCAGTATGCCTTGATGGGTGGATGTCAGACTGGAGCAGTGGGCGTTCTTAGACGGACTGTATTTTCATGCCGACTGGCCACATGTGATGTTGAGCTGCCATGATTGAATGAAATAAAATCCAATGAATGAAAGGAGCAGGCCAGAGCCAGTCAAGCTGAGGAGCTGAAGAGTCTGAAGTTTCAATCACACAGAGGGAGCTGTAAAGCAAGCTGCTGTCTCTTGAGTTAACCCGTCGTGTTTTGGGAATCCTTTGACATGTAAAAATAAAAAATTTAAATTACCTTTTGCACTCCTCCATTTCCTCCCGAGCTGCTCTCTTCATCTTCAGAACTCTTCTGCTCTTCGTCGGAGGTGACGTCCTCTGCGTTTCCCATAGGAATGGGGCACACTTTGTATGGTTCGGTGTAGGCACTGCAAGCAGCAAGACAAAATGATAAATCTGATGAACACATTACACTTCACAACTAAACCTAATAATTATATTATTATTATTAACCTTATATAAGGTCCGGGTCCCCTCCTCTCTCCTGACACTGTCGGGCTCTCAGTCCATGACCGAGTGCCCGACTTTTTAGAGGGGAGTGACACCAAAAGGACTGTCAGTCATTTTGGTGTCCCCCCTGCAATGATGACACCCGGGTGCGGGCCGCACCACCCGGCACCACCCTTGTGACGCCACTGGGGCAGGGTGTTGTCAACTTATAACAGGAAGTGCCTGAACAAGGACCCTCATGGCAGGATCACCAGGGATTATTTTTACTCATGACTTTGGAATTTTATTCTATGTTGAAGCCGACATAGGAGATGAGCGATTGGCCGCACTTATACGTTAACCCTTTTCAATCCGTAACGTTTTTCCTATTGTGCGTTTATTTAAAATCAGACAGCCGATGACAGGTTAGCTTGCCTGGCGAGTCTTTCCGCAAAAGCCCAGTTTTAGAACCGCCGCACACTACAGTTGCGTCGCGGTGGGCACGTCGTTATCATCGCGCTCGTTTTTTAGTTTGGAAACTAAATCTTGTTAATGAAGCCGGCGGACGGGGGCCACACTGAGAAAACATATTTTAAGCAGCTGCTGTATGCGGCGAGCAGGCGGGAACGACGCTGAGAGGCAGGTCACGTGATCCAATAAGCGCACACCGGGGCAGCGGCATGGTGTGGCTGGCGCTCGTGGCGAGGCAATTAAACCCTCATCACGGAAGATCGTCGGGCGAATTCTGACCGCGCGAGTGCCGATCATAATTCTGAGGGAGCGCCGCGGCCTGCCATGGAAGCCATGACAATAAATACTAATGATGTAAGGGAGGCAGTTTCACAGCGAGGGGTTATTGCTGGCCCGGGCGGTAATCTATAATGTTATTATTGAGGGGACGGTGAATATTGCATCCCCAGGGCGCAGACTGATATAGAAACAAGCAATGGGGAAAAAAAAAAACGCCGTCCAATTAGGAGACATTTCCTGGGACTGCGCTAAGGGAGGGGGGTTATTACCTGAATTCTTCATACAGGGAAGATAAAGACTTTATCACTGGCAATGTACATGATGGACGGGAACAATCAACACGCATGTCAGTCTGGCACTAGATACATTGTTTCGTATATTAAACACATGCATGCTCAGGAATATATCAGTGTAACTCTTCCAGGTATTTATTACCTCTCACATTGATCACAGTGCTCCCCCTGACAATGCCTTCATCTGCTGTTCTCTCTAGAAGGACTTAAAGGAGAACTGTGGGGTCAGGGCTTTTCCCCATAGTTCTCCTTAGGGTAACGGGAGGACACAAACTAGCGTTACCCTAAGATGACCATGCGGCCCCGTCCTCAGGCAAACGGAGAGTCAAAGTCAGAGGACGGGGCCGCATGGTCTCGAAACGTCGATAAGGAGATGTGTGTTATCTCAGTCAATAAACAGCATTGACTTTAATATCATGGAGTGCGAGTGACTACTTTCATCTCTCTAGAAGGACGGCACCATCTTTGTTCAGCCATCCTCCAGGGTCACCATCTACTTCCTGGACTGAGATGCCGGCTCAGAGATGACGCAATCGTGTAAATCCTGGTGCTTGGGCACAAATATCTACCACAGATCGGCCCCTGCTGCAGCCTTTTACCTTGTTACAAGGATTCAATGTTGCAGGTGTCCCCACACCTTTTTGCCAGATGAGGCTGGGGGGCAGGAAGTGGGTTGGTGGTTGTGGTGCACTTTACAAGGGGCAGGGTTACAGGGGTGCGCTGGTGGGTAGTGGGTGCTAGTGGTGCATGTTACCACCATCTCTCTCCGGTGTCCTGTCCAGCTCACTGACATCGCTGGTTGCCAGGAGCTGGGCGGGATTCCAGCCAGAGTGTCCTGCTCAGCTCCTGGCAACCAGTGATGTCAATGAGCTGGACGTGACACCAACCAGAGCGTCACAGGCTGCTAAGAGCTACTCGGAACTTGGGACGCTCTGGCTAGAAAGTGCGCGACCCAATGAGATGCCGCCTGAGGCAATCGTCTCAAGATGCCTCATTAAGGGGACAGCCCTGGTTGCACTACATTGCGACACATTAGGATTTGTTCCCTTGTAAAGTTTCCAAGCTATTAATCTCTGCAGGATCTCTGGGTTGGGACCAGCGGACTGTGCTCTATGGTCCCATCTAGAGATCTCTGGCCAAGCCCAGAACTCTAAGAAAAGATCAGCATATCAATATACACAAGTCAACGAATCTGGAATGTTCACTCTGAGCACTGGCAGAACTACCAGGGTCGCAGCAGTCGCAATTGCGACCAGGCCCTGGCGTTCCGCCACTTGGGGGGGGCCCAGCAAGGAAGCAGAGGGCCCCCCCGCGATCGTGCCGCTACTTCCCTGCCACACAGCCACCCGCAGCATGTACGGGCGGCTGTGCGAAAGGGCTGGAGAGGCTGTCACTGGTCCCGGAGAATGAGCTGACCCCGCCTCTTAGGGGCGGACCTAATAGGACCTTCTCATCTTAGCTCCGCCCCCTGGCCACCGAGGCAAGGAAGAGGGCCATGGGCCTGCAGAAGAGCCAAGGTAAGTTTGGAGTGGGAGGGAGTGCTGGGAAGAGAGAGAGAGAGTGTGTGTGTTGCTGGACTTGTAGTCCAGCATAGCTGGTGGTAATCTGCATTGCTGTATGATGATTATACAGCAATGCAGAATAGCACCAACTATGTAGGACTACAAGTCCCAGCAATGCATCTGTACATAAACACAGATACTGGGTTGGCGTTCCTGACAGAACACCGGCACTAACATTTTAAACCAGCGGCTGCCTGAGGTCCCACGCTTGCTGGGGACCTCGGCAGCCTTCCTGTTAACCATGCGGTGCCGTGGGGGGGGTCTTCATGGTTTCTTGCATCGGGCCCTGAAGGTTCTAGTTACGCCTCTGACTCTGAGCCAAAGTTGGAGAACAGCAGAGGAACACTTGCTGGTTCTTATCTGGCATTGCAAAGCTGCAGTAGACCCCAATTTAGACAGCTTGCATGCTAACAAAGCCTGGGATGCCGGGTCCAAAAAACGAACATTCTTCGTATATTTCCTTTTTAGATCAAATGTAACATAATGTAATACAGCATTATGGCCACTAGATGGAACTGAGGAGCACAGGAAATATGATTCTCAGCTCCATCTAGTGGCCTTAATTTGTTATTATATTACATTACATTTGACCTGAAAAGAACATATACTAACAACATTCGTCTTTGCCTGTGTTAACACAGAATGAACATTCGCAGAGATTTAAAGAGAGAATGGCTTTGCAAACTATTAATATATACACCCCTTAGTTTTATACATTTTCCACTACTCTGATAAGCTGTACAGCAAGGGGTTAATAATAGATCCAGAGGTGATTCTGCTGCTGAAGTGTCGGATAAAGCTGAGCTGTTACATTTCCAGCCGGTAAAACACAGAAGAAGCCTGGAGCTGGGGGTCTCTATGGATGGTTTAATCCTCGGATGATTCTTCCGTTTGTTGTAATGTCATGGCTGAGTGAGAGCAGATTGCAGCTGGGGGGCTGAATGAAGATGGGCAACTACCAAGGGAGCCACAAGACAAACGGATAGCCCACCAGAGAGAGCCAGCTCATCAGCTGAGCGATCGCTTCATACCAGTGGACCGACACTAACTGTATGTGAGTACACTGGACCAGCATTAAAGAGCATCTGAACCCGAGATCAAAAATGTCATATATGGCAGCTTGGCCGTCCTTAGATGTGGTGGCTGCATTAGTTTTCTTTATTCAGGATTGTTTTCATTTATTCTCTCTGTTCTGCCAGTAACACACTTCCTGTCCTAGGGTGACAACGCTGACTGTTGTACTGTATCTAAGGAGGGGCAGCATTGTCACTCTAGGACAGGAAGTGTGTTAGGACTACAGCTTACCTGCTCTTCTATTCATCGATGCAGCATAAGTGGAGGTGTTTTGTAGCCCACAGAGACAGCTGGGGACAATGCTAAGAGATGAGACTACAGCACATGAACGGACTACAAGATTTCTGGCAGAATTGACCATTTTTTTCACTTATCGAGCAGCTATAACAAGTACACAACTATTGTGATTGGATATTTAGCAAAACAAAAGGGAGTGAATAAGAGAAGTTCATCGTTATGGTTCTCATGCTTCATCTGAATGAAAGTAACCCAACCAATACCAACTTCACTGGAGTATACTAAACCAATGCTAACTTCATGAGAGTACACCCAACCAATACTAACTTCACGAGAGTATACAAAACCAATGCTAACTTCATGAGAGTACACCCAACCAATACTAACTTCACGAGAGTATACTAAACCAATGCTAACTTCATGAGAGTACACCCAACCAATACTAACTTGACGAGAGTATACTAAACCAATACTAACTTCATGAGAGTACACCCAACCAATACTAACGTCACAAGAGTACACCCAACCAATACTAACGTCACAAGAGTACACCCAACCAATACTAACGTCACAAGAGTACACCCAACCAATACTAACGTCACAAGAGTACACCCAACCAATACTAACGTCACAAGAGTACACCCAACCAATACTAACGTCACAAGAGTACACCCAACCAATACTAACGTCACAAGAGTACACCCAACCAATACTAACGTCACAAGAGTACACCCAACCAATACTAACGTCACAAGAGTACACCCAACCAATACTAACGTCACAAGAGTACACCCAACCAATACTAACGTCACAAGAGTACACCCAACCAATACTAACGTCACAAGAGTACACCCAACCAATACTAACGTCACAAGAGTACACCCAACCAATACTAACGTCACAAGAGTACACCCAACCAATACTAACGTCACAAGAGTACACCCAACCAATACTAACGTCACAAGAGTACACCCAACCAATACTAACGTCACAAGAGTACACCCAACCAATACTAACGTCACAAGAGTACACCCAACCAATACTAACGTCACAAGAGTACACCCAACCAATACTAACGTCACAAGAGTACACCCAACCAATACTAACGTCACAAGAGTACACCCAACCAATACTAACGTCACAAGAGTACACCCAACCAATACTAACGTCACAAGAGTACACCCAACCAATACTAACGTCACAAGAGTACACCCAACCAATACTAACGTCACAAGAGTACACCCAACCAATACTAACGTCACAAGAGTACACCCAACCAATACTAACGTCACAAGAGTACACCCAACCAATACTAACGTCACAAGAGTACACCCAACCAATACTAACGTCACAAGAGTACACCCAACCAATACTAACGTCACAAGAGTACACCCAACCAATACTAACGTCACAAGAGTACACCCAACCAATACTAACGTCACAAGAGTACACCCAACCAATACTAACGTCACAAGAGTACACCCAACCAATACTAACGTCACAAGAGTACACCCAACCAATACTAACGTCACAAGAGTACACCCAACCAATACTAACGTCACAAGAGTACACCCAACCAATACTAACGTCACAAGAGTACACCCAACCAATACTAACGTCACAAGAGTACACCCAACCAATACTAACGTCACAAGAGTACACCCAACCAATACTAACTTCATGAGAGTACACCCAACCAATACAAACTTCATGAGAGTACACCCAACCAATACTAACGTCACAAGAGTACACCCAAGCAATGTTACGTTCATGAGAGTATACCCAAACAGTGCAAACTTCATGAGAATACACCCAACCAATACTAACTTCATGAGAGTACACCCAACCAATACTAACTTTATGAGAGTACACCCAACCAATACTAACTTCATGAGAGTACATCCAACCAATACTAACTTCATAAGAGTACATCCAGCCAATACTAACTTCATGAGAGTACACCCAACCAATACTAACTTCATGAGAGTACACCCAAGCAATTTTAATGTCATAAGAGTACACTCAACCAATACTAACTTCATGAGAGTATACCCAACCAATACTAACTTCATGAGAATACACTCAACCAATGATAACTTAATGAGAATACACCCAACTAATACTAACTTCACAAGAGTATACTAAACCAATGCTAACTTCATGAGCCTATACCCAACCAATGCTAACATCCTATGTGTTAACCCAACCCATGCTAATGTCATGAGAATACACCAAACCAATCCTGAAATCATGAGAATACACCCAACAAATCCTAACATCACAAGAGTTTACCCAACCAAGCAATCTTCATGAGAAAACACCCAACCAATGCTAACATCATAAGAGTATACCCACCAATGGTAACTTTATGAATGTACACCCAATCAACTTTAACTTCATGGGAGTACACCTAACCAATTAAAACTTTATGGGAACAAACCCAATCGATGTTTACTTCTTGAGAGTACACCAAACCAATGCTAACTTGGCAGCATACCCAACCAATGCTAACTGCAAGGCAGTACACAACACAACATTAACTGCATGTGAATGCACACACCTCCCAACCTTTTGAGAATAAAAACTGGCCTACATGTTAGCACCATGGCAAAGCAGGGGTTACCAGCAATCAGCGTCCTTGTTACTGCACACGCCTTTCCCACCGCGCCGCAGACCCCTTGTGCTGCATTTCCTGTAAACAGGGAGCGTTTTCCTCCCCAGAGATAACCTGGCAATGAACTGCAGGAGGCTGACGTGGGGCCTGGGCGGCACACCCAGGAGTCAG
This sequence comes from Nanorana parkeri, assembly GCF_000935625.1. Lineage (NCBI taxonomy): Eukaryota > Metazoa > Chordata > Amphibia > Anura > Dicroglossidae > Nanorana > Nanorana parkeri. The sequence continues at coordinate 1,641,405 of NW_017306456.1, forward strand.
GACCGCTCTGAGCCAAGGCTGCCGCACAATGCCCTCTTAACCCCTGCACCCCTTCATGTAGTGTAGCAAAGAGTTAATCTTCCACCCCAACCCCCACACAATGGCTTGTAAGGGAAAGGGTGAAAACAAATTACTTTAAAAGCAACAGATTCAGAGGACCATCTCCCAATGGTTTGGTTAAACATCCCTGAAAAGGTCATTAAGGCATCCAACTGTTCAAGATCTTCTTTCATTCCAATCATGAACCAAAAAGTGTTGAGCCTAGCAAGAATCATAGAGGTTGTACATTACATTCTAACTAACCATGAGCAATTCTGTTCTTAATTTTTCTGAATGGACTGGAAAGCAGTGTAGGGGATTACTTAGGATGGTCTTACCAAGAACGATGGGACCCTCTATATGCAAGAGTCTCAGAACTTCCACTACCTCCTGTGATGCTTCCCAACTTTGACAGAGATAATTATGTGGCTCATGTGGATGAGCATATTCCCTTCTCACACTGTTACCATCCAACCTCCCCAGTTGGGTGCTGTAGTAACCATCTACTGGCACTGTGACAAACATGAATAAGATATTCTGCCAGTATGCCTTATTCCATCAAATAAAGTCCAGGTTATTATTATAGCAGACTGAAATTCAGGTTTATCATTTGAGAATCACGTAGAACCTCTTCATAAAAGGCATGTCCATCACACGTCTTGGTGAAGGGATCCTACGTGACTCCAAAACATTGCATTGTTACATAGTTACATAGTATTTGGGGTTGAATAAAGACATAAGTCCATCAAGTCCAACCAATATAGGTCAGCGCATCACCTCTATCTTAGGAGTACTTGTACCCCTGTATATTACGGTCCCTCAGGAAATCATCCAAGAGTTCCTTGAACAATTCCACACTCCTGGCGGAAATCACTGCCGATGGCAGTGAGTTCCAGACCCTAACCGCTCTTACCGTGAAGAACCCCCTTCGTCCCTTGTGCTGGAATTTGTTTCCCACCAATTTTAGGTGGTGGCCTCTAGTTTTTGTAACAGAGTTAATCTTAAAGAGTTTGTTGCCAATGTTGCTGTCGCCATTGAACATCTTGTACATGAAAATCATATCCCCCCTTAATCTCCTTACTTCCAACGTGAACATGTTTAAATTTATGAGCCTTGTCTCATAGCTCTGGTCCTCCATTCCCCTAATTAGTTTAGTTGCCCTCCGCTGTAATTTTCAATACACTATACTAAACTGGAATTTGATGGAGTAAGGTGTGATGGCAACATATTCTATTCTGGACAATCTCCCTGCGTATCAATGACCTCTTCCCATGCTCAAAATTCATCATTTTGCTTGTGGTCACTGCACTGCCCATGGTTGGTCTCACGGTATACATTTTTGTCACTTTTAAAAGTTTGTCACCCACTATCAACTGGTATTATCTAATAATAACCAGTAAGGTTTGAATCTGCAGCTGGATCTGCCCTTTTGAGTGTCTACCCAAGTCAAAATGAAATAGGCAAAGTATCTCAATACATCGTTTTGAGCATTTTGAGGGTATGGATGTTCTTGTTCACCTTGAAAGTGTAGGTATCCCAATTCATCTTAGAGGTGTAGTTGCTACTGTTCATCTTGGAGTTTTAGGTGTTCCTGTTCACCTTTGAGATGCTCCTGTTCACCTTGGAGGTGTGGGTGTTCTTGTTCACTTTGGAGGTGTGGGTGTTCTTGCTCACTTTGGAGGTGTGGGTGTTCCTGTTCATCGTGCAGGTATAGGTGTTTCTGTTCACCTCAGAGATGTGGGTGTATCTGTTCACCTTGGAGGTGTAGGTATTCATGTTCACCTTTAAGGTGTTAGGTGATTCTGTTAAACTTGGAAGTGTAGGTATTCCTTTTCCTTTTGGAGGTGTGGGTGTTTCTGTTCACCTTGGAAGTGTGAGTGTTCCTTATTCCTTTCGATCTTTAGGGTGTGGGTGTTCCTGTTCACCTTGGAGATGCGGATGTTCTATCTACCTCGGGGGCGTGGATCTCCCTGTCCATCTTTAGGGTGTGGGTATTTCTGTTCACCTTGGAGATGTGGGTGTTCTTTTCCATCGTTAGAGTGTTGGTATTCTGGTTCACCTTGGGTGTTGTATCCACCTTAGAGGTATGGATGTTTCTGTCCATCTTTAAGGTGTGGGTCTTCCTGTTCACCTTGGACATGTGGGTGTTCCTGTTCCCCTTAGAGGTGTGGCTGTTCTATATATCTTGGAGGTGTGGATGTTCCTGTTCATCATTAGGGTGTGGGTCTTCCTGTTCTCCTTGGATGTTTGGGTGTTCTATCTACCTTGTAAAGTGTGGATATAATTTCCTGTCCATCTTTAGGGTGTGGGTCTTCCTGTTCTCCTTGGAGGTGTGAGTGTTCTGTCCATCTTTAGGGTGTGGCTGTTCCTTTTCCTTTTGGAAGTATGGGGGTTGTAGCTACCTTGGAGGTGTGGATGTTCCTGTCCATCTTTAGGGTGTGGGCGTTCCTGTTCCAGTTGGAGGTGAATGTTCCTGTTCCTGTTCCTCTTGGAGGTGTGGGCATTCCTTTCCATCTTTAGGGTGTGGGCGTTCCTGTTGCAGTTGGAGGTGAATGTTCCTGTTCCTCTTGGAGGTGTGGGCATTCCTGCCTATCGTGGGGTTTTCCCACTCCTCCTGTTTTGTTCTTCACAGTATGAAGACTTCAACAGGGAGGGTGGAAATGAGCGTGGCTTATGTGCAGGCCTTGCCAGCAGAGTCATATAAAAATCTGTCATTAAACTCTCCGGCATCTATCATAAGTGTAACTTTGGATGCGTTGTCTGTTCAATACTATTCCGCAAGGAGATGAGTCTGATCGTACAGATGTTCACTTCTCTTACACTGATACATTTACAGGGACAAACATTTTAAGAACCCGAGTGTGTGGTCCCCCCCCCCCCCCGCCACAGGAGGGCCGTTT
>NW_017306456.1:1644534-1651158 GCF_000935625.1 Nanorana parkeri
CCCCCCCCCCCCCGGCAACTGAGGACACTTTGTCACTACATTTCATTCACAAAGGTCTGTTTGATCCCTGGATGTCAGCCGCCTGGATGGGGTTAATTGGCTTGCTGCATTACATTAGGAAACAAAAAGTTCCAAGTTAGCATTACAATCCTCGTCCAAAACGGAAGCGAGAGGAACACGAGCCTGCGAGGGCCATAAACAGGTCATTATTTCACTGCGAGCGTGTTCGGCATGGACATTAATCAGAGCTTTCAGCGTGACTTCATCCATTACTGCATGTTCGGACACATTGGCTCTGCTGCTGTCTGCACTACCTGTGTACAGATGGCAGTGAATTATTATACCCAGTTCGTTCTGAATCAAGACAGCAGGCAGTCACTGAAAGCTGAACTCTGGATAATATTGTCCTCATACAACAGTCATGTGTATTCTTCCCAGAATCTTGGTGAGCTTTGTGTATTTCCTCCAGATCTGTGCAGTAATCCAGTGTGAGACTTGGAGCTTCCTGTAATAAAGACCGGTCACTGCTGCTCTCTCTTCTTGTTCAGGGTTACTGGTCTTGTCTCCGCCCCCTCCTGTAATATAGACCACTCACTGCTGCTCTCCTTCCTTGTGCAGAGTGACCGGTCTTGTCTCCGCCCCCTCCTGTAATAAAGACCAGTCACTGCTGATCTCTCTCCGTGTGCAGGGTGACTGGTCTGGTCTCCGCCCCCTCCTGTAATAAAGACCGCTCACTGCTGCTCTCTCTTGTGCCGGGTGACTTGTCTTGTCTCCACACGCCCTCTGTAGTTTTCAGCAGGCAGCCTGTAGTGGGTGGGGCATGTTGGATACCTCCCACAGCTCTGCTGTCTGCATAGGCTATGTGCAGCACTGTAATGGTGTCATTGCTACTTTTACAAGATACACCATTTTAATGGTGTACCCTCTGGGGTGGAACTGGCAATACTCGGGTGTTGGAGCTTCCTACACTACTCTAAGTTCTATATTTCTAAAGCCAAATTTGGGACGGAAAGGCCACCTCCTAATATTACCACTTACGATCCAATTATACATACATCTTATTGGTGTACACACTGGGGTGGAACTGGCAATATTCGGGGGGGATGGGCTTCTACTATACTTTAAGTTCTATATTTCTAAAGCTGCATTGGGGAGGGACAGGCCGCCTCTTAATATTAACACCTAACACTCAACCATACAAACATTTTAATGGTGTACCCCCTGGGGTGGAACTGGCAATATTCGGGGGTGGAGCTTCTTACTCTATTTTCAGTTCTATATTTCTAAAGTCACTTTTGGGAGGGAAAGGCCACCTCCTAATGTCCTATTCTGTTTTAAGTGCTATATTTGCATTGGTGAGTTCATCACCTAACACTCACCAATACATACACTTTAATGATGTACCCCCTGGGGTGAAAATGGCAATATTCGGGGGCGGAGCTTCCAACTCTGTTCCAAGTACTATATTTTTAAAGCCACATTTGGGAGGGAAAGGCCACCTCTAAATATCACCACCTAACCCTCAACCATACATACACTTTAATGGTGTACCCTCTGGGGTGGAGCTGGTAATATTCGAGGGTGGAGCTTCTTACACTACTCTAAAGCTCTATATTTATAAAGCCACTTTTGTGAGGGAAAGGCCACCTCCTAATATTACCACCTAAGATTCAATTATACATACATTTTATTGGTCTAATCTCTGGAGTTGAACTGGCAATATTTGGGGGGGATGGGCTTCGACTATACTTTAAGTTCTATATTTCTAAAGCTGCATTGGGGAGGGACAGGCCTCTTAATATTAACACCTAACACTCAACTGTACAAACATTTTAATGGTGTACCCCCTGGGGTGAAACTGGCAATATTCGGGGGTGGAGCTTCTTACTCTATTTTCAGTTCTATATTTCTAAAGCCACATTTGGGAGGGAAAGGCCACCTCCTAATGTCCTATTCTATTTTAGGTATCATATTTGCATTGGGGAGTTCATCACCTATCACACACCAATACATACACATTAATGGTGTACCCTCTGGGGTGGAAATGGCAATATTCGGGGGTGGAGCTTCCAACTCCGTTCTAAGTACTATATTTTTAAAGCCACAATGGGGAGGGAAAGGCCACCTCCTATTATTGTTCCGAGTGCCTAAAAAACCCCACTCTTCATAACTCCATTCTTTTCCAATTTAAATCAGGGGTGTGGCACTCCCCAATAACACCCTTTTTTCCTCCCCCCTTTCTCCCTGTTTAATCACCTCTTATTATTACCACCTTACACTCAACCTTACATACACTTTCATGGTGTACCCTCTGGGGTGAAACTGGTAATATTCGAGGGTGGAGCTTCTTACACTACTCTAAAGCTCTATATTTATAAAGCCACTTTTGTGAGGGAAAGGCCACCTCCTAATATTACCACCTAAGATCCAATTATACATGCATGTTATTGGTGTAACCTCTGGGGTGTACCTGACAAAATTCCAGGGGGCGGAGCTTCCTACTTTATTTTAAAAGTGCTATATTTTTAAAAGCCACATTGGGGAGAAAAAGGCCTCCTCCTAACCTTACCACCTAACACTCAATTTTACATACACTGTATTGGCGTATCCTCTAGGGTGGAACTTGCACTATGTGGGGGTGGAGCTTCCTAAATACTTTCAATTCAATATTTCGAAAAGCCAAATTTGTGAGGTAAATGCCACCTTCTAATAGTATAACCTAACACTACATACACTTTATTGGTGTGCCCTCTGGGGCGGAGCAGACAATATTCAGGGGTGGAGCTTCTTCTTCTTATTATTATTATACAGTATTTTATTAGCGCCAACAGTTTGCACAGAGCTTTACAATATAAGGAAGGCATTACAGTTACAATACAATTCAAGACAAGATGGTAAGGAGGGCCCTGCCCCTGAGGGCTTACAATCGAAAAGGGAGGGGCAAGTGATACATGAGGAGGTAGCTGTGCGGGGATTAATTGTTTGAGAACGTGATGGTTGAGTGGTTAGGTTGAGGCGGGATAGGCTTCCCTGAAGAGATGGGATCACCTAGAGGCAGTCAGAGTGGGAGATAGTCGGACAGGTTGGGGTAAAGAGTTCCAGAGGATGGGAGAGACTCTAGTGAAGTCCTGGAGGCGAGCATGGGAGGAGTTGACGAGGGAGCTGGAAAGCAGGAGGTCTTGGGAGGAGCGGAGGGGACTGTTAGGGTGATACTTTGAGACGAGGTTGGAGGTATAGCCGGGGGCAGAGATGTGGATGGCTTTGCAAGTCGTTAATATTTTGAATTTTATCCTTTGGTCGATCTTATTCTATTTTTAGTTCTGTATTTCTAAAGCTGCAGTAGGGAGGGAAAGACCACCCCCTAATATTACCACCTAGCACTCAATTATACATACAGTTTATTGGTGTGCCCTCTGGGGTGGAACTGGCAATATTCGGGGGTGGAGCTTCCTACTATACTGTAAGTCAGGAAAGTAGACCAAACAGCCTTAGTGGGTCATTCCGCGATGAAGCGAACACCAGGCACAGATTTTTGCCTGTTTCCATTGGCAGGAGGCGTTCTGAGAATGCAACTAAGGGTGCAGAAGACTTATATCCTTTAGGTATGGGCCTTAGAAGCCACCCAGGCATCAAAGCTGACTGCTGATTGGCTGGTACCAGCACTTTGCTCATTGTACTTCACGCCCAATTATACAATGTGAAGAATATTTTATAGAAAGTGTACGGAGCCAGACACGGCCTGCGAAGTACATTTCACCGAAAAAATGGCAGCTCCGTCTCTCATTATTACGTAGGGGTAAGTCACAGGGACAAACTGAGATCAATTCTGCCACTGAAGCAAATCTCCCGGTGTTACTAAAGCTCCATGCATACAGCCATTGTTTCACCTTAGACAGTAGATACCAATCAGTTGGACAGCACCATCTTTGTCCAGGCATCATCTGGGGTCCCCATCTACTTCCTGGACTGAGATGCCGGCCCAGAGATGACACAATTATGGTGTCTGTGCAGTTATTGGCTGTGTTAACAAACAGCCCCTGCTGCAGCCTCTCACCTTGTGACTTGCTACAAAGTAACAATGTTGCAGTCTGATCACTGGGGAGGGGAGACTGAGGAAATGCCTCCCCCTGCCTGAAGTGGACTAATCACTGGGGGAGGGGAGACTGAGGAAATGCTTCCTCCTGCCTGCAGCAGACTGATCACCGGGGGAGGGAAGACTGAGGACATGCTTCTTCCTGCCTGCGGCAGACTGATCACTGGGGGAGCGAAGACTGAGGAAATGCTTCCTCCTGCCTGCAGCAGAATGATCACTGGGGGAGGGGAGACTGAGGAAATGCTTCCTCCTGCCTGCAGCAGAATGATCACTGGGGGATTTAAACGACAAAGGAGGCCGGAGATGATCTTGTAGGTCCTGCCAATGACAAGTGTCCCGAATGGCAAACAACGTTGTTTTGGAAAACAACAGCCGTACCTAAGATAGAACGCAGCCAGAGGAGGGAGACTCGAACAGCAAACCTATTTTCATCTCTTATTTACGGCACTTGAAAGAATATACATTCGTGATGCTCGGGACAGGAAGAGCGCAGGATCCTATCCGCTGCCGAGATAAGATGATCCCATTATAGACCGGGAGGAAGGGAAGTGGGGTTTGTGCTTAAAGGGATTCCCCTGAGCAACGGGGCATTAATATTCACATTCATTCATGTCTATACGCAGTGCGGCAGGCTCGCAGCATTCAAACACGGCGAATGTTGGTTTTGAAGCTGGTTTATTCTGCTTATATTTCGCCTCCCCTGCTTCCTCCCTCCCCCGATCAGCATACTAATCCCATCTTCATTCCATTCCTTATTTTATCATCATCTGGCCCTTGTGCTTCTCTATACGATGCAGGCAGATCGTGGCTGGTGGGAGGGGCCTGGCAGGGGATCGTACATAGCTTCCTGAAAACATCACAGCACCCTGCCTCAGTACCTGACGCAAGCAGCGGGCCGGCTCTTGGGAGGAGTTATGCAAATATCAAAAGGGCACTGATAGGTACCATAGGTGTCAGTCTGAAGAAGTGGGCGGTCCTAGGCAGGCTGTATTTGCATGCAGACCGCCCTAAATAACGCCCACAAGTGATGCTGAGCCTCCATGATTAAAGGAACTGAAATGCAATGAATGGTGGAGACTCGGGACAGTCAGAGTAAGGTGATGTGTTAGGTGATGCTGGACGTCCCCCAGCCAGGTAATGAGGCGGAGCTCTGCCTGACTTGCTGCAACTTCTAATGCACCTTGTGAGAAGCTCCCAGAGTGCAGTGAAATCAGAGGAAGCCATTGAGATAGCATGCAGCCAATGCTGGAGCGCATATAGACAGGAAGTGGCTTGAGGAGATCAAAAGCACTGAGATGTAACAAATGAGGAAATAAAAGTGAAAAAATGGTTTATGATAGGGATGTACCGATACCGAGTACTCGCCCAAATGCTCCGATGCCTAGCCCGATACTTGAGTTTCCGGTATCATGAAGCTGAACAGCGAGTCATTGCACGCTGCCCGGCTTCCTGATTGGCCGGGAAGCCGGCTGCACTTGTGACGAGGGAGCAACTTTACCGACCTGATTGGTCGGAAAGCTGGCCAATCAGGAAGCGGGGCGGCTAGTCATTACACGCCCCCGGCTTTCTGATTGGCCAGAAAGCCGCCTTCATGCTTCCTCATCACCTGAGGACGAGGGAGCATGGAGCCGGCTTCCCAGCCAATCAGGAGGCCGGGAGCCGCGTTTGACACCTTGACCGGCTTTCTGATTGGCCACCTTCTCGACCAATCACGAAGCCGGGCAACGCGTCATTACCCGGCACCCGGCTTCCTGATTGGCCAGAAAGCCAGCTCCATGCTTTCTCATCACCTGGTGACGAGGGAGCATGGAGACGGCTTCCCTGCTAATCCGGAAGCCGAGTGGTGAGTCATTACACGCTTCCTGGCTTCTGTAATGAGACTTCCAGTATCGGTATTCGGTATCGGCGAGTACCAAAAAAAAAAGAAATATCAGTACTCTTCCCGAAAAAAACGGTATTGGTGCATCCCTAGCTTATGATACACTTTGCATTAAAATGTAACAATTAGGAGAAAGAGAAGGGAGGGGGGGGAGCTGAAGTAGAATATTGCAGTCTTTGTAGAAAAATGAGACCATCCCTGATCTCCTCTAGATTCAGATGGCACGCAGCCTGTTCATTCTGAGTTGTTCCCCTTCCATACAAAGAAAATGATCCTCAACCCACACTATATAAATGTACACAAATATAAATATACATTAGTATGGAGAGGAGAGCGTGCGAGAGGCGGTATCGGGAACGCGATGTCTGGGAGAACCCATTAGATGCCCATTAGACAAGATGTTTAAATTGAAAAGCCCGATCTCAGCCCGGTCTGAATGGCCGCCCCGCAGCTGTTGTTGCCTCGCCGTGGCTTGCGCGGCGTAATCGTTATTGGCGAGCGCCTGTCCAGAAGAACTATCTGTAACTAAATCTGCTGAGTTTTGAAAACTAATGCTCAGAAGGAACAATAACATGGGATAATGTCCTCTCCGCGGAGAGCGCCGAGCTGACGGAGATTTAACCCCTCCGCTCTGAGAACAGAATGGGGGGGG
>NW_017306456.1:1652226-1653145 GCF_000935625.1 Nanorana parkeri
GGGGGAGTAATAATAAGCACTGACAACATGGTTGCAACTTTGAAGGGCACGGGCACAGGTACCTCCTACGGGGGTGGTATGTGTTGGAAACGGGCGGAGGCACCTCCTATGGGGGTGGAATGTGTTGGAACCAGGCGGGCTCTTCGAGGATGCACAGCTGCCCTGCCACCCCATTACACCTGACACCCATCATTTTAGGAATGACACCTAGAAGAATGTAAAAAGAATGAGAGGGCAGATTTAACATGCGTCCAGTAAACCTTTATTGCACATGACAGAAGTTCAGGAGAGAATATTAACGCATTTCGGGGCTCAGTGCTCCCCCTTTATCAGGGAGTAAGTGAAGAGAACACCGGACAATGAATTGCAAAGCAAAAGGGTAAGAATAAAGCAAATTCCGGCAACCTAAACTACTGCTACACTAAAATTGGGGTTGCCACCTTTTCTTCAAGCGAAACCCGAACACTGAAAAAAATGTGCCCAAAACGCTCATGCTCAAGTGTGAATGGGGACTGAGACTGCTCCGGGGGAATGGCAGAGAGCTGCCTCTAGAATTCGGATGTACAGCCCCGCTCCTTCTAATTCAGTCCAATGCTCTACCAACATGTCTATTGTGAATTCTGGTCAGAGGAGGAAATTGGAAGCAATCTGTGAGAAAACCTCCCAGCGTCCTGTACAGTGTGTTCAGAATAAATGTATCTGGAAGGAGAATAATCCGAGCCAAGACAGGAATTTACAATAACCGCTGCGTCCCTCATGACCCCCAACTGGATGACATTTCGTTTGCTACAATGTAACAACCTACTACTACTGTGATTTCTTTTTTTAATCAAATATATTTTCTGCTTTTTATCCTTCGTTGCCTCTCAGCCCTGCCAATCTCCTGTAGCCTCTTTGCAGCCGCTTCCTGTCTACATGC
>NW_017306456.1:1653344-1653634 GCF_000935625.1 Nanorana parkeri
CAGGGCCGGATTTACTCTCTCTGCTGCCCCAAGGCCAGGTTCCTCAATTCCCCCCCCCCCCCTCCCCCAATGAAGGATGGCAACCAAATGGCGGGGGTGGCAGGGTTAGTTTTACATTTTTTAAATTGTTTCTTTATTTCTTATTTTGTTTTTACTTTTTTACATTGTTATTTATCTTATCATCTTTTACTTTTTTTCTATTTTGTATAATTTGTTTATATTATTATTTGTTTTATTTTTTTTCTTATTATTTTTTATAATTTGTTTATCTTATTATTTTTTTAAATAAC
>NW_017306456.1:1654235-1655235 GCF_000935625.1 Nanorana parkeri
TTTAACTTTTTTAACTTTTTATTTATTATTATTTTTTCTTAATTATTATTTTTTCTATTTAACGTTATTGCTATCACACAGGAGCTAACAAGCCCCTGTGTGATGGGATTTGGAGGTGACAGGTTCTATTTATTGAACCTGTCAGCTCTATTTCAGGAGTTTTAGCACAGCACTGTGACAGCTGAGAGGGGAAAGGGCTGCGAGTGCCGTCTCAGTGTTTACATGGAGCAGAGCGGAGATCGGCATTCTCTGCGCTGCTCACCGCTCTCCATCCTGAGGAGGATCTCTGGCCGGTGAAGAGAGGTACATGGCGGCGGGGGAGCCAGTGAGAAGAGAGGAAGGCGCGGGAGGGTGATTTGCATTGGTTAATGACAGTGGCAACCAATATTCACCCTGAGCTCCCTTTCTCATTCACACCTCCCATTCCAGAAGCCTTATTTCAACTTTCATCTAATGTGCCCCAATTCAGCATAAAATCAGATTTCATGCAACAGTTTCAGTCGAATTGAAGCACTTTAAAGGCACGCCCGAGCAAAATAATTTTTTATTTTTTTTTTGCATGGTGGAGTTGCTTAAGTCAATTATTTTTTTTTAACGCAACCACAGGATACGCTAACAAGCGAAGTCTTATCGACGTCAGTGCCGGAACGAGGCGAATCAATCAAAACGTCCTCATCTAATTAACTTGCCTCCAGGCCGAACGTGGATACTCTCTGACTCTGCAGCCAAGTTCCCCCCCATAGGACCATACTGGTCACTCACCACTGATGTGCATCATTGACTTGCAAGTAATACTTCTCGCCATCCCAATCAGAGTCTGTCCCCTTCTCTCCGATGACGTTGCCAACAATTACCCAATCGGAGCACGCCCGGGAATGAGCACTGCACCAAAACCAAACTGCTAGCAATTGCAAAAGTGCGGATTGTGTGATTAAAGTTGAATTTAAGCCAAGAGACGGCCAAAGCTGTAGCTTAGATTGCACAGCCATGCCGCCGGCTG
>NW_017306456.1:1656448-1670769 GCF_000935625.1 Nanorana parkeri
TGCGGGATGCTGAGTCAGTGGTTCAGCTTCTGGTGCTGCGACGCAAACTCTAATGTTGTCTCTAACCGCACATCCATCCCAACAACATTGTATCAAGATATCATGACTGAGCTGCAGCGACATTCATCGCTATATTACTATAGAGGTGAATGTTGTCATGTGTAACCTTGTCAAGGTTACAGGAGAATTATACCCAAACCCAAAAATATCAATGGCATGTGTTCTAATGAAAAACAATATAAATAATAATACGAGAATGATAAAATACAATGTAAACAATAAATAGAGAATTAAAAAATTTGGGGCATGTTGATAAAAAATATCGAAATATCTAATAACTGGATTCAATTGTATTCACCAGACATACGCCAATAATAAAATCCTAAATTACAGCACTTTAAATAGAGGATAGAGAGCGAGAGATCTCCATAGGGGTCAAAGGTGAATCACTCTTCAAATCAATGATTTGGCCAGCTAAAAACAACAAATGTTTCAGACTGTTACCAGTAAATGTCTTTATTATAAATGTATCAATGTTTCCATAAATGTGATTATTGTCCAATGGGAGTTCAATAACTGGATTGTAGACCAGCAGTTCTCAACCTTTTGTCAGTTGTGGTACCTGAATGGTATGCAAAATCTGGAGGCACCCCCAGTCTAAACCGAAAAACACATCTGGTTGGCTAGAAAAGTCACATGTCCCATTCAATTTAGTTTTTGAACAAAATTCGGATGGGATCCGAAAATTCGTAAACGGAAATTCGGATTCGGACGCATTGGGATTGGGAAATTCGGATGTGTCCGAATGTCCAAATTTCGGAAAATTCGTACAAATTTTGATTCGGAACGAAACGAATTGCACATGTCTAGTAAGAAGTCATGTACTGTATACATTAGAAGGATATATAAATTATTACCTTTCAGTTTCCTGCTCTGTTGTCTGCGTTTTGACCTCAAAGGTATTGAAACTGCTCATGTCAACATATCCATCGTTCTCGTTGGCGGAAGACAAAGCCCTGCTGGGATCCTCAAAAAATTCTGTAAACGTCCCCGCTCTCGCTGGTCTTCGAGGTGGAATCTGTATATTTTCATAATCGGAATTCATCGCTGGGATGTTTTCATAATCGGAGGTGTCAGCGTTGGGAAAAGAAATAGACCTGGGTTTGGTTAATGGCAAAGGCATAAATGGTGGCCTGCAACGATCCTCGAAAGACTCAACCCTGGCCACGCTCCTGCCAAAGGCCTTGGAGGTTCCTTTCCTCTTCATGTCCTTATAGTAGAGGATAGCTGTGGGGGAATCAGGGTGACAATGCATCCCAGAACGACTCTGCAATTGAGGAGAATTCCCAAGACTCCTTCGTTCCATGTCTATGAATCTGGATGGGCCATGGTAGCTCGACTCTGAAGAAGACCTTGAAGAAGATACATTGACGTCAACATGGACCTTGTTTTCTGTCTTCTTCTTAAACTTTAAGGTAAGGAATTTTTTGAATGATGACTTTTTCTTTTTGAAACATTTGTCAGAAGATTCATTTTCGATCAAAAGCGACGGGGAGCTTTTGGTAATGGGTTTCTTTGTAATGCTGGCAAGTTCAAAGGGCGGTGGAATGTCCATCAGTGAGGTAGGTGTGGACATTCCGCTGGAGGAATTATGATTTCTCTGTGAAAAACTACCAGAGGAGCTAATGATAAATGGAGAGAAAGTGATATCTGATTCAATATACATTGAAGCTGCATTTTCTCTGCCCTCCACTGAGTAAGACCGAGGGTAGAGAATAAAACGACTTGGCTTCCTTGGTAGAGCCCTGAGAAAGTCAATAGGTTTTGACTCTGGCTTTTCACACTTTGTGTTGAGAAAAGGGTCAATGCTTGGTGGCTGAGAGTCCATCTCTGCCGCTGTCTCTTCTGGGACAGTCTCTGGGACATTACCAGGTATTTTTCCTGAGTAGGATCTTGTCCTTGTAACAATGTTTTTCCTGTCTATGCAAAGTAAATGGTTTTCTCCTTCCTGGTTACATTCCTCCATTACACAATGGGGCCTAGTGGCTTCCCCCTCTGGCTTGTTGTAAGAAATGTCCTCTGTTTGCTGCAACTTCCTGTTTCTGGACTGGATACTGTCCTCCAGTACATAAGGGTTGCTGTCATCCTCCTCTGGCTCTGGAGTTACCTCAGCCGCTAGTGTGTTTTCCGCACTGTCCGTTGAGAGCTCCTTGACCTCTGTTTCCTGATCTTCAGGTGACACCTCTGCTGTGTCAGCTCCATCCTCTCCAAGTCCTTCACCCTGTGCGACTAAAGCTGGGACGTCACATATGTTATTTCCTTCACTATCTGCAGCTGTGTCAGTGGACTCAGAAGGTTGTAGTGGTGCGTCAAAGTTGTCTGGCTCCTCGTTAAAACATGTGGTCCCAGGAAGAGGCTCGGTTTCATCTATCTGCTCTGTTTCAGACTCTGTCAATGGCTCCAGAAGGCTTGGGCAGGTATCTGTATCCAGAGGTTGTTGGGTTGCCTCATTCACATCATCATTACCCTCACTTTCAAATGGAATGATTTGGCAGCTGTCATCAGCATTGTCTTCTCCTGCAACATCCCCTGTTTCTTTGGAGCCCTCAGCCATCTGAAGAGTATCCTGTGTTGCTTCTTCTGCCACTTCACTGACTATACTGTCTTCTTGATCTCCAGCCTCCTGAAAAGTAGAGTCTGTTAGAGCCACGACTGACTCCTCATTAAGGTCTATTGATGGTTCAACACTGTCCCCCTCAACAGCTGGGTCTTCTGTGTTTTCTAGCACATGATCTGTAATTTCTGAGGAATCCTCTTGTTCAGGCATGGATGACTCCTCACATGGGGTAGGGCTAGTTTCTAGTCCAGGACATTCAACTATGGCATCAGTATCTAACAATCCATGGTCAGAAGATGCATGAATGTCTTCACAGCTGTGGCAAGGAGCCTCGTGCAAAGAGATCTCACAGTTTTCAGTTCCTTCATTTTCATCCTCTGCTGTAGGGCTATCCTCACCATCCTCTGTCAAAATGACATCTTCATAGCTTGAATCTTTAAGATCTGTGTCCCCTTCCTCATTGTTACATTCATTGCTGTCAGTGGGTAAGAAATCATCCATGTCCCCTAGGTCATTTTTGAATTGCATTGAGCCAGAATTAGGCACTAAGCTATCGGCCTCAGCCGTCGATGAAGATCTTAAGCTGAGAGCATCAGTGTTGTCACTATCGTCAACTTCTGTAGAGTCCCCTGATTCAACATCCCTGGACGGCATACTGTCTGGATGCCCACTGTCTTCCTCCCCAGCTTGAGAAGGACTACAGCTTGTGTCATCAGTGATATCCCCTTCCCCAAAGGTAGTATTCCACACATCTGCTGGTTCCTCAGAACATAAGCTTTTTTCACACTCCAAATCAGTATTTTCTTCATCAGTAAGCTGAGACTCAGCAAAGTAAT
The DNA here is from genome assembly GCF_000935625.1 of Nanorana parkeri. NCBI lineage: Eukaryota > Metazoa > Chordata > Amphibia > Anura > Dicroglossidae > Nanorana > Nanorana parkeri. The sequence continues at coordinate 1,659,902 of NW_017306456.1, forward strand.
CACCATATGTTATATCCAACTTCTCAGAATCTCCGCACCCTGATCGGTAATGATCGGCATCGTAGATTTCCACTGGGCACTCTACTTCACCATTGGCACACTTGTTCAGGGAATTATTCTCGTCCTCTATACACCTCCTTTCTGTAGATGGGGATAACACTGGTTTTGGGGCAATGGGAGGTTTGGGGCCCCTGGACATAGATTTGCCTTGGTGAACCAGTTTCGATCTTGAGAGAAGAGGTGATGAGTACTTTGAAAGAGGCACTGAGCTGAAAGGGTCGAGACCTTGTGGCTTTGGTGCAAGAGCAGGCTTGGTGACTTCTGAAATAAATGGAAAAAAAAAAGAAAATGATCACAATTGCATTTGAGATGTATATGAAATATAGGGTAGCGATGCTTAAAGTATATCTAAACCCCAGAAATATGATGTAATACATGTAACAATGTATCAAATGGCCAACACAAGCTGTTCTTTTACTTCCTCAAACACTAAAGGATGTGTGCCCTAAATTTAAAGTATATCTAAACCCAAGAAATACAATACAATATATGTAACACTGTAATAAATGGCCAACAAGCTGTCCTTGTACTTCGTCAAACACTAAAGAGTGTGTGCTTCAAATTTAAAGTATATCTAAACCCAAATAATATAATGTAACAATCTAATAAACGGCCAACACAAGTTGCTCTTGTACTTCCTCAAACACTAAGGGATGTGTGCCCTGAATTTAAAGTATATCTAAACCCAAGAAATATAATGTAACATATGTTACAATGTAACAAACGGCCAACACGAGCTGTTCTTGTACTTCCTGAAACACTTAAAGAGTGCTGAAGCCCTAAATTTAAAGTATATCTAAATCCATGAAATATAATATATATAATAATGTAACACTGTAATAAATGGCCAACAAGCTGTCCTTGTACTTCGTCAAACACTAAAGAGTGTGTGCTTCAAATTTAAAGTATATCTAAACCCAAATAATATAATGTAACAATCTAATAAACGGCCAACACGAGCTGTTCTTGTACTTCCTCAAACACTGCAGGGAGTTTTTTTTAAAGCTTGCCCTAAATTTAAAGTGTATATGAGCTCAAGAACACAAATGTAATGAATTGCGGCTTACCACTATTTATGGTTTATGGCCAAATATGGTTTAAATACTTTCCAAAATGTAGTCTGTGTAAACACAAATACTAAAGGCTGGCTACAGTATTATTACGGATGGCTGCTCTGGGACCTGGAATGTTTCAAGAATATGCCCAAAAACATTTCACCAGTGCAAAGAACAATGATGACATGCAAAGTGCGTTAACCGATAATAAATAATCAGGTTTTAGTTTGCTGTTGGTATCAAAGTACAAATCTCTAAGGCAGGGGTAGGCAAACTCCGGCCCTCCAGCTGTGGTGATACAAATCCCACCATGCATCTGCCTCTGGGAGCCAAGCCTGTGGGTGTCAGAGTTTTGCAATGCCTAATGGCATTTGTAGTTGAATGACAGCTGGAAGGCTGGAGTTAGCTTAACCCTCTCCTAAAGAGTCTATTTATAAGTCTTCTGCCCGGCTATATTCTGGTAGAATGTTGTCTGCATGGCATTCCTGCCACTAGATGGAGCCAAAGAAGCAAATTCCTATGCTCCTTGGCTCCATCTAGTGGTAGGAACGCCATGCGAATGATTGGGTAGAAGGTTGATAAATAGACCCTTAAGAAGATGATGCTGAAATACCAACACCCAATAAAACTGATCCATTGGCATAAACAAGAAATTGGTCATTGATGGAAGACCACATGACCAGTGGTGAATCCAGGGCATGGCACATGTCCTGGGCACTGCTTGAAGAGGGGGCCCCACTCCATGGGTCCGCGAAAGTTTGTCGACTAACGGGGACAGCTGACTTTTTTAAGCTCTGGCTGGCGTCCCACCAAGTTCCCAGCAACCAGTGACATCACTGGTTGCCAGGAGCTGGGCGGAACACCACAGGCACATTTTATGGTTGATCCGCCCCTGCACATGACCCATTCTGAGTGCTGCCTTGTTTTATACCGGCTGGTAGTACACACAGACGTCAGAGTATTACCCGGCAAGATTGTGTTTCCTCTCTTCCATCGAAAATCGTGTTAAAAAAACACTTGTGTAACCTGCTTTTTGTTACATAGTATTTGAGGTTGAATAAAGACATTAGTCCATCAAGTCCAAAAAATCTTTTCACAAAACGTTTTAGTCTGGAATATATATCTTGGGGTCATTCTCCAGGGAGAAGCTTCCTCCTGGTCCCCTTGGGACAGATGATCTTGCTTCCTAGTAAACATGGTGGCGTTTCAGACTGATTGTCGACAGGAAGTCATGCAGGACAATAAATAATCAGCCACTGAGGTCACTTCCTGTTCAGAATAACATTCTGTGACATTCTTTGATGAAAGTCTGGGAATCGGTCAGGAGAACACTAGCAGAGGTGACTCCATGACACGATATGATTCATCGGTTACAATAATATTACATGCGCATGATGTCATTATTAATTAAAAAAAATACAAAAATAAAACCTATACAAACACAATTTCAAGGGAAACTGAGTAATTATTGTGGTATTTAAAGTAATTTTTCATGTGATTATCACATTTTTTTTAATGGTTGTTGTTCCACGTCTTAGTTATTGTATTAAATACCGAAATTTGTAGAAGGGTCTCTGTGTTTGCCTCAACCTCAATCATCCTCCCTGCTTAACATCTGTTGAGATAAGATATCAGCCCCACAAAGAGTGCATCTGTTTGGAAGGTTGAGTAGCCCAAATCTCAGTAGACAATTCTGCATTGTGCTCCGGCATCTTCTCATGAGGTCTGGAGAACTCAGCATTCCCCGGGATCTCCTTGGAAGGACCGTGACGTCAACCCCCTACACTGTCAACCCCCTACACTTTGGATGAGTATACTTTTTTCCCCCGCAGGTCTTTTTATATTTTATATGGCGTTTCGGCAAGGGGAAGGTGGGACCACATTTAAAAAGTGGACTTCACATGGAGTACAAGGTCCTCCTTAATGGGCAAAGTGATAGTTGGCAGGTGAAACCAATATCTAATATTTGCAGACAAACATGGCAGCTTTGCTCGAATTAGACGTTCAACTCCGTTTACTTTAAAGGAGAACTATGGGGTCAGGGCTTTTCCCCATAGTTCTCCTTAGGGTAACGGGAGGACACAAATTAGCGTCCTCCCGTCACCCTAAGCTCAGTATATAGGGAGCTACAGCTCGCGGTATACTGAGAAGCCACAGTATACAGCGAGCTACTGCTCGTGGTATACTGAGACGCCGCAGCTGAAGCGGATCCCGACAATTATGTCTGGATCCGCCCAGCTGCGTGAGTGACAGCTGGTTCTGCTTATCTAGAGGCAGAGCCAGCTGTACCCGCCCCCTCCCCTGTCCGATTCGCCAGTCAGCGCTGGCGGATCGGAGCGGGGAGGGGGGAATCCAGCCCCTTCCCTGTCACGGCAGAGAGCTGTGACAGGATCGAGAGGTGAGCGAACGCCGGTATATGTTCCCTCACCTCCCGATCTACTGAGCCGACCTGTGACAGTCTCATTGTCACAGGTCGGCTAGAACTACGAGATTAGTGAAAAGAACTCACCTCATAGTTCTCCTTTAATACGACCCCTCTGTTATCCACTGCAGCAAGAACCTCACAGGGTCAATGGGAATTGACTTCCTGAAGAATGGATAACTTCCTCTCTCCCTTGCTATTTCCTGCATCTCCGATCACATTTCAATTTCAGAGACAGGTACAGCTGAGAGCGGTGAACCACACACGTTTTTTGTGGTGGCCTAAGTAGTGGGCACCACATCCCCCAAAAGGAGGCAATACAAGGCAGATATGTATCTGATTGCAGGCTGTGAGAAACTGCTACTGTCATTTCGATACATAAACCTATTAATGCGTAAAAATTAGCAAGATGCCAGTGGGGGAAGGGGAAGGGGGGTTGGGAATCCCTCTCCTGCATCATAGGTAGGGGTTCCCAGTTCATTGTATTATCTACAAAAGGAACTGGAGTGGACTGGTGTACTGCAGCAATGCCTGCTGAAAAATGTAAATACATTGTGCTCCTTGCATACATCTAAGAGCTTCATATTTAGTTTTCACTGACATACACAGTAAGCAAACGGGGACCCAACTTCCAAGTGCACATTTCCAAATTGTTTCTTAGTCACAAGATCTTAATGTTAAGGAAAGGCCTTCTGCTTATATTGCATTGTCTAAGACCCTGGTGCCCTATCTGCAGCCCAAGGGCCATATGTGACCCTTTGGTGTTTTTAAGTGTGGCCCTTAGCCCCAGCAGTCATGAATAAGGCACTGATTTGTAAAGAGGCATTTAGTACCAATAAGCTCTCGCAGTTTCCAGAAACATATCCCCAGTCTCTGATTGTCTCCTACAGCATGCCTTCAGTCTCCAACCACTCCCGTAGAACAGTCTCTGACCATTCCCTCTAGTAAGTCTTCAGTCTATTGCAGTCTTTTGTAATTGGCCTTTTGGCTAAGATCTATTATCTCTCTTCCTCTTACTATCTATATATCATTGTATATGTTGTCTATCAATATATCTATTTTTTATGCCTGTCTATCTACTCTCTCTCTATCTGTTCTTATCAGTGTTCAGGAGGGGAAAGGAGCCGCTGTACTGGCCTTTTGGCTTGTATGGCTGGATTCCGAGTACTCTGCCTGATATGATGGGGATCCTAAAGGGTCCTGGCCGTGGGAAGGAAACTGAAAGTAGCGTCCACTCACGTAAGGATGGGGGTCGGGACTACTTCCCTAGTGTCCTGGAACTGGCAGGGCCCATTTCCTCCTGATTTGAATGGAACTACCTGGTCCGGTCATGGGCTGGGAAGGCACGATGCCTGCGTTGTTCAAGTGCCCCCTGGGAGCGGTGCCCCAGGGGTGCCGGAGTAGCACTATGGGTTTGGGACATTGGCACATTAGCCATGACACCACTTGTTTTTGCTGCACATCGCCTGTTGGGCTAGGCCTTTTGGCTAAGACCAGGGGTGATTTTGTATACGGGGCCGCAAGGCCTAGCCACAGTCTTGCACTTTGGCAATTATTTATTTTTCTCACTTGTCTGTGCACTTCACCTTATTTGTGTGTTAGTTTTTCACTCCAGAGGATGGAGGGCGTGGGTCTTTGGGCCTACCCTGAAGTCTAGGGGGAGGATGTGTTGCCATAAGGTTCCTTCCTCCCCTGACCTGTTCCCCCCAAACTAGTACTTGGTGGCCAGCTTCAAGTGGCCATGAGGAATGGGTCCTCCCCCTTTTGGCCCGGTGGACACCAGTGCCTTGCCCCTGGATCAGGGATATGGCCCTGTCCCTTTGGGAGACTGACCACTTACACACACCCTATGTGCACTTTTTTGTGTGTGTTCACATGCACTTTTTTTGGTTCACTTTTGGGTGTTCGATGCACCAACTGCGACCTTCAAAAAAAAAAAAATTAGAGATCCAGGACAAAAGTGAAGTACTCCCGACACCCACTCTTATGTGAGTAGACACTATTTTTAGTTTTCTTCCCACAACCAGGACCCTTCAGGACTCCCATCATATCAGGCAGGCAGAGTACTCAGAATCCATCCATACAACATCAATGAGACATCAAGGGGCTGCATTAATGGCTCCCTATACCTTGTAAATTGACATGGTAAGGTATCACATCCAAGTGTAATGAGCAACCTAGACAGCATAAAGTATGTAATAAAAGTCAGACGCAAAGTCATTCCTTCCATCCCAAGTTTAACAAATTGTCTCCCTCATAAATAATAACACATTTCTGTCCAACCAAAATAATGAGACACCTTGCTTCCACGAGCACAGGTGATAATGAACGGGTGCGAACGACTTACAATTAAAATAAGTCTGTTTATAAAGAAAGGGAAGCTGCGGCTTGCCAAGGAGACGCTCCGGCTTACTTTTACACCTAATTACTGTCCCGTTTTATATGTTCATTAAACAACATGTTATCTTATATTTTACACATGGAACATCACAACTCCGTAATCTCCATATTATAATAGACAACCGTTCTTCTCGAATATGGTCTATTATAAAGGTGTCACATCACAAATAGCCCAACATTGGTTATACATTGGAAATCCTAATTCTCCCCTCATGTTACATTTTATAGACGTCACATTACTGCTCCCCAAATAATAAAATATACATAAGTGTCTGGCATCATGTCTCAGTGTATACAGGTTTCTTAAAGCTAAACTCCAGGCACCAAAAATGAATTTAAATATATTCCTCATTAGCCACAAAGGATATAAACCCACTTTGTGTGCATGCTTCTGCAAATGCAGTTATTACCTTTTAAAGTAGCCGTGATTTCATCACTGTGCTATACATAGCCTGTGCAGAGAGTAGGGCTGTGGGAGGGGCCCACCAGGCTCCACCCACTACAGGCCTGCAGAAAACTACAGTAGGGGCGAAGACAAGACCAGTCACCCTGCACATGGAGAGAGAGCAGCAGTGAGCGGTCTTTATTATAGGAGGGGGCGGAGACAAGACCAGTCACTGCGTACAAGGAGAGAGAGCAGCAGTGGGCATTCTTTATTACAGGAGGGGGCTGAGACAAGATCAGTCATCCTGCATAAGGAGAGAGAGCAGCAGTGACCGGTCTTTATTACAGGAGGGGGCGGAGACAAGACCAGTCACCAGGCAGATGGAGAGAGAGCAGCAGTGAGCGGTCTTTATTACAGGAAGCTCCAAGCATCCATGCGCACTGGATTACTGCACAGATCTGGAAGAAATACACGAAGCTCACCAAGATTCAAGGAAGAACACACATGCCTCTTGTATTTTTACCATATATGCTAATCCTAGAGTTCAGCTTTACGCAAATTGGCTTTCATTAATCTGTTGCAGTTTTTTTACCTGGAGATCCTGCCAGTTAGGCACTTCCTGTTGCAGGCTGACAACTCTAAGCTGCTGCCTTGCAATGAGCAGCAGTGTTGTCAGCCTGGCTATTTGGGTGCATATCTGACAGACCTGTCAGGCTGCCCAATGGCAAAATGAAAAATCTCAGATGGCAGACTGACAACGCTGCTGCTAATTGCAAGGCAGCAGCTTAGCCTTGTCAGGCCTGCAACAGGAAGTGCTATCGCTGGCAGAATCTCCAGATAAAGAACTTTTTAACATATTCACAAAGACTGATTTGCTTAATTAAACTGTATACATTGAAGTATGATACCAAACACACTGAAAAATAGGTTTTTGGGTTTACATAACGACATTTATACAGTAGTGACATCATTACTCTCCAAAAAAGTTACTTTCTGCAGGAATTACATCATTACTCCCCAAATATGTTATATTTTTCCGGGAGTGGCATTGGTGCTGTTCAGGGATAAGTTATATATTAGGGAAATTGCATCACTGGCCTCTAAATATATTGACATGACTGTACTACCGCCTCCACCATCCATTTCAGCCAGGGCAGTGAAAGGGTTAAAAAGACTCCAGAAACTGTTAGCAATGGCAGGAAGGAAGAAATGGATCTGTAGGCCACATCCTGTTACTGTGACCCACTCCCTAATCTCAGGGACACACTCGCAGGCTCTGTCCTGAGGATGACAAAGAAGTACAGCACAGAGCACACCACGACCATGCCGCCCCCCGCTGGTCAACTCTCATACTGCCAGCTCCAGCTACATCCCATGTATTGGAATTGATGGTTTTGGATTAGGAGGTGCACGTGTGTCATTAAGAATTGATCCAGTGTGTATTGTTGGATAAATGAGCCTGGGAGTACAATGTGCAAATCAAATCTGAACTATAAAGGGTCCCTTTGTGCGGTGTTTACGTTGTGTCTCACTGCCTGGTACAAAATATGCAAATGTGACGGAGAAGATATGCAAAGAAAATGCACCAATATCTATCTTTCTATCATTTTATGAACACTTACTAAGTCTTCAGCCCTAATCAGTAAAAGTCAGATGGTTACTATATACTAAAAAAATCAATGTATTACATGTCCCATCCTCAATAAATCCATCCCCTGACTATCCGTCAGTATAATCATTAACAGATTTTGCAGAAAAAGTGCACTTAACACTCACTGAACAGAGAGACCATTAAATATCTTCTCTCCCCATAGACAAGGGCTGGACCCAGGGTTAGAGTATGTATATATAAAGTCCAGCATTTGGGGAAGGGTGGTGGGTATAACCAAACCTTATATACACTGTGTCCAAATCTTAAAATACAGCAATATCACCAACAAGTCAACATGTAAATGTGCCTAAATGTAAATACAAAACAATCTGACTATTCATGAGGATGAAAGAAGAAGACTGTACAACAGAGCTAGCAATCTATAGGCTGAAACAATTAAGCATGAGTTAAGTAATGGCTCATTTCTTTAAAACTAAATACATTGCTGGTTTATATTATTGGATCTATACACTAAATATAAGTACAGTAGTAATGAAGTGTACATACTACGCCATTTATCAATGTGCAACCCAAGATTGACACAACTTTACCACATTGTTTTACATAGGATTCCATTACAAAATGTGTGAATCTTGGGTTACAGTTGATTGGATTTTGGCTGAAAACATGATAAATAGACCCCCTGTAGTCTACTGACTATACACTGACATACATTAGATTAGTAGTACAACACAAGCACTGTTATACATGAAAGCAGTACAACCTAATGCTAAAATAACTGCATGGTTAGCAGCTGGGTTACATTGTCTGCTACAGACTATACAAAGCAGTTTTTGGCAAGCTAGGCTCTCCAGCTGTTGTGGGACTGTAAATCCCAACATGCCCTGATACCTCTACAGCAGCCGGAGAGCCCTATTTGGCTGAAGGGACCATTAACGCATCCCAGCGCTATAGATTAGCCATCCTATGTCAGACACATAGGCAGTGGCAGAGGATGCAGCATTGCTTGAAGCAATCATAGCCGGCTGGCACCGTCCGTACCTGTACTCATCTTCCTGTGCGGAGAAGTTGAAGCAGTGCCCTATGCTCAGACCATCCTCTGGGAGCCGGGCACTCTGAACCCCGGCAGCAGCAGTGTCAGCTGAGTGTCAGCATTTGGCAGCCGGCTGCGGGCAGCGAGCGCTGAGATTGCAGCTAAGTGCTGGAGAGAGGCATGTCCCTTCCTGAAGAGGGAGACCGGGGACCCAGCGAATCCAAGCAAGGACAGCAGTTTAAAGAGACAATCCAAACTTTTTTTTTTTTTTTTTTTCCAGGGATGGGTCACGTGGCTGACAACCCCCCCTTTTCCTCACGAAGCTTATGACTACGCGCTGCACCTACAGCGCTATGCGATCTCTGCGAAGTTACATTGTACATTGTTAGATGGGGTGAGGAGGGGGGGTGATGGTGCAGACCCCACTGCTCTATCGGCTATGAAGGAGGGTAGCGGGATGCATTGTGACAGCTTCCAATTTTGGGGTACAGAACCTCAGCACAATCCAACCCCTAGCTGTGTTGGGAGGTTGGGGAATTTTGTTCTTATTCTTATTGTTCATTATAAATTAGCGGTGCATAATGCAGATATAGAGAAAGTGTGAATACAGTGTGTGTGTGTGTGTGTGTGTGTGTGTGTGTGTGTGTGTGTGTGTGTGTGTGTGTGTGTGTGTGTGTGTGTTTTGTTAATTACTGTTATTATATAATATTCAGCAAAAAACAACAAAGGCTAGAAAAACCTAATGCATATAAATCGTTAGGACCAGATAGCCTGCACCCTAGGGTACTTTAAGAGCTCAGACAGGTTATAGAGAAGATCTATGAGCTTGGGAAACAATGCTTTATGGTACCATAAGCCAATAAAAAGTGCTGAGAAGTGTGAGGCTAATTGTAACAGGTCAGAATTAATCTTGTATTAGTCTGATTTTAACAATGTGAATTCAGATGGTTTGATATGAATAGCTGTCGTTTTGATTTCTTTTTTCGTTTCTTGAACTGCTTATTGAGTAAGCCCATTAGTGTACAGTTCTAAGTGATATTGATAATGGAGGCGAATGTAATTTTTCTGGAGCCCCCCATGTCAGAATATTGCTGTTCTGGGACCGCCAGTTGACAGTGTGTCCCTTTTCTGGGATCCCCAAGTGTCTAGATGTCATTGTTCTGGGATTTCCAAGTGTCTAGATGTCATTGTTCTGGGATCTCCAAGTGTCTAGATATCATTGTTCTGGGATTTCCAAGTATCTAGATATCATTGTTCTGGGATCTCAAGGTGTCTATGTCATTGTTCTGGGATCTCCAAGTGTCTAGATGTCATTGTTCTGGGGTCCCCAAGTGTGAGGATGTCATTGTTCTGGGATCCTCAAGTGTCTATACGTCAATATTCTGGGATCCCCAAGTGTCATCATGTAATTGTTCTGGGATCCTCAAGTGTCTATACGTCAATATTCTGGGATCCCCAAGTGTCATCATGTAATTGTTCTGGGATCCTCAAGTGTCTATACGTCAATATTCTGGGATCCCCAAGTGTCATCATGTAATTGTTCTGGGATCCCCAAGTGTGAGGATGTTATTGTTCTGGGATCCCCAAGTATCAGGATGTTACTGTTGTGGGATCCCCAAGTGTCTATATGTCATTGTTCTGGAACCCTCTAATGCCAAAGGGTCAGAATTCTGGACATATGGTAGACATACAGAAGGGCATCAGTTCACAATATGAAAGAGTCCAAAGTGCCATAATTTGTTCCTAATACCATCACTTAAAAGTAGCCAATGTGTTTCGGGGGCTAGAAAACTCCCCCTTCATCAGACAAATGAAATGGAGACTTGAATGGACTCAAAGGTGACTAAAACCGAATGGATCTATGCTACATTTGGTGCAAACCTAATTTGGGATGGGAAGTC
>NW_017306456.1:1670828-1672357 GCF_000935625.1 Nanorana parkeri
AATGTGCCCTTGTTCTGGATCCTGAAATGTCAGTGTGTCATTGTTTTGGGAACCTGAGATACCACTGTGTTATCATTCTGGGACCCCAAGCATCAGTGTCCCCATATCCTTTTTCTGGGATCCTAAAGTGTCACTGTGTTCATGTTCTGGAAGTGTCAGTATATCATCAATCTAGGCATAGCCTATGTCAATGTTTCATCATTCTAGGACCCCAAGTGTCGGCATACTCTCATTCTAGGTCCCCAAATGCCAGTGTATCATTATTGGATGACTCCTATGTGTCAGCATGACCTTGTGGAACCCCCAAGCGTCAGTATGCTCTTTTTCTTGGACCCCCAAGTGTCAGTGTTCCCTTGTTCTGGGACCCCAAGTGTCATTATATCATTGTTTTGTGACCCTCAAACTTCTGCAGGTCATTGTTCTAGAATCCCAAGTGTCAGTGTGCCATTGTCATAGAACCCCAAGTGTCAGATGTCATTGTTATGGAGCCCCAAGTGTCAGTGTGCCATTGTCATAGAACCCCAAGTGTCAGATGTCATTGTTATGGAGCCCCAAGTGTCAGTGTGCCATTGTCATAGAACCCCAAGTGTCAGATGTCATTGTTATGGAGCCCCAAGTGTCAGTGTGTCATTGTCCTAGAACCCCAAGTGTTAGTGTGTCATTGTTATGGAGCCCCAAGTGTCAGTGTGCCACTGTCCTAGAACCCCAAGTGTCAGTTGTCATTGTTATGGAGACCCTAGTGTCAGTGTGCCATTGTCCTAGAACCCCAAGTGTCAGTGTGTCATTGTTATGGAGCCCCAAGTGCCAGTGTGTCATTGTTATGGAGCCCCAAGTGTCAGTGTGTCATTGTCATTGAATATTATTCTTCTGGGTTCTTATTGATGCCAAGGGGACTTCGTCCTGGACTCTCAAGTACCATATGATATTGGTCACCTCCTCCACTCCTGAAACCATTAAACTGAAAGAATGAGGGTTGTTGCAGTGGAATGAGGATAAAGTTGAGGTGGACCTGACCTCTTTGGCTTCTGTTTCCCTTTTTCACTCACAATTGGTATAAAACATGGACTGCATGAGGACCTTCGGGTCATCCCAGATGAAATATACCGCTTCCTACAATCAGCTACAGTTCTGCAGATTCCTCAAAGATCCCGAAAATACATTTCTATAGTCAGGACACATTTGTTTTATCAATATATATAAGAACCTGTTAATAAATGTTGATCCTTATGGATAAAATAATAATCTGTAGCAATTTATAGATGATATATTGTAATACATTTATTATTCTACTGGACCGGCTGGGGGAACATTGTGAAATGATTTTCCTCTGCGTGAATACTGTATATACGGATCAATAGAGGAATTCTCAGCACTAAGTCACATCGTCCTCTAGAAATAATGACTTCGTACCTGTCGGGCCTTCGCATCTTGCGTAATTACCGGGACAGCCTCTCTGGCCAGGGATCACAAAGCAGAGCAGACCTGTTTACTATAAATTGTCGGGGTATGGAAGAGGGTGGAATTAATTT
>NW_017306456.1:1672410-1676311 GCF_000935625.1 Nanorana parkeri
GGTGGCATTAATTTAAACCCCCCCCCCCCCCCCCCCTTTGCTATACAACATAAATGACATGACTTTGAATTACATTACTTGTTTCGTGCTGTCGAACAGCTAATTCCCAGCTCCCATCAGTCACCTCCGACTTACTGGACATAAATATTTCATTTGCTAACAAGTTGCAGAATAATAAGGACTAAACAAATTAGTGGATTCAATGGCGGCCTAGGTGGCTTTAACCCATCGACTGCTGCAAGAAGGGAGGGGAGTGCTTGCAGCTGGTCCCCATTCACACCTTTGTGTTATAAATCATATGAATTGCAAATGCGTTCATTGATGTGCATTGTTAACATTTAGTGTGTTTACATGATTTTTAATGTGACCCGCAGCAAAAATCACGCATCGAAAAACACGCATCGATACATGTTAACACTGAACTCCAGGCAAACAGTTAAATACACAGATTAAAGATATAAGGGAACTCTTTTACCTGCCAAAGGATTTGGATTTCTGTCCATCCAGTTCTAGATTTGTACAACTCTTCCAAGCAGCACAACCTATCTATCAAGGGAGGGGATTTGTTTGTTCTCTTTTGTAGTTGCACTTTCACTTACACGTCCAGGCTGTGACTGGACAATGAAAAGAGGAAACAGTACACTGATTAGCTCATCTATTTGTGTGGGCCGGTGCACACCTGGGCGATTTATCGCGCGGTTTGAGTAGCGCCATATCCAGCAAAACACAGATTCGCATTGAAGTCAATGTAGGCTGTTCACACCTTTGCGTTTTGTCGCGCGACCGAAATCACCAGTCGCGCAAAAAGGTGCAGGAGCTATTTTCGGGCGGTTTGGGTCCCATAGACATCTCTATGCATTGATAATCACGCGACAACCGCGTGGTTTACAGTCGCGCGATCGGAAACGCGTGACAACCGCGCAAAAACATCTCAGTATCTGAATCGCCTAGGTGTGAACCTAGCCTGACTCTGCTATTTCGTTCTTTCAGCATGTTCTATATATCTATGAGGAATACAGGACATTTATCCACATGATATGAAAGAAAAGATGAGAAGGGAGGTTGGGGAGTTCTGAAGCCCTGTCCTAGGGTGACAATGCTGCTCCTCCATGGATTCAGTACGGTGAAGCAGTGTTGTCACCCTAACACAGGGAGTGTGTTACTGGCAGGACCACCAGGTGAAAATAAAGGGAAAGATAGAAGAAAGGTATCATGGCTACCACAATAAAGGAGTGAAAGGCTGCCATGTATCACATTTTTGTTCTTGTGTTTTGTTAGGCTTTAAGGCAGGGATGGCCAGACTGCTGCCCTCCAGCTGTGGTGGAACTACGAATCCCATGAGGCTTTGCAAGATTCTCACAGCCACAGACATGACTCCCGGAGAGAGATGCTTCATGCGATTTGTAGTTTCACCACAGCTGGAGGGCCGGAGTTTGGCCATCCCTGCTTTAAGGGCTAGGCAGTACACTGGGGAAACGGTCCTTGACTGGGCACCAGAGAATGAGCAATAACTGGACAGTGTACCTTTAACTGCATATCAGACACGAGAAACAATACCTTTCATTGAGTCCCAGAAATGAATAGACTTGTCAATGTATCTTTCAATGGGTACCACACATGACACTGGGCACCAGGGACCGGGCCACATACATCAATCTGGGACTAAGGAACTTGCAACATATATTGAGCACTGGGCAATATACATTAAACTGAGCACCATGAACTGGATAATACTGGACAGTATACTTAATACCATCACAAGGAGCCGGAAAACCCACCTTGCAGTGGGCGCAGTGACCACCAAGGCCTTGCAACCCATTGCAACAGGGAATGTAAACTATGAGATGGGCTTGTCAGTAGCCAACTAAACTTTGCAGTGCCAGCACAGAGCTGTCATGGCTTCCTGTCCCTGTCTGTGCGGCCCCTGTGATTGGAGTGAAGTAACCCTGCAACCTTCATAACAGGAAAAAGCCCTTTCAGTTTCCTGGAGGCTGGGAGCCATTTCTCAGGGAACCTGGATAGAGAGGAATTGCATTAACCCCCGCTGTTCTGGCAGCATTCCGCCTGTGAACAAACAGAGAACATTACACAAGAGAACATTTTTCATCTATGCTGTCATTAAATACTGTGTGATACATCATACAGGGATATGACACATTATACAGTACTGCGGTACATTATGCAGCGCTGAGCTTCATTATACAATACTGTGATACATCGTGCACTTCTGTGATACAGTATACAGTGTAGTGTAACATTGCACAGGGAAGTGATACATTGTATGGTACAGTGATACATTATGCAATATAGTGAGTGTTACTTCATGGATTACTGGGATATTATATACAGTATATTACCATGATACATTATACAGTGCAGTAATACATTGTTTACTACTATAGTACATTGTACAGTGCAGAGCTACATTGTTCAGTATTGGAATACATTGTACAGTGCAGAGATACATTGTTCAGGATTGGAATACATTGTACAGTGCAGAGATACATTGTTGAGTATTTGTATACATTGTACAGTGCAGAGATACATTGTTGAGTATTGGAATACATTGTACAGTGCAGAGATACATTGTTGAGTATTGGAATACATTGTACAGTGCAGATATACATTGTTCAGTATTAGAATACATTGTACAGTGCAGAGATACATTGTTGAGTAATAGTATTGGAATACATTGTACAGTGCAGAGATACATTGTTCAGTATTAGAATACATTGTACAGTGCAGAGATACATTGTTGAGTAATAGTATTTGAATACATTGTTCAGTATAATACATTGTACAGTGCAGATATACATTGTTCAGTATAATACATTGTACAGTGCAGAGATACATTGTTGAGTATTGGAATGTGTTGTACAGTGCAGATATACATTGTTCAGTATAATACATTGTACAGTGCAGAGATACATTGTTCAGTATTGGAATGTGTTGTACAGTGCAGAGATACATTGTTCAGTATAATACATTGCACAGTGCAGAGATACATTGTTCAGTATAATACATTGCACAGTGCAGATATACATTGTTCAGTATAATACATTGTACAGTGCAGAGATACATTGTTCAGTATTGGAATGTGTTGTACAGTGCAGAGATACATTGTTCAGTATAATACATTGTACAGTGCAGAGATACATTGTTCAGTATTGGAATACATTGTACAGTGCAGAGATACATTGTTGAGTATTGGAATACATTGTACAGTGCAATGCCGGATGTATCCATATTCCATGTCAGTAACTAATTGTAGCGATAAGTGATAAGCAAGTCAGTTAGTAATTAATACAATTATTGTTGTTACTATTATTCAGTATCTATGGAGATTGTACGTTTGCTGAAAATGATGTATTTGCTTAAGTGGGTAAACTGATCCACCCCATGGACTGGTAAAGGGATCTACCTGTGAACCCCTCATGAGGGCTCACCATGTGAGAGAACTAGTAATGGGATGCCATAGACTCATTTATTATTATTTCACTATAGATTGATCACAGGAGCTAGCATTCTCTTGGTGATGGGCTGAGATCTCGGGCTTGGTCTTGGTTTCTCCTTCACTATACCATCTCTCACACCTACTGACCTGGGATACAATGACTCCTGCAATCTCTGAAAACACACAAGAAGAAAACAACCGAAAAGTGAAAACAAAAAACAAGATGCGGAAAACGTGTTTTTGGCGCCTGCTGTTTTCTCTCCCTGCTTTCGGAAAGTCCATAAATTGGCGGTGCGAAAGGATTATATTTTCACCCCCTTTAAAAGAACGACATTTGACCTGCAGATGGTTGTTGTATAAAAACATGTTATGGAGTCTGAGAGACAACTTCCTCCTTTGTCACCAAAATAATCCTCCGTCCAATGGCTGGAGGGGAAGCGGCGAGGT
>NW_017306456.1:1676377-1683921 GCF_000935625.1 Nanorana parkeri
GAAAACATGTTTTCAGTGAGCGGAGAAAGAGTCCGGAAATTGGATTGTGCGGAGTGCACGGTGACATCATGCCAAAATCCAGAGATTCTCACTCGGAATCGAAAATGGGACAACACAACGGAGCTCTTTGTCAGGGAGAGGACTGGCGGCGTTTGGACCACTCGCCAAATGAAGGCGCATCCGTAAAGGGGGACTCCACTTTCTGGGCACAAAGATTAGTATTTTGAATGTTGGGGCTCATTCACACATCCATGTGGCGCGAACAACCGTGTAGAGACCGGCTCCCGGGAGGGACAGGTGATGTGTGTCATTGGGTGCAGCCATTTGTAAAACCCTATGGGAGGACGCAGCTGCGCGTGGTGACACGCCGACTTGAACCTGCACATTCGCGCAGGTCCGGGTGCCCGCACTTGGATGCAGACAGTGTGCGTCCAAGTCCCGGCACCCTGACCTGCACAAATATGCAGGTTCAAGTCTTCATGTAACCACATGCAGCCATGTCCTCGCATAGAGATGGACAGGCAGCTGCATGCAATTACATGCAGCACCTGTAGTCCAGGGAGCCGGTCTCTGCACGCCGTAGAGATGTGCCCACCCGTGTGAGTGAGCCCATAGTATTTATTTCCTATGCTCCTTAGTTCCATCTAGTGGCCATAATGTGGTATTACATTACATTTGACCTTAAAAGAATATATACTAAGAACATTTGTTTTTGCCTCTATTTGCACAAAAATAACATATTCACAGAGATTCCCAAAGTATATAGCTCTGTGAATTGTTTATAAATAAGCCCCTTATTGTCTAAATACAAGAGCCATGTGTATTATCCCTTGAATTTTGCAGACCTGTGCAGTAATCCAGTGTGAGACCGGTCACTGCTGCTCTCTCTCCTTGTGCATGATGACTGGTCTTGTCTCCGCCCTATCCTGTAATAAAGACCGCTCACTGCGGCTCTCTCTTCTTGTGCAGGGTGACTGGTCTCGTCTCCGCCCCCTCCAGTAATAAAGACTGGTCCCTACTGCTCTCTCTCCTTGTGCAGGGTGACTGGTCTTGTCTCCGCCCCCTCCTTTAATAAAGACTGGTCACTGCTGCCCTCTCTCCTTGTGCAGGGTGACTGGTCTTGTCTCCTGTAGTTTCCTGTAGTGGGTGGAGCCTGCTGGCCCCCTCCCACAACTCTGCTCAGGCTATCTACAGCACAGTGGTGATGTCACTGCTACTTTACAAGGTAATATCCGAGTTTGCAAAAGGCATTCAGTGTACTTATATCCTTTGTGACTATTGAAATTATACTTCTTGCTCCCAGAGTTCCTCTTTAACCTATCAGACTCACACACGGCAAGCCAACTCTTTTTTGGACTTTCTATTATTGTGTCTGTGCGGTCAGATCCATTAACGATGTTGTTGATTTGGATTTTATTCCTGTCTCTCCTCTCCGGGTCTGAGGTCAGTCGGCGATCTGTTGACATAAGGTTGACATAAAGCGGAGCGCTCTCGGAATTTCCCCCGTAGGAAACTCTGCGCAAAATAGCCCATTACTAGAATATAATAACTTGTTGTTTTGGCTCCGGACCCCAGACATCACTAGACGA
This sequence comes from Nanorana parkeri, assembly GCF_000935625.1. Taxonomy (NCBI): domain Eukaryota; kingdom Metazoa; phylum Chordata; class Amphibia; order Anura; family Dicroglossidae; genus Nanorana; species Nanorana parkeri. The sequence continues at coordinate 1,677,967 of NW_017306456.1, forward strand.
TAGCGGATAGCGGAGAGCAGGCAGCGGCTCATCACACAATGGGGGCCGATTATCTCCCATCCCCCCCGCTCGCCTAGCATGCCTGCCAGGGTGAATGTTGTTTGCAAAGTTGGGAAATGCACTCAACAGGAACCAGGCTGCTGAGCTCTATGGAATCCGCCGATTGGCTCCGGAGCTGTGGACCTGTTTTAACTTTATGAAAACACTAAGGGGACTATTTATATGACTTTCACCCACGATTCACACAACTTTCATCCAAGATTCACACACTTTTCTAATTAGATTCCATTAAAAAAAACAACTGCAAATGCCGGGTTAAAATTTTATAAATAACCTGTATGATGACCCCAAAATGAAAGGGAACCTGCATTGTGTTTAAAGTGGACCGGTTATCAGATATATTTTTTATGATAAGTGTAGCATGCTGAGTAATGTATCACCTCTCACAGAGATCACATGACTCCCCCCTGACAATGCCTTTGTCTGCTTTTCTCTCCAGAAGGACAGCACCATCTTTGTTCAGGCATCATCCAGGGTCACCATCTACTTCCTGGACTGAGATGAGGGCTCAGAGTTCACACAGTCATAAAAATCCTAATGCCTGTGCAGTGCTTGGCCCTGCTGCATCCTCTCACCTTGTGACTTGCTACAATGTTACAATGTTGCCGTCTGATCGCTGGGGGAGGGGAGACTGAGGAAATGCTTCCTGCCTGCAGCAGACTGATCACTGGGGGAGGGGAGACTGAGGAAATTCTTCCACCTGCAGCAGACTGATCACTTCCTGGCCAATCAGCATTGAGCTGGCGAAAGAGCCATCACCTTGCTGATTGGCCGGAAAGCCAGCTTCCCGGGCAATCAGAACTGAGCCGGCCAAACAGCCATCACTTTGCTGATTGGCCTGAAAGCCGGCTTCCCGGCTAATAAGAATGGAGCCAGCTTCGTGGCCAATCAGGAAGCAGGGAGGCAGGTCATTACTCGGCGCCCGGCTTCCTGATTGGCCAGGAATCAGGCTCGATGCTGATTGGCCGGGAAGCCAGGTTCCCAACCAATCACAATCAAGGCGGCCAAACAACACAGAGCTGGCTTCTCAGGCAATCAGGAACCCAGGTGGCATGTCATTACCCACCGCCCAGCTTCCTGGGCTACCGCAAGGCAAGCGGCCGCCTGAGGGCGCTGCAGGGTGAGGGAGGAAAAAACAGGGCATTTTGACAAGTACTTGTGCTTGCCAAAATGCCCCGATGTTTGCGCTATGTTTTTTTTTTTTTCACTTACCTTTGGTGCGGGAGAGCAGCGGCGAGTCAGCGCTGGTCCGGTGGGAGGAGCTCCAGGTGGGGTCCTAATTTAGCTGTCCGGCGACTGCCAGAGGATCCCGACACTCGCGGCACCTCTGGCAGTCGCCGGCCAACAAAAATGCACCTTTGCCTGTGTAGGCAAAAATCCTAGCACCGGCCCTGAGCGGAAGCACAGGTATCGGTACTCAGTATCGGTGAGTACTGAAAGCAAAGCATCGGTACTCGTACTCCATACCGAAAAACCGCTATAAGTGCTTCCCTAAACAAGATAGAGGGGCCTAAACACCAACCACACACTGGGCAAGATTGTGGCAATTTTTATATGGTTGCAGGAGATTGAACATCCATCACCCCTCCCCCCCTTATTTTTTAATGTCTAATTAGGAGTGAACAATGTATCAAAACAGCAATTCAATTCAATCAGACCCACCGGAGGGCTGGTCAACAGGAGCTTGCAATGATTTTTCTCTCCACTTGTGATTGGTTAATGAAACGTAGTAAATTAATTCAGTTGTAACAACCAATTGCGGCACAACGTTCAATCTCTGACAGGTAAGAAGATTTTTTAAATGAAAGCTTCCAAAAGTGTCCAGCACAAGGCGCAATGACAGCGCATCAAGCACAGGGCGCACATGTAATGAGCTGATATGGCTGCCCCCATGTATATATATGGTTACAGATTAAGCAGAGAAGCCGAGGATGTCGCCTGCTGCTCGAGGGGGAAAAGGAAATGCTGCGGAGGAGCCGAAATCAGCGAAAATGTTTGATAGTTATTAAGAACATGATGTATGTGTCTAATATCTGGAGACAGTGATATGCCCATCATTCTGATCATCACCCTTTAAAGAGAACCTGTCATGTGAGCGCTTCTCAATCCTGGTGTTAGAAGCAGCCATAGTAGTGTCCGAAGGCCACCTGCACACCTTACGGTCTCACAGCTTCGTAGTATCGGTGGTGCTCGAGGTGATCACACAGGATGGCGCCGTGCAAACACTCGAAGTGATCACAGTGGCTCGCCGGCACGTACAAAGAAAAGTTCCAATATCAATATTTCATTGATATGTCGATTTGTGAAATGTCTCGTCATGTCATCAGAAGGTAACGTTTCGGGACCTCGCAGGGACCCTTCTGTAGAGCGGCAGAGGCCACTATGTTGCTCTGATGAAGGGTCCCTGCGAGGTCCAGAACCGTTAGCTTCTGATGACATGACGGGACATTTTACACATCAACATATCAACAAAATATTGATATTGGAACTTTGTATGTGCCGGGGAGCCACTGTGATCACTTAGAAGCAGCCATAGGTCACCTCCATTAAGCTGTGTTGGATTTAAAGAAGAACTCCAGGAACTAACAAAGCTAACCCTTGCATTGGGGCTATCCGTACACTGCAAGGGTTAAGTGCTTGTCTGGTTCAGGGTCTAGATTAAAGCAGATATACTCATCTGATCCTTGATTCCACCTGTCTGCCAGACCGGCTCCCTTAGCCTCTTCTCCCCCAGGCTTTGACAGTCTAAGGACCACTTTCTAATGCAGGTCCACTGACTTGCATTAGACGTGAGGGCCACAAGGGACATTTCGCAGTCGGAGAGAGGTGAGCAGTCACAGCCATAGGACCAAGTTTATCTTCTGTATTCCGGCCTCTAAGAAAAATTTGCACTTTACCCTTGAAGAGCAAAGATTGCCCCACTGCAAGGGTTAACTTTGTTGATTTCCTGAGTTCTTTAAGGCAGAGCCTGTTACTATGTGTCACGTCATACTATGTGCTCTGCGTCTTTCAGTTGGCAGCCTTCAATGTTATCTATGGCCTCAGCTATGCCAGGCAAGGTCCCTACAGTGCAATGTATTGTCTTATGACATGCTGCTATGATATATAAAAATACACTATATTTCCAGAAGTATTGGGACGCCTTTACACACACATGAACTTTAATGGCATCCCAGTCTTCCGTAGGGTCCAGTTTTTGGTTTGGCTCCGCCCTTTGCCGCTATAACAGCTTCAACTCTTCTGGGAAGGCGTCCACAAGGTTTAGGAGTGTGTCTATGGGAATGTTGGACCATTTGTGAGGTCCGGTAACGGACTATTTAGTAGCAAGGAAATGCCACGGAACATCTGAATCCAATGATTTGGAGGGGTGTCCCAATACTTTTGGCAATATAGTGTACATATAATTTTTTTTAAATTATTTTTGTTATTTTCTATTTTTGTATTTGATTTATTTTCCAGGGTCAGAGTTGCACTTTCGGTTAAGCCGTCGTGCTCATAAAGACCATGCGGAAGTACGTTGTGTAATCTGTGTGCATCGTGATAGAACGCAGCAGGATGTAGAGAACGGGCCGTGCTATGTAGTCCTGTCACAGGATTTCCAGCCATACAACAACTTCCTGACTCTCTGTACAATAAAGGCTTCGGGGGTACCTCAAAGAGGAGCCGGCACCCAAATCCACTGCAAAGAAAAAATAAAGTTATACTTACCTTACAGCCGGCGTTGTCCTGCGGTGCTCCGGCGAAGGTTCTTCTAGGCCAGATTCTGGAAATGAAGAGGGTCCCAGGAGAAGACCCCGCTGCACTCTCCTGGATGATGTTATCACCCGAAGCCGGGTGTAAATTGAGAATTTAGAAGAACGTTGTCGCTAAAGAAAGCTCTGATCCGCAGGGAACCAGCAAGCTCTTTATTAGAAGATCAAAATCAGGCTATACATTAATCAATATAGGTTCCTTGACGCCGGCCGAATGTACAATTGATGTTTAGAAGAAGGAATTGATTGGACGGCCACACAAAAGGTTTAAGAACAAACAATAAACCAACTCATAGTCCGATCCCAGCAACATGACAGACGGCTCTTCATCCTTCTGTACCTAGGCCAGTATCTGGTCCATGGACACAGGATGGAGTGGCTAGTGATGGGCGAATCTGCCCGGGTTCGATCCGGCAAAGATCCGTCTAATCTTGTTCGAAATTCAGCAAACCCAAACTCAAAGGTGAATCCCATTGTAGTCTATAGGGGAAAATCCCAGTAAAGTCTATGAGGGTGAATCTTGTTCAAAATTCGGCAAACCAAAGCTCAAAGATGAAACTCATTGAAGTCTATGGGGGAGGGAAATCCCACTGAAGTCTATGGGGGCAAATATTATTAGAAATTCATCAAACCCAAACTCAAGGGACAACCCCATTGAAGTCTATGGGGACGAATCTTGATCGAAATTCGGCAAATTAGGCAAGCTCAAAGATGAATCCCATTGATGTCTATGTGGTTAATTTTGTTCAAAATTCTGCAAACCCAAGCTCAAAGATGAAACTCATTGAAGTCTATAGGGGGAGGGAAATCCCACTGAAGTCTATGGGGTCGAATATTATTAGAAATTCATCAAACCCAAACTCAAGGGACAATCCCATTGAAGTCTATGGGGACGAATCTTGATCGAAATTCGGCAAACCCAAACTCAAAGGCAAATCCCATTGAAGTTTATGGGGGGCAAATCTCACTAAAGTCTATGGGGACTAATCTTGATCGAAATACAGCACCTCACAATTTCTTCTGTCTCAAGCACTCTTTTGATGAGATCTCTGTGAATCTGCACATCTGCTGTATAGCAAAGCGTTGATGGGGCCCCCTCTCGGCGAGCCCTTAAAATTTAAATCAAGGGCAGGTAGCAGGAGAGCTGTCTGCATACTCCCCTCCTATACATCTGATGTCAGCTCTTTTTGATTGGAAATGTCATAGGAAGTACAAGGTCAACAGCAACTTCTGCAATATTTCAATGGACCCCCTTCTACCCCTAGGCCCCATAGCAGCTGCATGTGCTGCTATGGCAATTGTTACGCCCCTGATGTAAGAGGAGTAGCCGGGACACACAAAAGGTGAATAGGGCACCCAAAACTTCCAGGTAGGCAGGAACAGAGCTGGGAATTATGATAGGAAGATCTCACTGTTGAAGCATCCAAGACAAGTAAGAAACCAGGGGCTGACCCAGACCACGGGGCTCCACCTGTACCCAAGATACCACTGCTCAGTTGGGTGATCCTTCAAAGAACAGGCAATGCTTATCCTTGACCACCTAGACCACGGGGCTCCACCTGTACCCAAGATACCACTGCTCGGTAGGCTGATCCTTCAACGAACAGGCAATGCTTATCTTTGCTGGATATTTTTGCATCCCACTTAATCAACCTTGATATTTGGGCAACCCAAATTTCCCATTTGGAAGCATGGATTTGCAAAGTAAAAGTATTTTTGTATTGTTTCCCTCTACAACAGAGCAATCTCACTTTGTAGACATCATTAAACACATAGCTCAGAAAATAGAACATTGTTTTATAGGATGGTGCAGATGAATGCCACATACACAATCCCAGGTTGCAGTAGAGGTTCAGGGGGTCGCAATGTGATTTCTGCCATAAATGCCACCGTGTGCCCAGGAATGGCTCCTTATCTGCTATAGGTTTCAGCAACCGGGAGCAGACAAAGAAAAGGGATCTCTGTTTTTGGAGAGGTACAAGCTGACATTTCGGAGGGTCTCAGCATGGTAGGGGGCTCGGCCTCTCCTCATCCTGTTTGCAGAATATATTCATATTTGTGTCATTTGTATTCTCTCTATAAGCTCAGTGAGTAATGCGACTTCCACACCACAGTTTTACCAGACCCGTGGAATTCAATGATG
>NW_017306456.1:1683934-1688283 GCF_000935625.1 Nanorana parkeri
ACAGAATTTTACTTTGACATATGTATGCATTATTATTGACATTATTTTCTTATTTCTTCCATCCGTTCCTTCCATCCTTCTTCTTGTTTCACTTCCTCCTCCTTCCCTTCTCCCCTTACTTTTATTCTCCTCTCTCTTTCCCCTGCTTTCCATCTCCATTTTCGTTTCCGTACCTTCCATCTTGTCTCTCATTTTCCTTCCTTCCTTTCTCCCTTCCTTCCTTCCTTTCTTATTTCCTTTCTCCCCTTATTTTCATTCGCCTCTCTCTTTCTCCTTCCTCCCACTTGTCTCTATTTCTCCTTCCCTTTTTCCTTCCTTCCCTTCTCCACGTAATTTCATTCTCCTCTCTTCTTCCTCCCATCTCGTCTCTCTTTCTCCTTCCTTCTTTCCTTCCTTGCTTCCTTCTTTCCCTGCTCCCTTACTTCTCATCTCCACTTACTCCTATCTTCCATCTCCACATACTTTCTCCTATCTTCCATTTCATCTCCATTTTTCCTTCCTTCCTTCCTTCCTTCCTCCCCTTACTTTCATTCTCCTCTTTATTTTCCTACCTTCCATCTCTGCTCTCTTTCTTCTACCTTCCATTTTATCTATATTTTTCATTCCTTCCTTCTTTCCCTTCTCCTCTTACTTTAATTTTCCGCTTTCTTTTTCCTACCTTCCTACATTGTTTGTCTCCTTCCTTCATTCCTTCCTTCCCTTCTTCCTTCCTGCTTTCCTTTCTTCATTCCTTCTCTCCACCCCTTTTTCCTTCCTGCTTTCCTTCTTCCTTCCCACGTTCCTTCTGTCCATCCCCTTTTCCTTCCTTCTTTCCTTCATTCCTTCCTTCCCTTCTTCCTTCCCTGCCTCCTTCCTTTCTTTCCTTCTTCCTTCCGTCCTTCCTTCCTTCCCTGCCTCCTTCCTTCTCTTCCTTCCTTCCCTTTATCCATCCTTTCTTCCTTATCTTCCTTCCCTACCTCCTCCCCTCCATTCTCCTCTCTCATAGCTCTTAGTAGCTCCTCTCCTGACTTTTCTTTCTGCCTTCCAAAACAGAAAGTAATATGCTGCGACTCTTCCCTAATTGGGGTCATGTAATACAAAGAGGGGCCTCTCTGAACACTTACATGATAATAGTTTGATAAATAGGACATGAAGGAGGCCGATCAATCAGGACGAGCCAATTAGCGCCGACAAGTGGAATTAGCTCCATGTCACTGATATTCTCAGCGTCCCCTTCGGATATATAAACCGTCACCAACATCCGTTATGCGTTTCACAAAAGTTCCCTTTATTGTCAATTTATCCGGCAGGTCTACAACTGACACACGCCTCCCACAGCTCAGACATGGACTGGCGATCCGGCATCCCCGGCGTCTGCCAGAAGGAACAGGGACTCCGGGGATATCTGATTGCTGCTTATTTAATAAAACACCAAAGTTCAGAGTAACCTACATACAGTCTAATTTTGGACCAGCAACACCAGTTCTCAGACAGGAAAAGGTTCCTGTGCTTGGTGAGCGGGTTCTGCTTTTATCTCTGTGATAGGTGATAAATACCCGGAATTGTTACAATGACACATTACTGAGCGAAGGCAACTTTCTGATAGGTTCACTTTAAAAGAGAAGGAGTGCTGTTCACTCACCTCATAGTTCTAGCCAACCTGTGACAATGAGACTGTCACAGGTCGGCTCAGTAGATCGGGAAGTGAGCGAACACATAACGGCGTTCGCTCACCTCTCGATCCTGTCACGGCTCTCTGCCGTGACAGGGGAGGGGCTGGATTCCCCCCTCCCTGCTCCGATCCTCCAGTGCTGACTGGCAGAACGGACGGGGGAGGGGGCGGGTACAGCTGGCTCTGCCTCTAGATAGGCAGAGCCAGCTGTCACTCACGCAGCTGGGCGGATCCAGACATAATTGTCGGGATCCGCTTCAGCTGCGGCGTCTCAGTATACCGCGAGTTGTAGATCGCGGTATACTGAGCTTAGGGTGACGGGAGGACGCTAGTTTGTGTCCTCCCGTTACCCTAAGGAGTACTATGGGGAAAAGCCCTAACCCCATAGTGCTCCTTTAAACATGGCACTTCCAGTCGCTGCAGTCTTTTCTTTATTGAGAGAAGGAAGCACAGTGCCCCCCTTTGCCCTCCCCTTCCATGCGCCTCAATCTCAATGCTGCAATATGCTTAATATTCAGTTACAGGTGCAGTTTCCATACTGACAAACACGGCCATATGCAGAAACCATTCACTCGCTCCAGGTGACAATAAAAATGAAATCCGCACACTTCCTGTCTGCATCCTCTTGACGTTCTTATAATCTCATTTGCAGCTCGTTCTTCCCATACCTGTCCTTCGTAGACCCCTAACTAGCTGTGGCTCGGAGATATTAAAATCGCATGCGTACAATTTAATTGCATCTGATGGCGGGCGGTAATAATTACACAAACAATGCGAGTGATACCCACAGGAGCTGGAACGGAATTTTACACGTGCCTGGATAGTCCTGGACCTGGGCGCTCGGTCCTGCCAATGCTGTGTCCCGGGCCATGTCCTGGAACCACCTTCCTGCTGGTGTGATGCAGGTATGTGGCAGCCCGGCGGGTGGACTTTTAATGCTAAGCTGCTGCGTATGTGCATCCAAATGTGCTGAGCATGTGCTACCCTATGAGCTCCCAGCACAGGGACCCCCGGTCACCATACTGCAGGCTCCCACTCTTGTGATCACTGTGATCACATGATCAGAAAGTTCAGCATTCTGAACCCCATAATAGGCCTGGTGGAGGTCATTTTTATTTATTGTTATTTTGGCATTGGCACAGTGGCATCACAAGGGGGGTGCGGCCTGCCCCCGGGTGACACCATAGGAGGGGTGACACCAAAATGACTGACAGTCATTTTGGTGTCACCCCCTCTAAAAAGTCGGACACTCGGTCACGGACCGAGAGCCCGCCAGTGTCAGGGAAGAGGAGGGGCCCCGGCATACCTCATCCCGCCGGGTGAACGTCCCATCCTCTCTCTGCCGGCGTCCATAACCAAGATGGTCGCCGGCAGGCATCAATTAGATGGCCGCGCATGCGCGATGACATCACGGCGGGGTGTCACCTGGTCTCCGCTCTGGGTGACACCCAGCCTCAGGACGCCCCTGCATTGGCATATGTCCCCCATGGTAGTACTGAGCTTCCCATGCCTTCCCTTGCAGCTGTCCATCTACTAGCTTGGTGAAGGGAGAAGCAGGAAGCAGAGGGCTCGGAAATGTCTTGCCTTGGAGACACATGCAGCTTACTAGCACACACAAGGGTGGCTCCGTAGGACTCTGCACAATGGAAAGGAGCCATCTAGGGGCTTCTCGCGGCCGGGTGCCACCCGGAGCGGGCACCAGGTGACACCCAACCGTGCCGTCTTGTTGATGCCTGCCGGTGGCCATCTTGGTGATGGACGCCGGCAGAGAGAGGAGGGGATGTTCAACGTTTAAAGGGGCAGCGTGCATTGTAAATGATTTAATAAGCATTTGAAATTGTTAAAATAAAACCTCGACTTTAATATCGCTTTAAGGGACTCCATCATAGAACACCTGTGTGATCAGGGCCTAGTGGAAGCAGACATTTCCCCACCCTGTGGCTAGTTTTACACTTAGGATGGACGCTGCCATACAATGCAGGAACAACATGGTGACAATGTACTATTGTGGACACAGGAAGGGGAACTGTTCTCGCCGGCAGTCGGGGGGTTAATGTAATCAGATTATATGGCCGCTGCGAGGTAGATCTCATGTCAGGTCACAGACAGGGGGCAGAGAATATTGTAAAGCAGAAATAATACCCCCGAGCCCAGAATTACGGCCAGCCAAATGAGAGTAATAAACAACTTAGTTACTTCTCCAGAGAGAGGAAGGAAAAGGCTCAACGGTGAAATCAGTGACCCAGTTCAGATCCACGTCGGCTGTTTTATGTTTTTCAACATTCATTTTAAAAGATTTTGGACTTTGTTCTGCACCGGCAGTAGCCCCACTGCAAGGGTTAGGTGCTCATTTTTGTGTAGGTATTAAAAAAAAAAGGTATACTCACCCAAACCACAGAGCCTACTGGCTGCTACTCCGGTCCTGAAGCCTGTCTCCTCCTTCTCAGCAGTGATGGTATGTCCCTCAATGTCCTCCTGTCCTATACGCTGTGTGTAGAATGTGTTGACTCGAGGATCCTTAGACCGCCTCACAGATAGTGTGAATGAATCTGTGATTGGATGACGCAGCTGTGTGGGTGGAGCCAAGCACTGCTGAGCCATATTCAAAAAGTGACAGCAGCCTGTGGTGAGAAGAACCACATGGCTCAGGTAAGTGGGTGGGTTTGGGGGGGGGGGGGTGGACTTTGGGGGGGGGGGT
>NW_017306456.1:1688416-1688785 GCF_000935625.1 Nanorana parkeri
CTCCCCCCCCCCCCCCCCTTCTGGTCCTGATGGGATAGACCGGTCCTCACTATGAGCTGTCCATCCTCTGCAGCATGCTATTCACATGGTGTCCACCAGGGGGCTGGTGCCACCAACACTCTGAAACCATCCAGACAAGGGGCAGGCAACCTCGGCACTCCAACCGCTGTGGATCTACAAGTCCCATGATGCATTGCAAGACTCCAACAGCCACACGCATGACTCCCAAAGGCAGAGACATGATGGGATTTGTAGCTTAGACCACAGCTCGAGGTTGCCTTCCCTGGATCTAGACAGGTTCTTTTTTTTTAGTTTTGGATAGACTGGGGAAGAGTAAGGACTGTCCCTGCCCTTTGCTCTGCATAGTAG
>NW_017306456.1:1688821-1689200 GCF_000935625.1 Nanorana parkeri
CATTTTCTGACAATGGTCCTGGTAACAGGGAATGAGGGCCGATCTCCTGACAATGCTTTCACCTGCTTTTCTCTCCAGAAGGACAGCACCATCTCTTTTCAGGCATCATCCAGGGTCACCGTCTACTTCCTGGACTGAGATGGTGGCTCAGAGATGAGGCAGGCATGTAAATCCTGGTGGCTGTGCAGTTCTAGGCGCAAATGTCTGACACAGATCAGCCCCTGCTTTGTGCGGAGTTTAACCACTTCAAGACCAGGTGTTTAGACCCCCTTCCTGGCCAGGCCATTTTTCAGTGTTCAGCGCTGCGATACTTTGACTGACGTTTATTCCGTCATGCAGCGCTGTACTGAAATGAATTTTATACCATTTTTTGGGGACA
>NW_017306456.1:1689351-1689741 GCF_000935625.1 Nanorana parkeri
TTTTTTCATTATTTTTTATGTGTAACTTAAAAATTTTTTGGGGGGAACTTAAATTTTTTTTTCTTTTTTTTTTTTCACTAAACTTTATCGCTATCACATACGGGGGCTAATAAAACCCCCCTATGTACAAATATGTTTTTCAGGAAAGCATGCAATAGCTAGTTCCTGAGTTCCTGTGAACCAAACCCAGACACGCCCATCGGATTGCCAGACAGAGAAGCGTGATTGGTCACTCCAGAGAAAATTGGAGGTGACAGGGTCAACAAAAAGAACCTGTCCCCTCCAAAATGCTATTACACAGGGAGGGTCTTGTTAGCTCCTGTGTGATAGCAATAAGGTTGAGTAAAAAAAAAAAAAAAAACATGGAAAAAAATAAATAAAATTTAAGAT
>NW_017306456.1:1689798-1691772 GCF_000935625.1 Nanorana parkeri
AAATAAGAAATAATTAAAATAAAAAATTGATTAAAAAGTAAAAAATAATAGGATAAAATAATAATAAGATTAACAAATGATAAAAAGGTAACAAATAAGATTAAACTATTATAAAAAAATAAAAAGGTAAAAGATAAATACAAATTTAAAAAAGTAAAAAAATAAATAAAAATGAAAAAAAAAAGTGATAAAAAAGAAACTATAAAAAAAATTAACTAACCCTGCCGCCCCCGCCATCTGGTTGCCATTCTCCATTGGGGGGATGTTTGGCGGGGAGGGGGGTGCATAGAGGAACCGGGCCTTGGGGCAGCAGAGACTAAATCCTGCCCTGATGACAGCCTGAGCCCACAGAAGGTGGGTTGGATGACATTGGCCGAGCCCATCCGGGTTCGGGGGAGCTCAGGTTTGGATCAGGTTCAATCTGAATCTGAGCTCATCCGTCCCTAGGACTATCCCGGAGATCTCTCTGCTACTGAGAGGTGTAACCACTTGTTGGCATTTGCAACACAATTCAAATAATTTCTTATTTTTATAATTTTTTTGTTACAATTTTGGTCCTAAAGGAGGAAAAAGCAGAAAAAACAAGAAGACGGAAGTTGTAAGTCATCCCAACTCCATCCAGAACTGGACTTCCATGTCACCCCCGTGACAGCCCGGAATTTTTATTATAAATAATATTGAGGAATCATTTACTTGTTTCATTTTTTTTCTTTCTGGCCCATCAATCAAATCCTCATTAGAGCTCCTCTTCTATTCAGCAGAGGGGATGGGAAGTGTTTCCAGCACAGCAAGTCCCATGAAAAGGCTCTAAAAATACACATATATTCATTCAGCTCGGCATTCACCAATATAATTATAGCCGGATCCGGAGAGGCAGGAGACGGTGTGCTTGACTGGCTGCCCAATGCGCCTGTATTGTATCTACCTCCAACATTTGTCACAGACCTATAGAATATACTAATTGCTTTTCTCAGTAAACTTTTCACTCTGTCAATCACACGGCAAAGGAGGGGGGAGGGGGGGGGATTTAAAGGGATCGTTTACAGTAATTAAAACTTGGATGGAAAACCAAAACTTCATATTTTGTTAGTTGTGGATAGAACATGGAGGGGTTAGAAGCTCCGTCAGGTTTTTATTGTTTTTATTGTGAGGAGATTCACCCTCTACTAGACATGTGCTCCGGCAAAAAAATTCTGTGTGGCTCATTTTGTTTAGTTTCGGATTTTTCGTTATTTATTTTTTTGGGATTTGGGTCCGAAAGTCAATTTGTTTCGGGATTCGGTCGAAGCCAAAATTTTCAGTAATTTCGGATGAGTTAAGATTGAGGCTAATAATATGAGCCAAGTTTGTGGGAGGAGTCGGAGTCTTTCAGTGCTTTTAAACTCTAAAATAACCCCGGCCTTGGACACAGGGCTGGATTTCCCACAAGGCCAACCAAGGCCTGGCCTCGGGGCAGCAGGGAGTAGAGGGGCAGCAGGGGTGTGGAATTCCTATCTTCTGATGCCCGGGACATGCAGCTCTTGGTGCCGGGCGGGTAGTTGTTTTCTACATGTAGCCCGGCTTTGGGCAAGGAGAGCTAAATGTACAGCGGGGAAGCCGCCACTTGTTTTGTACAAGTGATCCCGGCGATGTCACCGAGATCACTTGTATGCAGCCTGCAGGTCTGCCATTCCCCATGGGGGGGGGGGGGCACATTGAGGAACTTGGCCTTGGGGCAGCAGCATGGAGAGGAAGGGGTTAACGCCGTTCCCCCCCAATGAAGTTGAACGTAATGTATTCACTGTAGTAGCTCCCCGTGTTTATTATCACCCTCAATTTAAAGCGGAGAGCGGCGGTGTGGTCGCCTGGTGCACTGCTAATTAAACTGTCTCTCGCATCCGGAAGATGCATATTCCCAGCGAGACAATGGTACCAGGCAGAGAAAAATCACATTGTGGCCAGATCAATACAGAAAAACAAATCCCCCCCCCCTGC
>NW_017306456.1:1691792-1713368 GCF_000935625.1 Nanorana parkeri
CTAATCGAGCGCGTCCTGCGCCTCCCAGGGATGCCGGAGCCCAGACCGCACTTGTAGCATCAGCGAAACGCAGTTATCAAGCAATCATTGGCGTTCCCAGTTGGCAGCGTTAAGTGTCTCTTGCAACTTTGCAGCATTAGACTGGAAAGGCAGTAAGTGCGTGAGAGCGGGGTGTCAGCATATTGTGTGATGTCACTGGACCACAATATTCAAGATGCTCACAGCTATGTGACAGAGTTCCAGCTGGTTACAGGCGAGCTCGTATTGTCATCAGGAGAAGAGATCTGAGTTCAGGGTTATAGCAGAACGGATACAGGAGGAAGCTGCTAAAGGATTCTTTACTGTAAGAGCAGTGAAAAAATTAAAAAGTAATTCACAGGAAGTCAGGAACTAATAGCTGCAAAGGACAGGCCAACTCAATTTTGAACACTACGGACTAAGACTGGGATGCCATTAAAGTTCATGTGCGTGTAAAGGCCGGCGCCCCAATAGTTTTGGCAATATAGTGTATATATTGATTGAAATTTTTTTTCATATTCTGCAGCCTTGCGGCCAACCAGCCATGCCTCCGACATGGAAACAAGGCTAAGCGATTCAACTATGCATGAAAACATAGGAACTGGGGGTGCAGAAAAATGGCAGCGTGTGCTTGAAATATTTTGAAATATTTGGCTGTAGCAGGAGTCTGTTGGGTTGGCGAGCAGTACAATAATGAGTGTCTGTAGCACCACTGAAGCATGGTGGAGGTTCCTTGCAGGTCTGGGGCTGCATTTCTGCAAATGGAGTTGAAGGTTTTGGTCAGGATCAATGCTGTCCTCGACACTGAGAAATACAAGCAGATACTCCATCATGATATACCATCAGGGAGGTGTGTGATTGGCCCCAAGTTTATTCTGCAGCAGGACAACCACCCCCAACATACAGCCGATGTCATTAAGAACTATCTTCAGTGTAAAGAGGAACAAGGAGTCCTGGAAGTGATGGTTGGGCCCCCACAGAGCCTGGATCTCACCATCATGGAGTCTGTCTGGGATTACATGAAGAGACAGAAGGATTTGAGGCAGCCGACATCCACAGAAGATCTGCGCTTAGTCCTCCAAAACACATGTCCTCTGCCAGCCCCCCCTACCTGTCATCACGGCTCCCTTTGCAGAGAAATGACCCCTCACACATCAGCCTGACAGTGCAGATGTTTATGACTATAGAATGTCTCTTCACAGGCATCACAGCAATGTCTGTTTAACACACAGGCAGGCCGCGGCAGCTTCAAGCAAAGTGTATTTATTACAAGATGACAGATAACACAGCTCTGGTGCCTCGGGGGTTTCTTCTCGTTGCCTGTCACAGTCACACGGTTTGCAGTGTTTCAAAATTGAAGGGAAAAGGTGCAGACAAACAACAATAAACTGATATTTCAGTGCTTGGTGGATGCCGGTGGAACTAACTGTTCCTTCTCCACAAACCAAAGGTTTGTAGACACTTGGCCATCACACCTGTATGGGCTTGTTGGACATCCCATTCCAAAGCCATGGCCATTCATATGGAGTTGTCTTCACTCTTCTGGGAAGGCTTTCCACAAGAACCCGGAGGGTGTCTGTGGGAATTTGTGCCCATTGGTGAGGTCAGGTACTCAGGGCAGCCATCAGAAATTTGGGGGGCCCTTACACAGCTTTAGGCCGGGCCCTCCCCCTGCTGGACGTAGGGCTTAGTGACGCGCTGGACACAGGACCCACCTGAGAGTGACCCTGCAGAGCCCACCATAGATGCTGCACAGCCCATCTGAGACTGTAACCGTGGACTGGTACCGGTCCGCGGACCAGGGGTTGGGGAACACTGATGTAAGGGACCCGGGCGGGCCCCCCAGGCTGCCCGGGCCCCTTACATGAGTATTGGCCGTACCCCCCTGATGGCTGCCCTGCAGGTACTGATGTTGGATGAGAAGACCTGACTCACAATCGACGTTTCCATTCATCCCAAAGTTGTTCAGAAGGGTTGAGGTCAGGACTCTGTTAAGGACACACGAGTTCCTCCACACCAAACTGCTCAAACCAGGTTGGATGAGCAGACATTGTTCATAATCGGCAATCCCATTCCACCTAATGGTGCTTAGTAGGGTTGAGGTCAGGTCTCTGAAGGCCACTCGAGTTCCTCCTCACCAAAGTGGACAAACCATGTCTTGATGGAGCTGGCTTTTTACACAGGGGACAGTCCTGGTGGAACAGAAAAGGGCCTTCGCCAAAACTATAGCAATATCTAAATATAGTGCGTGCAGTAAGGATGCACCAATACCGATACTAGTATCGATATCGGTGCCAATGCCGAGCCCAAATGCGCCGATGCCCAGCCCGATGCTACCTTGTAACAAGGGAGCATGGACCCGGCTTCCCGGCCAATCGGGAAGCCGGGCAGCGTGTAATCACTCACTGTCTGGCTTCCTGATTGGTCGGAAGCTGGCCAATCCGGAAGCCAGGCGCCATGTAAAAACGCGACGCCCGGCTTTCTGATTGCTCGGGAAGCCAGCTTCATGCTCCCTCGTCACCTCCTGACGAGGGAGCATGGAGCCGACTTCCCAGCCAATCACGAAGCCGGGTGTTGCGTCATTACACAGCACCCGGCTTCCTGATTGGTCATAAAGCCGGCTCCATGCTTTCTCGTCTCCATTAATGACCAGAAGCATGGGGACGGCTTCCCTGCTACCGTAATCGGGAAGCAAGATGACGAGTCATTACACGCCGCCTGGCTTCCTGAATGGGACTTCCTGTACTCGATATTTGATATCGGCGAGTACGGGAAAAAAGAAAATCGGTACTCGATACCGAAAAACCGGTATTGGTGCATCCCTAGTGTACAGTATTCCATCCCTAGTGTACAGTATTCCATTACTGGAGCAGTTCGCATTTACAAAGTTTTCGCCTCAGGCGGCGCAGCAGACGCAGCGCTGTTTATGTTCCGTAAAAAGGGCCGGATAAAAAGCTTCAGAAGCACCTGCAATCCAACTCTTCACTTCTCCTCCCAAAATAATTTATTGTCTCATATTATCGTCACTTACAAACCATATGCGCTAAGCACTTCTCGTGGCGGCGGCGGGGATAATGCAACGCTCGCAACTGCAAAGTCTCCGGAACGTTCGGAGATATTACAGGGCGATTAGCCGAAGCCGAAATTTATAGGTGCACTGGGGATGTACATGGCAAGAAGCATTTATTGCCTGGACGCCAAACGGATAAAGTGGTCAGCGAGAAAACACCCCCCCCACACTCCTTTGCTCCCCTCACCCCCGAAACGCGGTTCCGATGGAGACGTCGGAAGAAGGAGATCGGGGCGGTTTGTTAAAAGGTTTTGAGGATTAGGCCATCATCAAAAATAGCAGCAGCTGTAAATTTTGAGATTTCTCCACATAAGTAAAATGTCAACGTAACAAAACCCCCATTATCATTTCAGAGGATACAGTAACCCTTCCTGGGAAAATAAAAATTAGATTGTATCATGTGACCACGCCTTTCTATGTAGAGATAGGAGACATTTCACCCCTCCGCATGTCTGCAATGTAACAGCTTAGTGGGTCCAAACAAGGAAAAAATAAAAAAAAAGAGTAGTAGTAGTAGTAGTAGTAGTAGTCAGGGCCGGATTTACTCTCTGGTGCCCCAAGGCCAGGTTCCTCAATGCCCCCCACTCCCCCTTCCATGGAGAATAGCGGACCTGCAGGCTGCATACAAGTGATCTTGGCGACATCGCCGGGGTCACTCGTACAAAACAAGCGGCAGCTTCCTCGCTGTACATTTAGCTCTGCATATATTTTTTTTACTACTACTAAATTTCAGGACTGAATGGACAGAGATACAGGTAAAGCACCTCCCATATGTGTATTTCATCCGTGCAATCAGCCAATGGCGTGGAGTTTTGATGAGAATCTTGCAGCCACTAATGATAAACATTTCGTTACAATTATTTAACCTGAGACGAGGGAAACCCCTTTAAAATATTTCCTGGGGCTGGGGGGCTGAAGACATATTGCGCACGCCTCCCATTATTTATGATAAATAGCCCATATTTCTCCGGCTTGTCTTTCGATGCCGCAATTACCATACATATAGCCGAGCGTTCACTATAGGGGACGCTCGGACGTCACGGGACGCCATATGTCTCCTTAGTAATGATATGGAAATTCGGCTTCCGCTGATATCAATCACGCCGCGCACACAGCCGCCCGCTATCGGATTATCTTGTTATTGTTGGTTGGAAGGTGACAACATTATGCAAATTATTTACATTAAATCAGATTCTCAGTTGGAAACCCTCGGGGGGGAGTCACAGGATTATTGTGCGGTAAATATTCCTGCGTTGTAGGCGTGTCGCACCAAACATTGGGATTCTCTCGCTGCGTGTGTTATTGCCGGTCACACGCAATTTCAATTGTTGCAAGTGATAGGAAAATAATTTGGAGCATTGCTTATTGTGGGGATCAGATGCCGTCACTGACCTCGGGACCGCGAGAGATCGGAAGTGGCAGGATTCAGTAGCCGTAAAGTAAGTATGCAGTACGTGAAATTATCTGTGACCGGACAGCAAGATGGTGCTAACACAAGGAAGTGCTTGAGTAAGGCTTTGAACGTGGACAGTGGACATGGTTCAGAACTTGTGAACATGAATCATGGGCATGGACATAGCTCTGAACTTGTGAACATGGTCCATGGGCATGGCTTTGATATTGTGAACATGGTCCAAGGACATGGACATAGCTCTGAACACATAGAACATGGTCCATGGGCATGGCTTTGATATTGTGAACATGGTCCATGCACATGGCTCTTAACGTGTGAACAATGCCATGGCTCTGAACTTGTGAACATGGTTCATGGCCATGGCTCTGATATTGTGAACATGGTCCATGGCCATGGCTCTGAACTACTGAACATGGTTTATGGACAAGGCTTTGAACTTGTGAACATGGACTATGGACAAGGCTTTGGACATGGTTCATGGACATGGTTATGGCTTTCAACTCGTGAACATGATCATCTTTAGGGACAACTGCACCCTTGCTACAACTGACCTTTAATGTGGTACTCCAGAAATAGTCTTTTATGGAAACTTACCGTACATTGGGCCAGCTTGGCTCGATGCAAGTATCCATATCTGATGTCCAGAGGGCAGGGGATGCTTAGAACCACTGCAGTAGTCATTGCTACATACAGGAATAGCTGGTATGTATGTATGTAGCAGGTGTCTTCTGGACGTGGCTCCATATGCAATGTATGTAGTGCGGGCTACTACAGTCATTTTCAGCATCCCCAGCGGCCCTCCGGACATCATAAATGGATACTTACAGCGAGCCAATCTGGACCATTGTAAATTTCCATAAAAGATCATTCCAGGAGTTCTGCTTTAATCAGGTATTTGAGATGATGGTCTGCATTTGGGAGGGGCGGGGAAAATGACTAAAGGACAATTATTCCCTCTGTCCCCTGCCAGCATGCTGCAGGTTCAACTGTCCCCTGCCAGCATGCTGCAGAGAAGGACCCTCTCTATGTCTGCTCTCTGGGTGGAAGCAGTGGTTTCTCTGCAGAAGTCCCACAGGCCCCCCTGAGTCAGAGCTAGAGCAAAGCTCATGACCCCAGCAGGACATTTTCATGCTCATGATGAGTCAGTGATAAAATCAACGGTTCATCTTTTAAAAACGGCATATGTTTTAAATCACTTGCGAATGTAACATTGGCTCTATTATAAACATGGCAAATGTCACTGAGACCTGATATTGGGTAAATGGAGACAAAGGTGACTCAACCAGAGCAACATGCAGCCGAGTGATGATATGGTGCTTAAAGGGGTTCTAAACCCTCCGGTTGTTTTTGCCTATATCTACTGCTAGCATGCAGTAGATATAGGCAAGAAGTGTAAAAAAGAAAAAAAACGCTTAAAATCATTTAAAACTTCCCTCGTTATCGCCGCTCGTTCCCGCGCCGAGAATCAGGAACTGCTCGTACGGCCGCAAAGGATCTTGGGGCGGGCGCATGCGCAGTTCCGATTCTCGGCCGGGGGACGAGCAGAGACGCAAGGTAAGTCTATGGACGCGTACACCCGCCTGCAGACACCGCTGGATCGGAGAGACAGGGCAGTCAGCGCTGGATCGGAGTGACGTCACACCGCTGGAGGGACAGATGAAAACATGGGGAAAGAAGAGGAAGATCGAAAAAGAGGCATCATTTAAGGTAAGAGCTAACATTTACATGGGGGGGAGGGAAAATTTTTTTTGCCTTTAATGTCACTTTAAGAGCCGGCACGTACAGATCCATACGGCGTGCACGGCCATATCGGGCCGCTCCCCGGAAGGACAGGTGCTGCGTGTGATTGTACGCAGCAGCCTGTTCTTCTCTATGGGAGTATGCGGCCGCAGCTGAACATCTGTGCGGGTGCAGGTGTCCGTAGTCGGACGCAGACAGGATGGATCCTGCCTGTGGCGAGCACGGACACTCGCGCCCGCACGGATATGCAGTTCGGGTAAGCGTACGGCGGCGTACGGCCACGTCCTCCCATAGAGAAGAATAGGCTGCTGCGCACAATCACACGCAGCACCTGTCCTCCCGGGGAGCGGCCCGATGCGGCCATGCACGCCACACAGATCTGTACGTGCCGGCTCTTAGCAGTGTGAATGAGGCCTTATAAACCGACTTATAAACAGAAAACTGACTTTGCATAGACAGCTTTGCAAATTGTCACAGCAATTTTTCAGCAAAGGTGCTAATTTATCTGCTTAGCAGATGTATCAACATGGCCATGCATGAAAGTTTGGCACTGTGGGCTTGTGAAAACTTAATAATGAGACCGACAGGTGAACTGAGAAAACCACCATTACCCTTCCAGATGTTCTCTCTGGCTAAAATAACCGGAGAGCTTTACAACCCCCAACAACGAGCCGGCCCTCCAGCATCACTGCGAAATACAGTATATCCACTTCTGAGAAGAGTTATAGGGAGAGCCATAAAAAGTACATAAGTAAGGAGAGCACAACGCTGCGCTTTGATATTTAAACTGTAAGAAGATAAAGAGATGAAAGATGTCTCAATATTCCGTAATGAGAGTCTGCGGCCCATAGAAAAAAGGGAGGAAGACCTGAATATATACGAGTCACCGGCTCATATATTATACATATTTAACATTATGCCATCTGCAGCTGTACTGAGCTCTGTAGATCAGCAATACACAAATCACCTTCTTCTAGAGTGCCCAATGAAACAGAGCTTCTGTTCTATCTATCTATCTATCTATCTATCTATCTATCTATCTATCATCTATTGCCTAGGGGCAAAATAGTTAAGCATCGGCCCTGGCCATGTATAAAGTCAAACTTCAAACATGCAGTCTGTAGTAGAGTTATCAAAGTATCGGGACTCCACAGTATGGTCCTCACAAACCCTCCAACTCAAAGTCAATGTTCCCTCCTAGGGACTATGCAAAATTAAAGATAACTTGGGATGGCCAACAGCCAAAGTCCAGAGGGATGCTTAGATACTGATGAAGGGGCAGGTGCCAGGAGGAAATAACTTGACTTTGAGATGGTGGATTTGTGAGGACCATATTGTATACTCCTGATACTCTTATAATAAGCAGATGGAGGAATAGAATTTAGTGTACACACAATTTATCCTGTGGGGTCAGGTTAGCAGCATAAATATGGCTGACAGATTTTGCAGGTACCAAATGAGGTCTAGAGGCATCTGGGCGTCCCTGTGGACTTGGGCCATTGGTCAATCCAGGTTATCTCCAGTTTTGCACAGCTTACCGCCGTCTCAGGAAGGAAGCAAGATATTGGCAGGAGCACAATAATCTGGCAAACAGGAAGTGCAGAGGCATGGTTTAAATAAGAAGTTCAAGGGAGGAGTTCAGAGTTCAGCAGGAACTAGACTTACCTGAGGATTACACAGGAGATCAGGCAAGGAACCTATCCAAGGTTCTAAGGTGGCTCAGCAGGTAGAACCACTGCCAGCTACAGCAGAGGCCATGGGTTCAGATCTGGTTCCTGACAACTATATTGTGTACTCCTGATATATTATAATTAACAGAATATGGTGTACACAGAATGTATCATTAGTAATCATTAATGTGGCTGACAAATTTGAGGTCTGTTGGCACCAGGACATCCCTATGGACTTTGGCAATTGGTCATTCCAAGTTATCTCCAGTTTTACTCGGCACCATGAGGGTACAACATGAGTTGGAAGGTTTGTGAAGACCATATTGCAGACTCCTAATACTTTTATAAGAAGCGGTTGGAGGAACAGAATTTGGTGTACGCCGAATGTATCCAGTGGGATCTAGTGATCATTAATGTTGCTGGCTAGTTTGCAGGTACCATATGATGCTATCAAGTCAGCATGGACCAAAATCTATGGAAAGCCTACAGCACCTTGAGGAATCCATATGCAAAGAATTTGTGTTTTTCTATCCAGGACTCCTGATACTTTCGTAAGTCTTCTACACTCTGCATGTCTGTTGTGGCAGTGCATGGCACTGCCATGGTGTAGTATGGAAACTTTGGCACCCAGGACTCTCAGCCAGAGGGGTTGAGAGGGTCCAGAATGTGAACCATTTTATAAGGAATAACCTGGCTTTTCAGATTCTTCCAGGTTTTCCTAATTGTAGCTGGGATCTGGAGATTTCTTAGAGCTCTGGGTGGGATGAAATCTCCAGTCCTGGGGCCACGTATTGCCAATGACCAGCCTGGGCTAATCAGGTGGCTGAGAGCAGCCTCATTAGGAGGCCAGCCCAGAGCTCAGAGGAGAGTTGTGGGTGTGCAGGAGGCACTTGGCCACAGGCAGACTCTGCTGTGTGCGTGAGCACAGGCGACACAGCCAGGAAGGCTGGGAGAGGTCAAGAGGGTTGGTGGCCCTGAGATACCTGTCGGAGAGACAGTGACCCACAAGGAGTGAATACTAAAACGCTTGGAGCTGAGGAAAGCTGCTGAGCAATACTGAGGACTGTATTGACAAATAGATATGGTACAGTCCTGGGATTATCACACTGGGCGTGTGTGGGACAGCCAGATGTCGGTGAGACCAAAATATGATGTTTTGATGAAAGTCCAATGAACTGTTCTGTTTCATTTATGCTGAAGAAAAGCGAGTTATTTTGTGAAATTCATGGATCGTTGATCTTTGAATGGCTGTCCTTTTATGTTAAAGTCGGCTTCAGGAGTGGTCACTTAGCGCTCACCATTGGGCTAAATTCCACCAAACTATCACACTGTACATTTTATTACAGTCTATATTAAAGTGTTTTTCTTCATTGAGTACACATGCTTGTCTGGGAGGACATGTTGGTTCCTCAATGATGTATGGCCCATAGATTGTATCAGTCTGCATTTCATTGCATTTCTGAGTCCTCTGGAGGTTAGAATGATGGAAGTGCCATCTGATAATAGACGGCCCTTTTGTTTTTTTAATATCGCAGGAGCAGTCAGATCAATGAAAGATTATTTCTGATTGGCTGGTATAGATTAGTACTGAAATTCCTTAATTGCTTTTTTTTTTTTTTATAAAGGTCTGAATGTTACACACTGTACATGTGGCCGAGCGCTTGTAATCAGGGACCGCCAAATGCCCAGACTGGGAACGTGAAATCTCTGCGAGGCCTTTAGGGTAGCGCTGGCGCAAGCATGCCGACGAGCAGTCTGAATGAATATTAATATTTATTGTCCCCTTGCTTGGCATAATTACTAGGCTTTGTAATGATACTTGTAAGCAATTAACAGGAATCTGTCTTAATTATCACAGCACGGGGCCGACCAAGTCCCTCCTTCATTACATTTTATTTGTTTCGAATATTACACTCGCCAATTTCTCCTGCTAGATTTATGGCTTGCTGATGGCGAGATGTGTAACCGGGAGGAACCGCAACAAGTGAACTGCGCTATGTTGAAATATCAGGAATCTAATTAGAACTCTAGCCACACAGATAAAGTGGACTTTATGGTACATTTACAGTCCTTCCCTGGTTCCACCATTGAGGTCTTACAGTTGCATTCATGGCTCGCTAAAGCAAGATCCCTTCTTGTTCCTTTAACAAGGCCCTTGGCATCCACGCCATCTTCTACAGCCCTGAGATGTGAGCTAGTTTACTGCCTCAGAACTTGAAAAGGATTGCATTTAAATCTGTTGGTGGACCCTCTGTCCTGGAGTACTGGGACAAATGCCCTTCTTGCTCCTTCAGTAGGGTTCTTGATGTCCAGGCCGTCTCATAGAGCATTGTTATATGACCCAGTTTCCCACGTCAAAACACAAACTTGACTGCTTCCAAATCTGTTGCTGGACTCACTGGTGGGCCCGGGGTGAATGGCCTTCTGCTTGCTTATTCATGAAACCAGCTTATCAACAGGGATTAACAATGCCCCACGAGACCATGCCAATTAATGTTGCTACTTTTTACTTTATGCCAATCTCATCCGAGAATAGCCAAGTCCCCCCCATGGGCCACACTGGCTGATGGTGGCCTGGACTGCCCCAGTTTCTCTAATGGTTTCATTGCCTCCCGGCTCACCTTCATCTATGAATGGCTACGTTCTTCTGATTTCAGTCCTTCCACTGCTATTATGGCAGCTATTAAAAGCTGACCCCAGATCCTAGTAGATACAATACTTTGTACTTTGTAACCATAGATCTCCAGCGCATGTATCTCTACTCGCTCAGATTAAGGCTGAGCGTACTCTCTCAGCTCCACAATCTAATATACATCAACCTGGACCCACCTGTGGAAGGATCCCAAAATCTATTACCACTTAGACTTAAGTTGGTGGCCCACAAAGGGCATAATCCACCTATCTCAGCAAATTCCTTGATGGTTCCTTCCTTTCTTTCGATGCTCTTAGAGAAAAGATAGGGATAAAAAACAGATGTTGAATACCTGCTGTTACGTTATGCTATCAAACCTCAGTTTAGCATTCAGGAACTGAACCTCCCTGCTGGAATGTTCCTTCTACACTACAGCACAAACTAAACCCACTATGCCCCTCTATAAGAGTTTTACACATTAAAGGGGCTCAACCCTTCACAACATCCTATAAAAAGGCCTCAAATTCATCCTTAACCTCACAGAAGATTGTTGGGATATCATGAGTACTGCTGACAAACTCAAGCACATAAATTCATCCACCAACTAGGCTTCATTATCAACAAATTGCAACATATGGGTATGTTCTGGACTTGTTCTCGCATTGCCATCTTCTGGAACAAGCTATTGTCTACAATGAAAGCTTACTTGAGCTTCACTGGGCCAAAAACACCAGAGGTCTGTCTTTTGGGTATCCTCACATACTTTGTTCCACTTTCAAATACGCGCACCATGTTTTGACTGACCCACTTCCAAGCTAAGAAGGCTATCCTACTAACTTAGAAAGGTCTCAACCCACCAACGCTATCACAGAGGGTCCCACCAAATACATGTGGAACTCCCTAAATTCCAAATAATTTACACTGGAAGAGCGTACACCAACAAATTCTAAAACATATGGCACTTATGACTGGACTACCGTCCTGCATAGATGTCAGATACACCACCTCTGAATCCACCTCCCTAGATACATATAATTGTCTTAGGCCATTCTCACACGGGCAGTGCGTTCAGATCCATCTGTCAGGTTTTTCAGGTGGAACTGATCAGAAGCTCAGTGTAACTCTATAGGGTGTTGGTTGTAAATGGATATGTATCCTCTTACATCCGATTACCCCTGACTCCATCTAGGTCTGGAAAAAGAAAGGAGCAGGGTTCACTTTTGGCAGACTTGATTGTGATGGATCGGAGGTAATCAGATTTAAATGGACACCTGTCCACTTACATCCGGCTTCCTATAAACCTAACATGTGTCCAGTTAGTTAAATTTTTCCTCCATTGCAAGATATAGGTAAAATCTAAATGGACATGGATGTCCTAAGAGTTCTATTCTGCGCCAATCAGCAGGGGACATCTACACGCATTCTCTGCTGATGGTTTATTTTTTATTTTTACGAGCACCGAATGGAAGGAGAGGTCAAGTATGAATGTTGTATGCGTGGTTGTAGGATTTTTTGGGGTTATGCTGTATTCGGCCCCATTCACACCAGGGCGGCAGAGTTTTAGTGCGGTTTCTGCGCGATTTTTGAAAGGGCATTTTTGTCCGTTTGTAATCGCGTTTCATCGCTGAAACGCAATTAAAAACAACCAAAAACGCACTGATCAGCGTGTTTCTATTGAAATCTACTGTATATGGCAAACGCACTGATCAGCACAACAAAAATAGCTCAGGGAGCATTTTGGGCAACAGGCGTTTTCGAATCGCCCGTATCCGCGGGCTTGCATAGGAATGTATGGGATTGTTCATGTGGGTGTTTCAGTGCGGTAAAATCCGCGTGACCGAAGTGTCCTGGTGTGAACGGGGCCTTCATGTTAATTGGGTCCTGCGTGATCCCTATTATTCCTTTGGTTATATGACACTGGGCTGTCAAATTGTTACTTGTGCAAAATCAGACTAAACACCTTTTAAACGAATGTTGTTACTTTGTCTCCAAACGAAGAAACAAATTTCTTTAATAAGCCCGCTTGCCTATGGCGGCCGACACCGTCATCAATGATCGTTTACAAAGACCGGCGCCAATTAAGCAACAAATTATTTACTGGATATTGAGAGCGTGGAGACTGGTGGGAGCTTCTTACGGAGTCATTATCTTCAGGCTGCGACAAGCCCGATATTATCGTACTGATACAGAGTATCTGCCGGAGATATTATGACAATTTATGGACTCAAAATGATCTGGGAACGCTTTGTAATCAGTGCTATCATACACCTAGAGCGGATCTACACAGCTGGTAATAAATGCTTTTTTATGAGGAGGAGAAATGGATTCAAAGTGCGGAGGATTTTGTAGTTCTAAAAGTTCTGTTCTATTGGATTCAAAGGAACAATTATTTTTTTTAAAGCTAAACTCCAGACAAACAACTTACTACAAAGACACGGGCGTCCCGCGGCAGTGACAGTGACGTCATCGCGCATGCATGGTCATCTAATTGACGCCTCCCGGCGGCCATCTTATTGATGGACGCCGGCAGAGAGAGGAGGGGACGTTCACCCGGCGGGATGAGGTATGCCGCCGGGTCCCCTCCTCCTCCTCTCTCCTGACACTGTCGCGCTCTCAGTCCGTGACCGAGTTCCTGACTTTTCATAGAGGGTGACACTAAAATGACTGCCAGTCATTTTGGTGTCACCCCTCCAATAGTGGCACCCAGATATGAGCCGCACCCCTGCACCCCCCTTGTGACGCCACTGCTCCAGACAAACATCTTACTACGCACATGATACACATATCAGAGCTGTTTTCCCTGCCAAAAAGGTTTTCTTCTGCCCATCCAGTTCTGAGGTTCACCCAGCTTTGCCATTCAGCCCAGTCCTGTCTGGTAGGGAGGGAGATCTGATCTTTCTCTGATATCATTTCACTTTCCTTTTACAGGTCTCCACCCCCCAGCCTGTGACTGGACAGTGAAAGGAGAAGCAGCAGACTAATGAGCTCATCTCCTTATCACTCTGCCCTCTCCTCCTGTATTATATACTGCAAGAGATTGATAACCAAGTCAAATTCAGGTACTGTAATACCTTGGTTTACGAGCATAATTCGTTCCGGAAGCATGCTTGTAATCAAAAGCGCTTGTATATCAAAGCGAATTTCCCCATAGGAAATAATGGAAATTCAGATGATTCGTTCCACAACCCAAAAATATACATATAAAATGATTACAATACTGTACTGTAATATAATACTGTACAAAATAAAAATAGACCAATTACCGGTACCTTCGTGGCTGGTGTAAGTGGGACAAGAGAGAGGAGGATTATTGTGTAGGACGACTTTCACTATCACTAACGGAATCACTGCTATCTCTTCACTCAATGGAATCTTTTTCATTTCGTGAAACCTTAACAAGGAATCTATCCAATGTGACATTGCATTGTCGTTAAAAAGAATCATCGCTCGCACTGCTACAGCCTTATTCGGGTGGTGCTTTTCTACAAAATTTTGCTCTTATTGCAAGACATTTGCTTGTATATCAAGGCAACATTTTTCAGAAATGTTTGCTTGTCTAGCAAAACGCTCTCAAACCAAGTTACTTGTAAACCAAGGTATTACTGTATTAACATTACTTACATTAAAATAATTTTTAAAAATCTCCTTTCACTTTTCAAAGGTTTCTTCCTATTTCCTGTTGTGTCTCTGGGACAGGAAGTGAAGGGAAATCTCTTGAAGGGGACACAGGCATCATGGAATAAACATATTGGTGTTTTAACCTTTCCCTAGTCTATCCAAAGCTAAAAAGAAAAGTTTTGCCTATGCATACAGCATCCCTAAGACACTGTCATCCCCCCTTTCCCCATGTTTGATTCGGGACAGTTGGCATCCATGATATATATATATATAATCTCTCTCTCTCTCTCTCTCCTTTAATTTTGTTTTAAGTTATACATATATTTAATACTCATGCATTTGGGCCTGTGCCCCTTTTGTGCAATCTCATTATGTGTGTCATGTGATGAAGAATAGTAGAATACTACTACTATTGGATGTGCCATTGGAAGCAGCATGGGGTTTGCTATACAATTCAAACCTAGAGGTCACCAAAGAGGGCTCCTGAACTACAGAGAGCCTTGTGATTCCTCTCAACCTCCCCCCATCTCCTTCCACCACAATTCGCTTGCTGCATTTAGCCACATATATCCAGAACAGGTAAGCCAAATAAAGAAGTCTTATCTTACATGGGGAGACATGGTGCTGGCTCCTCTAACCTGCCTTAGGCACAGACCCACAGGTGCCATTGTGGTTCAGCACTTCATGGGGCAGCTATACTTGCCTAATATTTAAACTTGCAGCTGGAATTCTGCATTGAAATAATTCTCCTCTCAGTCGTCAGATATTACAAATGAAGATCCGAGTATTCGGAAAATAAATTGCAGGGGGGAAGATACAGCCTGAGAGATAAAAGTCATCCAAAGGTGGAACACAGTAAGTGAGCGGAGGGATTGTTGTCCTGCTGATCACCCCGGACTGGTGTCTGTAAGACGGCCCATGCTGACATGCTTTATGAGTGTTAATATGTCTGTCAGATGGGACCCTCCTGCAGGATTTATGGCGCACTTTAATTCATGTTTGTCTGCATATTAAGCGATTCATTTCGGTGATGAAAGAGGCCATTTGTATCATTTATTAAGTTTAACGACTTGTTTACAGGAGACAAATACAAGCGGGGCCAGAGGACGGGCTGAGAGACACTGATGAAGGATGCTCAGGAGGGGCGAAGCATGCGGTGGATGGCGGTGACAAGAACGGACGTCAGTGAGGATACAAGCAGCCGCCAGAGGAGGTGACCATTGTATGACAACGCTGCTGCTTTAAAGAGGAACTCCAGGATTTAAAAAAAAGTTACCCCTTGCAGTGGGGCTAGCCCGGCACTGCAAGGGTTAACTGCTCGTTTTGGTCTAGGGGCGCAAATAAAGAAAATGTACTCACCGGATCCTTGATCGTGTTAGATTGGTCCCCGCAGCCTCTTCTTCCCTGGGCTCCAGCGCTGTAAGCCCCACTGACGTCATCACGTCTAATACAGGTTCTTTTACCTGCATTAGATGCTAGGACGCCAAGGGACATACCACAGCCAGAGCGGAGGGAGGGGGGAGAGGTGAGCATGGCCTGCCACAGGACCGAAGATCAGGTGAATATATCTTCTGTATTCCGGCCCCCAGACTGAAACAAGCACTTAACCCTTGCAGAGCAGGTGTAGCCCCACTGCAAGGGGTCATTTTATAAAACTTGAAGTTCTTGCTTAAAGGAGCAGTCCATTGGTGGGCATTTAGCTAAAGAGGGGAGGAAGCATTTTGTAATACCTGTTATGTCCCAACATTGCTAGACCTACTGTAGGGCAGATGATGCCGGGGTGTCCACATTCTGCGCCTGCAGTACAGAATGGGACTGGGCTATAGTACACTCTGGAGCAGTGGTAGCTGGATCCTTCCTGGTCCTAACCATCCGTATGAAGAGGCGTCCGGGGACTGCACTGTGACCAGATGACTTCCACACGCATGAAACCGCAGCAGGATCCATGACCATACAGGCAATTCAATGTATGAGGGGACCAGCTGCTTGATAAGAAGGCACCATGTATTCTCTATTATCAGTACTGTCATTGATCAACCTGAGGCCTGCCAAATGTGGAGAAGCTACAAGTCTCAGCATGCCAGGGTCTAGATGCGAGGTGGGGTGTGTACAGTATGAGCATATGATATCCTTCATAGAATGTAATAAAGGTACATTGATTCTTTATGTGTATGGGGGGAGAACGACAGATGGAGGAAATTGGGGAAGGAAATAAGAAGCTGGAAAGGAAGGAACGAAAGAAGGAAGGAAGTAAGAGAGAGAAAGCAAGGGCATAAGAGGAAGGAAGGAGAGAAGGAGGAAGAGAGGAGAGAAGGACGAAGGAAGGAAAGAAGGAGAAAGAAAGGAGAGAAGGAAGGAAAATTGGAAGGAAGGAAGAATGGAGGGAAGGAAGTTAGGTGGAAAGGAGAAAGTGGAAAAGTAAGGAAGGGTAACAGAAAGGAATGAAGGAAGAAGGGAAGGAAGTAAAAGAAAAGAAGAAAGGGGAGGAAGAAAGGAATGAAGAAAGATGGAAAGGAAGAATGAAAAACGAAGGAAGATAGGGGAAAATGAGGAAGGAATTAACTGAACAAAGTAAGGAAGGGTAGCAGGAAGGATTGCAGGAAGAAGAGAAGGGAAAAGAGAAGAAGTAGGAAGAAAGAAGGAAGGAAAGAAAAGGGAAGGAAGAAAGGAAAGAAAGAAGGACGTAAAAGAAAAGGAAGAAAAGAAGGGGAGGAAGGAAGGAATGGGAGTGGGAGAAGGGAAAGGAAGGAAAGGGAGGGAGAGAAAGGAAGGAAGAAAGGAGAGTGGGAGAAGGGGAAGGAAGGAAGGGGAGTGGGAGAAGGGAGGAAGGAAGGGGAGTGGGAGAAGGGAGGAAGGAAGGAAGGAAAGGGAGGGAGAGAAAGGAAAAGGAAGGAAGGGGAGTGGGAGAGAAAGGAAGGAAGGAAGGAAGGGGAGTGGGAGAAGGGAAAGGAAGGAAGGAAGGGGAGTGGGAGCAGGGAAAGGGAGGAAGGAAGGAAGGGGAGGGAGAGAAAGGAAGGGGATGAAGGGAGGAAGGATTAAAGAAAACATACTGTGACTAAACAGAAACATAAACGGAATCTCAGCCACATTTCAGTAAATACCTCGGAGCCGGATGGAGCGGGGAGGAATTATCCGGCTCCCCAGATACTCGGTGACATTAGTCTTGATTATTATTATTGGTATTCTGTAATCCTATCAGCGAGCCGCTCTAGTAAATATCATTCAGAGATAAATCTACTTTTTATATGATTAGCGGTGGAATTGCAGGAGGTTCTGGGAGACAAAGGCAGTTAGATGTGTAGCAGAGGTTGCCCGGGGCCTTGGCACTCTCCCAGAGATGTTCCCGCGCCGGCCTGTCCCCCTTAACCTGTGTTTATACGGAATGAATGGCTCTCCTTTGTGATTAGCCGAACATTGGCCCAGGTTAGCGTTTCCACTTTCGCAGTTCTGGCTCGATAGTGAGCACACAGATTGCAAATTGAGCTTCTTCTAGCAAGGACGCAGAGGTTGGATGTCTCCAAAGGAAAATCATTGTAACTTTGTAGAGGAAGAAATTGGATTGCAAGCTCCTTGGGGGATTGCTACCCCTCATTTGTCCTCATCTGCTTGCTTCATGTTGATCCCTTCGCCTGTGTGTATTGTGCCGAGAGACTGACCATAAGAATAACATTTGTGCTTCTGAATATCAGATATTAAAGAGAACCTGTCACCATCCTGTGCCAATTAGTATAATCATTGCACGTTAAAGTACCCCCATAGGCATATTCTAGACTGTATGTGATTGAAAATTCTTTGCCCCTGCTGTGCCGAAAACAGGCCTCTTCTTTCTATTAATGACACTATGGAGTCTCTGCATTTCAGATGCATGCTGTTGCTCCCAGTGTGTGCTTCTTTTTACTTAACAAATCCATGTCACATCTTCACACATGCTGTGTTACACAGCTTTATTTACAAAGCTATATCACCCACCTTGACGCGTTTAGCATCAAGTTAGTAACAGTAAGGCCTTACGATTAAGTGATTTGGTGTGAAACGTGTTAAGGGGTTCCATCAATGCTGTTGATGTCACTATTTGAAAATAAGCATTCCAATCTTTTAAGCTGAGCTCTGAGGAAATTTCAAAATGTAAATACCCATTTTTTTCTAGGATACCGTTAAAAAGCAGTTTTACGTACCTTACCCCTCACTCCTCCGGGAATCTCCTTTTCCCTCTGGCGCCCTGGGTTGTACATGATGACATCAGAGTGTGACCATTGGGTGGAGGGCGAAGAGAAGAGGCTTTGGATGATCGGTGGTAAGGAGAGGAGGTAGTCTGTGGGAGCGATGGGTGAGGTAACTAAAACTGAGTTTAAATGGTATCCTAGACAAAAACAAGCATTAAACCCTTGCAATTGGGTGGGGTGGGGGGAGTTTTAGGGGGAGAAGGGATCACTGCAAGGGTAGTTTAGAAATTGTTTTGAAATAATGTCTTGGACATATTTTTCTTCTGTAAACAAAGCCATGTCACACCGCGGGGCACAGTCACAGGGTCAGGTTCAAAAGGAACTTTTTTTTCCCTGTCAAATAAACAAATAAATTCATATTTGCAAAGAAAAGGCTGCAATCCGAGCACACCGGCTATCAAATGCTCATCTCATCAGGAAGATACACCACAAATCTTCATACATTGTGTGTGCTAAATCTCAAATAAAAATAAAGGTATAATAAAAAAAGCAGCAGTGAGAAAGGAAAAGAAAGCATATAAAACAGCACAGAAAATGAAGAGCAGAGAGAAAAAACAGAAGAGTAAGGAGAGGGAAAGAGAAGAGAAGAGGAAGGAGAGAAGAGAAGAGAAAGGAGAGGGAAAGAGAAGAGGAAGGAGAGGGAAAGAGAAGAGAAGAAGGGGAGAAGAGGAAGGAGAGGGAAAGAGAAGAGAAGAAGGGGCGAAGAGGAAGGAGATGGAAAGAGAAGAGGAAGGGGAGAAGAGAAAGGAGAGTGAAAGAGAAGAGGAAGGAGAGGGAAATAGAAGAGAAGAAGAAGGAGAGGAGAAGAGAAGAGGAAGGAGAGGGAAGGAGAGAAGAGGAAGGAGAGGGAAGGAGAAGGAGAGAAGAGGAAGGAGAGGGAAAGAGAAGAAGAAGGAGAGAAGAGGAAGGAAAGGGAAAGAGAAGAGAAAGGAGAGTGAAAGAGAAGAGAAGAGGAAGGAGAGAAGAGGAGGGAGAGGGAAAGAGAAGAAGAAGGAGAGAAGAGGAAGGAGAGGGGAAGAGAAGAAGATGGAGAGAAGAGGAAAGAGAGGGAAAGAGAAGAGAAGAGGAAGGAGAGAAGAGGAGGGAGAGGGAAAGAGAAGAAGAAGGAGAGAAGAGGAAGGAGAGGGAAAGAGAAGAAGAAGGAGAGAAGAGGAAGGAGAGGGGAAGAGAAGAAGGAGAGAAGAGGAAGGAGAGGGAAAGAGAAGAGAAAGGAGAGTGAAAGAGAAGAGAAGAGGAAGGAGAGAAGAGGAGGGAGAGGGAAAGAGAAGAAGGAGAGAAGAGGAAGGAGAGTGAAAAAGAAGGCAAGTAAGAAATATAAGAAATAAAAGAACAAACAACTTTGAAAACAAAAGAGAAAACAAAAGAGAAGAGTTGTGCTTGCACCTTCAGATTTATAATACAAAATACAAAGCTGGGATACCGGGAGGGATATGGAGCTTTGTGTATTTTTTACTCTTTTTGTCCAGTTAAGAAGCTCAAACACACAGATGTAATATACGTATGGGAGCCGTTTTATGTGCCAAAGGATTCACATTTCTGTCTATCCAGTCCTGAGATTTACACAGCTATGCCACACAGCACAGTTCTGTCCGGCATGGGAGGGGGCCTGACTTTTTTACGGCTGTACAGTAACGCTCACAGATTTTGACCACTGCCTCCTGCCTGTGACTGGACAGTGAAAAGATAAGCAGCAGACTGATTAGCTCATCTCTCTGTCACTCTTTTCTCTCCTCTTGTCAACATGCTCCTTGCACTGCAACACACCTGTTTGGCTCCTTGGTGTTGCTTCCCCCTCCCACACCGAGTTCTGCTGTACAGGGGCTGCTAGAGGCTAAAACCAAGTCACATTGAAGTACTTACACTGCAATCTAAAAAAATAATAATAATTGAATAATACATTAATTTGTGCCTTTTATATGTGCCTGGAGTTCGGCTTGAATGCTGATTATTTCTAATTATTTACTCACATTTGCTTTAATTGCCTTGTAACCCTTGATACTGTGACATTAAAGACGACGGCTCCTGTTCCTCCTTTTATGAGATGAATACGAATCCCCGATTCACAGAAATAAGTTGCGATGATCTATGTCGCGTCTCCGTGACCGACGTTCCAATGCGAGAGCGCTTGCAGACTTTCTCCCCACTTGGAATTCATGATACAATGTTTCTCTCCTCGGCGGAACGTTCTATTAAACGCAGCCAGCTAGCAAAATGTCACCATTTCCTCTTCTGTAAATGGCAGATAAAGGTCTCGCCGAGATTTGATAAGATGCTGACAAAGAAGCGGCAAGATGCCGAGCGCAAGGCGGCAAGATTTGGGGCGTCAGGTACATTAACTCCTTTGTGGCTCGCATCTGCCGCCGTTCTATTATTCGGAAAACAGATTTCATTGATATTAAAAATTAGGAAAGAGGCGACAGATGGAACATCCTGCCCATGTCAAAACTTGCAATTATTTTCCATTTATCTGGTCTATATGTATATTTGGAGGGAATGAAAAAAAAATTCTATCTAAAGAGCAATTATATTCCTTTGATGATTGTGCATTACGGGGATAATTAATAATCGTGAAATAATTGAATTGTCTGTAATCAACTTCATATGCCCAATGCCTATACTGCATCCTCCTGCAACCAGGTGATATGTTGGCTTGTAGACAGAATGACTGATGCACTTGGTACCCGAACAGCTTCCTCAAGAACCAAACCAACAGCATCCCTTCAATGACACAACCCACCTCCCTCCAGTAGAATTGGGAAGGATAGCTAGATATAGGCTCAGGTCTGCTCTTGCATTAAGATAAAGTAGATGAAATCCTAACCCAGGGCTTATTAATGTGTGGGTTGCGACCCCATATGGAGTTGCACAAGTGAAGGGTGGTTGTTGTGACTAAAAATCTGAATCCCCAGCCAGGGCTGCCATCAGGGGAGGTACGGCCAGTGCTTGTGTGAGAGGCCCAGGTGGCCGAGGGGACTCAAGCTCCATTCAAAAGCTCTTTTTATTATAGATTACTATGTACAGTTGAATTGGGAAGGTCCCAGCCCCCAGTAAGGTTTTTGTTTTTCAAATGCATGCAGGGGGAGGAGGGGGGGGACACCAACCGAATCTGGAGGGAGAGACACTGATCGACGCTTGGGGGTGTGTGAGAGAAAGACACCGACCATTGTGTGTGTGTGTGGGGTGAAGAAAGG
>NW_017306456.1:1713379-1715160 GCF_000935625.1 Nanorana parkeri
AGCATCTAATTGACGCTGATCTCCTGTGGCCCTTTTTAAGCCACTCCCTGCCTGCATGCACTGTATTGATGACTGTATGGCAGCTCTTGGACAAGTTTCTCTGATGGTGACAACAGCAGGTTATGTCTCCCAAAAAACGTCTGCTTGTAGTCTCCCATGGGAAGCCCGTGTGACATGGTGACAACACAGGAGCAAAAGTGAGAGAGTGTTGTCACAGAGGGAACTTTGGGCGGGCCAGGGCTGGCTTTCGGGAGGAGTTATGAAAATATCAAAATGCCTTGCTGGTTGGATGTCAGTCCGGAGTAGCGGGTGCTTGTAGGCATGTTGTACTCACTTGCATACCTCCTTAGGTAAGGCCCATGTGTGATGCTGAGCCTCCATGATTGACAGAAGTGGATAATTCAATGAATGAAAGGGGCGGATCAGGGACAGTCAGTCAATTGGGAGGACATGGCTGGAAAATGCTGGGCATGCTCCAGCCAGGAAATGAGGCGGGCTCTGTCTGACTTGCTGCAAGCTTCTAATGCACCTTGTGAGAAGCTCCCAGTGTGCATTGAAATCAGAAGAAGCCATTTCAGTCCAGGAGAGGAGCCGGTACAACTGTGCAAGACTGAAGGGAAGGACAGAGGTCAGATAGAAGACTGAAGGGAAGGACAGAGGTCAGATAGAAGACTGAAGGGAAGGACGGAGGTCAGATAGAAGACTGAAGGGAAGGACGGAGGTCAGATAGAAGACTGAAGGGAAGGACTGATGTCAGCTTTAAAGTGACCCAAAGATAGGACAGAAGGGCCAAACATGATAACTGGCTTGATATAATTTAGAGAAAAAGAAAACTTTATTTCAAAACAGGACATGCTGGGAGTTGTAGTTGCATACCCCCGGATAAGCTGCACCTTAAGCGTTCTGTAATAAGCAGAGAGGGTATCATCTACCTTCCACCCCGAGACCTCCATTTACAGCTTGTACAAATTAGCCTGGAAGCCGCTGCCTATTAAACAAGCCATTTCCCTGCTCCGTCTTGTCCTGCCTGCGGTGTCTGCCTCTTTAAAAGCCGGCCAGGGCTCCCCTGACAGTATGAAGCTGTCTTACTCATCATTAGGCCATAGTCCGCTTCACTGCCTTCATTTCCTGGATCTTGGGGGACCGCCGCTGATTGCCCACCGATAAGAAAAGCCGCTGACACCTCACTTGTTTCTGGATGGAGGAGGCAGGGCCAGAGCGGCAGGTTTAATAAGCCAGCGGAGGGAAGGAAGAGCGATGGGAGTCACACGGCTCCCGGAATAACGAAAATCTCCAACCAACAGATACAAATATGAAACATAGAAAAACAGCAACAATGTAACACAACACCAAATACAACACCAAATGCAACACAAAACCACAAACGTGTCTATAATGTTTTCTTCTATTTCTATAACTCTGAAACATGTTTACAAACATCAGGAACAACACAGATAGATTTTCTGTGGATTCATTACATTGAGGGACTCGTTTTATTACAAGGCATATAAGAAGGGCGTCCCTGGTCTTATCGCCGCCTGATGAGGGGGTGTTTGTGCTGGTGGTGCATGCTAACTGGGGGGGGGGCAAGGGATGTGGCCTCAGGACCATCTTTAATATTGATTGGACCCCAGGCAAACATTTTCTTGAGAGCAAAAGAAACAAAAAGAAAAAGGGATCTTAGGATCTCATCCTGCACCTTCCTCTCCAGGGTCTGGATCTCCTCCTCGCTGTGCGTCTTGAACAGAGCCCCCCCCCCCCCCCCCCCCCCCCCCCTCTCT